>NC_134478.1:53652975-53740171 GCF_964194025.1 Convolutriloba macropyga
CTTTGACCTTTGTCTACTCATATCGCGTGCAAAGGTTTGGTTACATTCTAACAGAAGGACTAGTCTCGCCTGAAACAAATCTACACAGTCCATGAAAATAGACTTTCCAGACCGTAGACTTGCAGCCAGTCGTACTTTACCCCCTATACGTGACTTAAGTCGGTTTGATCAGAGCTGGCTTTGGTCGCTCATCTCAACCTGAAATTGTCAACGGAAAATGCTAATTAATTTGTTCGTAAGAATGATTTATCAACTTTGTTCGTGCGGATGAAAGAACAGTTTTTAACAAAGAAAAACTGTATCGCATTCAACAAAATAATTGCTGTCGTGTGGAGGGGGGTCAAGAAATCAACAGTTCCAAAAACATTTTGTTTTCATTTGAGTTGTAGTAATGGATAGTATTGCCTCATTTTAGGATCACGGACCACTATCAATGTGAAAGTCCAGACAAATTCTTTTATACCAAAAATCTATCCAGGACTGTCTTTTCATGCCATATAATGGTCGAGGACGGTCTTTTAATAATTCCAGGTCTAGGCTAGGAGTGCTCATCAATGTCTGTAAGTTCACAGTTGTGATTTAAAAAATTTTTTTTTTGCTCACTATGTTTATTTCAGAATCCGCTCTTCTTAATAGTTGGTCACACATCAGAAGATATTTCAAACTACTTCATCAAACACAGCCATCTCTTTCAAAATCACTCAATAGCCCAAGCCTGGTTTCTTGAGGACAATACCGGATTGCCTCACAATCTTGAGCTAGGTAAGTTCAGTCAATTATCCTTTTGCCGCTACCGTAGTCATAAAAAATTTGTATTTGCAAAAACTTGTAAATCTATTTTGTAAATAATTGGTTATTAATGCACAATAATTGCGAAAAATTGTAATTTATTTAAGAATATTTGAATCAAAATTATAAAATTTTCCACATTGAAAAATGATTTGCAAAGATTTGTAAATGCAAAAATTAATTTTTAAATCTCTGTTAAACTGTAAATCAATTTTTCAATTATTTTTAAACCAAAAAGAAACATTTTCAATTATTTGTAAATTAAAAAAGTGCAACTATTTGTAAAATTATGTCCGAATATATGAATTTATCCAAAACAGCTATTTCGAGAATTTTTAATCCTTGAACACATTATCTTTTAAAAACAATCACATTTACGAAACGATTTGAGAGAAATAAATAAGCTCCAAATACGCGCTTTATTAAATAGGAAAAACCAATGCCCCTCCCTATCCTAAAAAATATTCAGATATTGACACAATTAATTAACATACTTTGCAATAAAGAATGCAAATACCGTTTTCAACATTACTGGTCTTCATATATATGTAACATGTCAACATTTTTTCAGATTCCATTAGAAGACAAAATTGGCGATTCCAGTTTTTTTACTGCTGCCAATTCCAGTTTTTTTTCAATTAATTGCTAAGTTTTTTTCCTGAGTGTAGGTTGACGGTGTAATTTTTTTTATCTGTTATTTTTAACAAGAAAAATTTGTCAATGGAATGGATAGTACCGGAATGGATATTCTAACCCTTCCATGGATATTCTAACCCTAACCCTAACCCTAAAATTTGTCAATGGAATGGATTGTATGACCTCGCTTTTTAAGATTTTGGAGATTTATCCTTGCCAGCAAAAATTAAAAATATTTTTATTATAATACTTCATATTAAGTGATTCCATGGCTCAAAAAAATTTGAAACTAGATTCCAAGCAAATTGCAAATTAACATTATGTTGCAAATTTTATAATCCACAGATTTTTTTACAGAACTTTCATTATCGGTGAGCCCACAGTTTTGCAGACAATTATTATACATAGCAATGAACGATCAACAACTTGAATGCCAGTTTTCTTTGGTTTCCAGATTCACATAATCTGAGAAAAATATTTGTACCAACAAGATTAGTTTGTAAATGTTACAACAGTTATATTGTTTTGTAAAATTTTTAAACAATGAATTGATCAGTTTATAGAATATATATTTTATTCAATAAATTAATAAAAAGTTGCAAAATATAAAACCGCGAAACGCTATGAAATTAACCCAAGTTTGTCATGTATTTCCTATGCACTCCCTCAAGTCAAGCTGATAATGGCTGTCTTAGGTGCCGCAGCTCATCATGAGTGCCTAATCGTAGTGGTAAATAACCCCACCTTAAATTATTAGCTAATGCATCTCAATACATAGGAAAGTATAAGGGGTTAAGGTAACACATACGTATTGGGGCTTGCAAATGATAAATACAATCATTTAGGGAACAGTAACAAACTGAGATAAGCAAAAAATTATTTAGTAAAACTAACTTTAGGGTTTTTAGGGTTTTTCCGCTGAGGCCTATTCAGCCGAAACCAGCTTAGGAGTTTCTCAGAAAGACAACGAAATACCATGGCACAGCCGTATTCTTTTGAATTCGGAACAAAAACCTCTAAAAATAATTCCAGTGTTTTGGGACGGAAAGACTAACTGCAGCTGGCTTATACCCCAGTCAAAATACGACGGTTATCTTGCAAGATCTTGCAAGATTCTTGCAAGAATCTTGCAAGATTACGCATCATCTTGCAAGATCTTGCATGATTCTTTCAAGATCTTGCAAGATAACCGTGCATCTTGTAAGACTCTTGCAAGATAACCGTCTTGCAAGAAGTGCTGGAAACCTGCCTTAGCTGCTGTATGGTACTCTTTGGCTTCTTTGGAGATTAGCGAATAGGATTCGACCTATTCTCTAACTGAAAAGAAAAAAGAGAGACCCTAAAATTTCTAAGGCTAACACGTACAAATAGGAACATTATCAAAATGCGCAGAAGGGGTCACAGAAAGGGCAGGGGTTTTTTGCGCTGCATCAGGGGTCACAGAAAGGACAAGGGGTTTGTGTGCTGCAAAAGAAAGCAAACAAATATAAATAAGAACATCAGCAAAACACAAGCACATGAGAGGGGGCACAGAAAAGGGCGGGGCTGAAGCACGAAACAAAAGGAGCGAAAGAGAGAAGGGTGGGGGCTGAACACACAAACAAAAGAAAAGCACATCGCCATAGGCGAAAGGGGATGGGAAGAAAACAGCAAGAGGGAAAAAGCAAAGAGGGGAGCGAGCGAACAAGCGGCGGCGAGCAAGCAAAACCGAGCAAACGACGACGAGCGAACGAGCTGGCAGAACGAGCAACCGACGACAAGCGAGCGAGAACGAGCGCACTAAAAGGAGCAAGGAGAGTGCCGAAGCCAGCGAGAGCAAAACGAGAACAAAAAGAGCACAAAAAAACAACAAAAAACAAAAAAAAATGCCCGTAAGGCAGAGCACGCGCAGGCCCGAGAGAAAAGTTGGTTTGAGGCAAAAAAATTATCGCGCAAAATTTTCGAATTCTAACTGTGTGTTGCCCTCAGTAGGAGTGCTGTTCTGCTAAAGAACGTTTTTTAAATGGATCTGAAGGCTTACAAAATTGACAATTTACGATTTTCGACATGTACACATTACATCAATAAAAAACGTTATTTTATCGCTATGCAAAACGTAACATCAGCTTTTTGTGCCTCCCATACGTGTGTGGTCCAATTCATCGCACTACTTTTAATTAATTTTCAAGATATTTAAACCCTATTTGTAATTCAATGTGACAGGAGTGGTTGAAAAGTCTCATTTCAAAAAAAAATCGTACAGAACCTTATTAACACCAAACTGGTAGTCCCTGGAGGCTATATTATTACAGGTTTTTGTGACCAATACACTAGCCACAACTGTTGTAGGCCATATAAGTAAAAAAAAAACAACTATTGATTAGTTTTTTTGAAACCGGTGTTTCAAATACGTTATCACCGGTAAAATACATATGAAACTTTCTGTTTAGGCCCGAGAGAAAAATTTGTTTAAGGCAAAAAAATTCTTGAGCCAAATTTTTGAATTTTAACTGTGTGTTACCCTCGGTAGGAGTGCTGTTCTGCTATAGAACGCTTTTTAAATGCATCGAAAGGCTTACAAAATTGACAATTTACGATTTTCGACATGTACACAATTAATCAACAAAAAACATTATTTTATCGATATGCAAAACGTATTATCAACTTTGCTGCCTCGTTTACGTGTATGATCTGACTCAACACACTGTTTTCGAATATTTTTTATGGTATTTGAACACTATTTATGATTAAATGTGACTGGAGTCAGTGAATAGGCTTTTTTCGCCATGTACATATTGAATCAGTAAAAACGTTGTTTTATCGCTACACAAAACGTTAAATCATTGTTTCTGATTGTTTTCACGTTTAAAACTACTAAATTTTTGAGACGGTTATTTTGCAAGATCTTGCAAGCTTCTTGCAAGATAAAGGTCCGGATCCTGCATCTTGCAAGATAAACGTTATTTGCGAGAATCTTGCAAGATCTTACAAGATAACCGTTGGAGTTCGTCTGGGGTATTAAACCTTTTGAGGTTAATAAAACGGAGTACGAATAGGGAAAAATATTTGTACTGATGACCTCTTCCATCAGCGGACGTATTTTATATTGACAAAAAATATATGAAAAGTACTTGGGCAAAAATTCGAAACTCAAATAAAATAAGATATAGAAATTTTGTCGAAAATTTTAATTAGAATTTTTCTGTATTCAAAATATAATTTGAGACATTTTTTAGCCTTTTCGCCCATAATTATCTACGCTCTATCAATCACCAAAAAATGCCCATTCATTGGATTAACAATCTCAAAAATGATTTACCATAATCATTTCAAATTATTTTTTTGAAAATTCATATTTTTAGCTTATTCAGCTTGATTCCCTGGAGAATTTACAGACTTTTGAGCAATATTTTATGCCTTACAACTGGTAAGTATATTACCATTGTGTAATATCGCGAGAAGGTAATAAAATGAGTATTTGTTGAATTTTCCGTATGGTGGTACAGAAGGAAAATTGTTGTTGAAGGCTACCTTATTCTTGTAGACCAATGGTTTGACTTTTTACAATTCAAAGAATTTGAATTGTATTGGGGCGCTGTCTTTTTTTTAAGATCAGTTCACACATTTTCATGATTTTTGAAGTCAAATTGGAGTAGTGATTTTGGTCACGCCGAAACAGGAAATGGAGCGAAAAAGCGAGTGGTTTTGCGGCGTGAATTTTTTCGCTCTAATTTTAAAGTAGAGTGAGAAAACGGTGTTTGAACAAAAATTCGGTTTCTCGGTAGTGGTTTTTTGTTCACATGCGGCAATTTCACTCTGATTTTTACTGTTTTTTCGATTTTTTGGATCAGATTTTTTTCTAAATGGTTTTCACAGTTCATTCACAGCTCATTCCAGACCTAGTTTTTTGTTTGAATTAATTTTTCATTTCTCGCTAGTGGTTTTTTTGGTTCACATGCGGCATTTTGACATTGATTTTCTGTTTTTTCTTATTTTTTTATCTGTTTTTTTTTCTAAAATGGTTTTCTCAATTCACTCATAGTCCATTCTAAGTCTAGTTTTTCTGTTTAGTCAATGAAAATTCTTTGAATTGTACGTCAGGACTTGTCCTGCTATGTTTTTATAATTCATGGACCATTTTTATCCTGTATTTTTGATACCGCGTTGTGACCAGATTAATTTAGAGACTAACCAGCCTTGATCACAGTTTATCTCATTCGAGATAATACAATACTTCATTTTGATTAACAGCTCGGCTGTGTAATAAAACTCACCATAACCCCCCCCCCCCCACCATGCACTCAATTAGCTGATCATGAACACTGTGAGTATCCTAAGAAAACGAAAATGAGTATGAAAAACGGATAGAGATTTTGGCGTCCAATCCTGACTTGCGGTCAAAACATATTTTTGGTAATTTGATTTCAAAACTTGACCGACTTTTTCTATCTGGAAAAAAATGTTCTTGGAGAACTTTGGAATTACCTATTCAACTCTTATGCGGACTATGGTCTCTAATTATTGACCCGACAGATGACAATGAGAGATAACATGTCGCAATGGATCTGTCTGTTACAAATTTAATAATTTACAAAACATAAATATGCTGTTGTAAATTATCAGTAATAATTTACCTCACTGAGGTATAATAATGCGCATAGGTCTTTCTGATAAATTCAACAATTGTTTAAAATATTTGAATTATTTTTGCATTGCGCATTTTGTCCTGGCATGGCGTAAATGCTTACATGCTTGTATTTTTTTCTTTGCTGTTATCTAATTATATTAATGCCATATATTAATAACAGGTTAATTAATCAAATATTTACCATATAGCTTTTCGCTAAACTCTGTCACTTTGGCTCACGTTTCAATTGCTCCCTTTCTATATACTCAAAAAAAGAAGTCAAGTACCAAGTAATGCTGAAAAAAATAAGAATTTGTGAATCTTTTGAAATTCAAACTACTGCAGATTTTTCGATTGCAGGTGTTGATTTTGCGATTCTTGCCATGGCCGATGTTGCTATCCTTACATACGGATCTTACGGTACCTTTGGGACTCTTTTCGGAGCAGACAAACTGGCAGTTTACTACCCTTTAAATCACCCTTCACACGACGAAACAGGTGTGAGCAACGGACTTCCCAGATTCAAAGGGATAGAGTGGGATGTTCTGAAGAATAAACAAAACTAAAGAAACAAGCAACCCTTAGGGAAATTATAAAAAAGTGGGAAAATTATAGCCCCATTTCGGTTCACCAATTTTTAAAAGTGGAAACGGTAGAAAAGCAGGGATATGAAAACGCATGTTATTGGTGAAAATAAAGGGAGTATTTTCAATTAACGAGGAAAATGTGTCTACCCTAATCCGCGACTTAAGCTATGGAATTGGGGAAAGGCATTGACCCGCCCGGGTCGAGGTGTCACCGCTAAAAATCGCTAAAAAAAAATAAGATTTACGGTGAATTTGAATAAAAAGATTTGCGCTCAGAGCGCTGGTTCAGGTAATGTGAAAAAAATGACGTTGAGGTGAAATTTTGTACGATCAGCGTTGATTGAGGCGTTGATATTTCGTCTCATTCTGTTGGTAGCTCTGAAATTTGTTTTTTCACCTCTAGAAAATTCTTCACCACTACCAGCAAGAAGCGGCGAAAAAATTGCAGCGGTACCAGGGTGCGGCGAAAAAAAAATTCACCGCTAAAATTGCCAATCTTACAAATATTCACCGCCAAATTCAACGGTAATCTTATAAAAATTCACCGCTATCAATGCATTCAACGCTTAAAGATGCGGGCGCTTTGTGGTGAAAAAAATTTTTTCACCGCTACTCACCGCTAACCTTACATTATTTTTGACCACACCTCGACTCGGGCGGGAATTGATTCGATGCTTCGTGTTATTTTGCTTCAATCAGAAGTGATTGTTGTTCTTTTTTATTTTTATGCTATTAAAAATACATCCGCATTTTTTGTAATATTGTATTTATTTTTTAATTTTTTGGAAATTAAAATGTTAACATTCAAGTTTGTTTTTCACATGTTACAACACCCCTCAGACGAAAACCTGCCGCAAAGAAAATTTGACGATTGAATTTCATGGCAATGCCCATAGATAGGACTTGAGTCTCAGAACGCTTCAGTTCAACCAGCAAAATTCTATACCAAACGCCAAATTAAGTTATCGGAAACATTGAATGCCAAGAATATTTAAGGTTCTGTGTGAGCAGTTTATCTTGATTATGAAATTTCTGAGGTCATTAAAGCTGCTAAGACTGAATTAAAAAAATATATGTCTTTTCGATATCCCCCCTTGCGTATCCGAACTGCTTAGTGCCATATTTTTCTAGCAGACAACTTGTAACTAATGCAGTAGTGTAAAAGCTCCTTAACCATCAACAAGCTTTTTGGTGAATAAAACCAATCCCCGTTAGCTTAGTAGCTTGGACTTGATTTTCAACAGAAATGTTAAACCGGTGCGCCCACTGAAGTTTGAAGCGCATGAAGAGCAAACATTGCGGACTTGAAAATCGAGAAAAAACAGTGTATTAAAAAAAATCATTAGAGTTATTAAGAGAACGTTTACTGTGCCACTGACCAACATCATGGTCATGTTTGGGTCCTTACTTTAAACGGAGATGTCATTTTAAAATTAAGTGAAACCATTTTATTTAGAAGTGCTACTAATTAACTAAGTTTTGAGCAGCTTTTATTAATTTTAAGCTGTTTATAAAATTTTGTGTCAACATATTTATACAATTGATTGATCAGCAACCAAGGTTCGCCATTAAATCTTGACCTCGAGACTTGATGGCTATCTTCCAAGATTCTTGCAAAAGTGTTGACCTTGCAACAATTTGTAAAACAATGGCTATCTTGCAAAGTTTTTAAGGGCAAAAATTTATGTAGCAGGATTAATTCTGGTGGGATTCAAGGCAAGTTCATTCCATTCGAGCTCTATTCTCATTGGTTTTTGCCGCATCAACTTCAGCAGCATTTCCTTAAATTAAAAAGTTGCTTGTTTTAAGAAAAAAGTTCACAAAAAAATATTCTTTGCAAGTCAGTACCACAAATTATTAAAAAACAAACGTTTCACTTTCATTTTCCTAATCATAATCTGTTATATTTTCATTGAACAACGCTACCAAAATGAGAGAGCTTCTCAAAAAATTAAATTGATCCTTTGTGTTTTGTGATTTACACAATTGCATAATTCGAATGTAATTGTTTCAAAAAGCCAACAATATAATTTAAATATTTATGTTTCTTACGTTTTTCAACCTAATGAACTCTCATTTTGGAAATAAACTTATTACTAAATTTGCTCCAAGATATTAAAATTTCTTTTACATTGGTCGTTAAGTTTTAAACATGCAAAAATTGATCAAAATCAGCGTGTTTACATAGGCTCATCAAGCTTAAATTGGTTAATACTCGCAATAAACTTGAAAAATCCCACTTTTGGACAAAGGTCATGCAAGACGATGTATCGTCTCCTAAGATCCTTTCAGAATCACGCATGATCTTAACAGGTAACAATTTGAAGTCGACTAGGTTGGTAAAACTTACCGTGTTGAAATGCTTTACAGTTGGTTGGTTTGCTCTCCAGAGTAACGTTAAAATTTTCAAATGCATCTTCAGCCACGGGTTTCTATTCTTACCTGGCCAAAGTGGGGAGAATAGAAACACTATCCATGTGAGGAAAAAAGAAATGGACTGATGAAAACTGATTCATTAAACTGTTGATCTGCTGTTGTAATAAACATAGTCTTGGTAATCAAGTTAACTGTTAAACAGGTTGGTGGTTCTAATCTAATTACTGATGGTTGGGTAATCATGGAGCAAAATAAGACTCGATGGCTATCTTCCAAGATTCTTGCAAAAGTGTTGACCTTGCAACAATTTGTAAAACAATGGCTATCTTGCAATTTTTTTAAGGGCAAAGTTTATGTAGCAGGATTAATTCTGGTGGGATTCAAGGCAAGTTCATTCCATTCGAGCTCTATTCTCATTAGTTTTTGCCGCATCAACTTCAGCAGCATTTCCTTAAATTAAAAAGTTGCTTGTTTTAAGAAAAAAGTTCACAAAAAAATATTCTTTGCAAGTCAGTACCACAAATTATTTAAAACAAACGTTTCACTTTCATTTTCCTAATCATAATCTGTTATATTTTCATTGAACAACGCTACCAAAATTAGAGAGCTTCTCAAAAAATTAAATTGATCCTTTGTGTTTTGTGATTTACACAATTGCATAATTCGAATGTAATTGTTTCAAAAAGCCAACAATATAATTTAAATATTTATGTTTCTTACGTTTTTCAACCTAATGAACTCTCATTTTGGAAATAAACTTATTACTAAATTTGCTCCAAGATATTAAAATTTCACTTACATTGGTCGTAAAGTTTTAAACATGCAAAAATTGATCAAAATCAGCGTGTTTACATAGGCTCATCAAGCTTAAATTGGTTAATACTCGCAATAAACTTGAAAAATCCCACTTTTGGACAAAGGTCATGCAAGACGATGTATCGTCTCCTAAGATCCTTTCAGAATCACGCATGATCTTAACAGGTAACAATTTGAAGTCGACTTGGTTGGTAAAACTTACCGTGTTGAAATGCTTTACAGTTGGTTGGTTTGCTCTCCAGAGTAACGTTAAAATTTTCAAATGCATCTTCAACCACGGTTTTCTATTCTTACCTGGCCAAAGTGGGGAGAAAAGAAAAACACTATCCATGTGAGGAAAAAAGAAATGGACTGATGAAAATTGATTCATTAAACTGTTGATCTGCTGTTGTAATAAACATAGTCTTGGTAATCAAGTTAATTGTTAAACAGGTTGATGGTTCTAATCTAATTACTGATGGTTGGGTAATCATGGAGCAAAATAAGAAACTGCACCTGGTATAGATATTCTGTTTCCATCGGGACATCATTATTGTTTTGCAATTGAGTAATTGTTAAGCACAATAATCAAGATTAATTGATTAATTGAAAACCAATGTCATTCTCTGTTAAATTTTTCCAGCTATTACCTCTGTTCTGCCTTTCTTGACGAATGCTTGAATTAATATGGCTTTCTAAGTCGCGCAATTCCTTTATAAACTTTTCCGACCGAGTTACTTAGACTTTCAGCTAGAAGTTTGCTCGCAACTAAAACTTTACTCAAATTTATCAGAAATTTCATGGGTTACAGCACTAGAAACTCTTCTTAAATGTACACTAACTATATTGCTTGTCTGTTTGAGCAATTTATCCCGATTGCAATCCAAAATTTTTTCGGAAGAAATTCACACAAAAAATTCTTAAAATTTCTTAGTCAAAGAAACCCACTATTTTTAAAGAAAATGTTCTCAAACGTTTGGCATGGATTTAGCTCAGGTCGTATTGTAGCTAGCATCAAAGCTAGATTTCACGCTTAGCAAGCAGGTTGATATAAACACGCAGTGGCAAGGGGGGTTAAACTTACCAAACCAACCATTTAAACCCTAATTTTTTTGCACTGCAGCTCCCTCGATGAACGTAATCAAATCTCGCAATTTCATCTGTTGCCCTCATAATATCTCGAACAAAATGTTTTGAACACACGGAGATCTGGATATCTGCAGATTTTTGTCTGGGATGGTCTGAACATGAGCATGTTCTTCCTTCTGGGACGATCTGGACATGCCTACTTTTGGCCTGGATACTCAACCTGTGAAAGAGTTAAGTCGCAACAATTGCAAAATTTGAACAATAAAAAACTCAGCATTAATTCGCAACTTCATGAGTCATACTACCATTGTGGAAATATTTGGATCAGTTAGACGTGAGGAACCCAGCTAGGTAATATTCTCCCCAAATCCCACAAACAAGTACCCAAAAAGTAAAGAACGGTAGGAGTTTTTGGTTCCTTTTTTGTGCCCCCCCCCCAATACGTTATGCACCCAACAATTACATAATTATGTGCCATTACATAGTCATCAATTATTATGTAAAAACACGCCACGAGCGTCGTGAGGGAAGGGGGTTGCAAAAATATGCGCCCACAAGGTTTGTGGGGGGGCAAAAACAGAATTTTTCCATGTACCGGATTGCCTTCCGGATTGAACCAAACGCCTCATACACAGTATAACTCCAATAAATGGTTGTTTTGTTTGTTTTAGTTATTTGACTTATGTTAATTTCAAAAGTCTAGAACTTTTAGAAATTTGCTCGCAGCTATAACTTTGCTCACTTTTATCAGGAAATCCATGGGTTACAGCACTAGAAACTCTTCGTAAATGTACACTAGCTAATGCTAATTTCAAAAGTCTGCTGAAAATTAAATGTTCTATTTCGGCAAGTGAGATAAAATTGTCGAGAGGAAGTTCTGCTACGGCACAAAAAAATCTCTAATGGTTGAAATCTTTAAAGGAAAAATGGAGAAAAAATTAAACAGTTTAAAATCTCCTTTTGGTTTTCCATATTTGTCAAAACACAAAACAACCAATATCTGAAAAAATTGCCGCCCAAAATCCTTATCGAGCAAAAAATTCTAATCAAGTATGTCTCAAAACAACAACTCAAAACCCGCCCGGGGAGAGAAAAAAATTTATTCTATTTAATTTTTCAGAAGCCCGGAGAAGTTGGTGATGGCGAAAACGTTTTAATAATTTGATAGATACAGTAATCACACATAGCAGTTTATGCATTTCGGTCAGGTGTCTTTCAATCTATTTTCTGATCACCAGCTGGAAATGCTAGGAAAATTTTCACTCTAGGCCATAGAGAATATTTGCTCTGCTGTTATATTTTGACACAATCAATTGTAAAGATAACAACGCCCAGGTTAAATCAGTCCATTTTACCAGAGCACTTTTGTGCTTGATTTAGATAATTTGGAAAATTGTGAGCGTCGGGAGGGAAGGGGGTTGCAAAAATATGCGCCCAATAGGTTTGTGGGAGGGGGGCAAAATCAGAACTTTTCCATGTACCAAATGCCTTCCGGATTGCACCAAACGCCTCATACACAGTATAACTCCGATAAGTGGTTGTTTTGTTTATTTTAGTAATTTGACTAATGTTAATTTCAAAAGTCTAGAATTTTTAGAAATTTGCTCGCAGCTATAACTTTGCTCACTTTTATCAGGAAATCCATGGGTTACAGCACTAGAAACTCTTCGTAAATGTACACTAGCTAATGCTAATTTCAAAAGTCTGCTGAAAATTAAATGTTCTATTTCGGCAAGTGAGATAAAATTGTCGAGAGGAAGTTCTGCTACGGCACAAAAAAATCTCTAATGGTTGAAATCTTTAAAGGAAAAATGGAGAAAAAATAAACAGTTTAAAATCTCCTTTTGGTTCTCCATATTTGTCAAGACACAAAATAACCACCATCTGAAAAAAATTGCCGCTCAAAATCCTTATCGAGCAAAAAGTTCTAATCAAGTATGTCTGAAAACAACAACTATAAACGCGCCCGGGGAGAGAAAAAAAATTAATTCTATTTAGTCTTTCAGAAGCCCGGAAAAGTTGGTGATGGCGAAAACGTTTTAATAATTTGATAGATACAGTAATCACACATAGCAGTTTATGCAATTCGGTCAGGTGTCTTTCAATCTATTTTCTGATCACCAGCTAGAAATGCTAGGAAAGTTTTCACTCTAGGCCATAGAAAATATTTGCTCTGCTGTTATATTTTGACACAATCAATTGTAAAGATAACAACGCCCAGGTTAAATCAGTTCATTTTACCGGAGAACATTATGTGCTTGAATTAGATAATTTGGAAAATTGTGAGGCTCGGGAGGGAAGGGGGTTGCAAAAATATGCGCCCACTAGGTTTTTGGGGGGCAAAATCACAATTTTTCAATGTGCCAAATGCCTACCGGATTGCAGCAATTGCCTCATACAATGTATAACACCGATAAGTGGTTGTTTTGGTAATTTGACTAACGTTAATTTCAAAAGTGTAGAACTTTTAGAAATTTGCTCGCAGTTATAACTTTGCTCACTTTTATCAGGAAATCCATGGGTTACAGCACTAGAAATTCTTTGTAAATGTACACTAACGAATGCTAATTTCAAAAATCTGCTGAAAATTAAAAGTTCTATTTCAGCAAGTGAGATAAAAATGTCGAGAGGAAGTTCTACTCAAGCACATGAAATCTTTAATGTTTGAAATCTTTAAAAGAAAAATTAAGAAAAAAAAATAAACAGTTGAAAATCTCCTTTTGGTTCTCCATTTTTGTCAAGACACAAAACAACCAAGATCTGAAAAAAATTGCCGCTTAAAATCATTATCGAGCGAAAATTCTAATCCAGTATGTCTGAAAACAAAAACTCAAAACCCGCCCTGAAAGAGAAAAAAATTGATTCTATTTAGTTTTTCAAAAGCCCGGACAAGTTGGTGATGGTGGAAACGTTTTAATAATTTGATAGATAGAGTAATCACACATAGCAGTTTATTCATTTCGGTCAGGTGTCTTTCAATCTATTTTCTGATCACCAGCTAGAAATGCTAGGAAAATTTTTACTCTAGGCCGTAGAGAATATCTGCTCTGCTGTTATATATTGACACAATCAATTGTAAAGATAACAACGCCCAGGTTAAATCAGTCAATTTTACCGGAGCACATTATGTGCTTGAAGTAGATAATGTGGAAAATTGACTGAAAAAAAATTGTCTGGAAATTGTCTGATCAGAGTCATTATAGCTATGGATTGGATGATCCGAGGCTGTTTGAAGCCTGTTTAAGTGATTTCAAGCATAAGAAGATGTCATCAGAGGGAGTGTTTTTACGCCCGAAAATGTGACCAGAGTCCCCAACAAGAGCACAAAAAATTCGGTTTTGTTCAATCACTTGGTTTAAAAGTACCCGGATTGAACATTAGGTGTTAATCATTCCTGAACCATTCAAGCTGCAAGTCCTGTCAGTGCTGAATCAGAATTCTGATCATGTCACTTTTAAAACCTGGCAAGCCGTAAGTCAAGCCTTAAGTTAAGGCCAAGATTTGACAAGTCTTGAATCAGTCTCGGCCAAGAGTGAAAAAGTCTTGAGTGAAGTCTTGCGCTATGTTTTTTACAGTTGCTCAATTTCACAGAACCAAAAACAAATCAGTAAACATTTCAAATCTGTTTTCTTCAGTAATCCCCACAGGGTCCAAAGAAGCGCCAGAAAACCCAAGCACTGATTAAAAAAAATCACCAGTTACCAATAGGAATATACTTCAGAAAAGATCGAAACAGGTCATTCACAATCAATCAAATTGTTGTTCATTGAGAAAAAAGTTACCTCTGAGTGACATTCTAATTTGAGACTTAACGTGTTTTGTAGAAAGATAGGTCAAAAATACAAAAAATAAAGATTTAGAAATATTTTGCCGCTACTTTTGAGACGTATATATTATGCATATTTTTTAATATCAACAAGTATTACCGGCTACGTATTTTCAAGACTTGCCAAGTCCGGGCCAAGACTTGAATCAAGAATTGTCAAGTCTTATTCAAGACGTGACTAAGTGTTGTCTTGGGCACGTTTTGACACGTCCTGAGCAATTCCTGACAACTCTTAAGTCTTGAAACGAGACGTGATCAATACTGATCTCCTGACCCAAGACGTGCATTTTAATGGAGAAGTACTAATCATGACTTGAAACTAGTTCCAGGTATACCGTTTTAATGAGATTGCAGTTAACTCAAAACAGAAAAAACAGACACATATTAGTATGATATCATATGATATGCCGTGTTCTTTCTTCCCTATCAATAAACCTAAGCGCTGTTAACTGTTGCAAAATTTGATTCTCAAAGCATTTATCATACAGAATTCCAATGGGTTGTTATTGTAGCAAATTTACGTTTTTATCGAATGAGTGTTGATCTTTAGAGCACATAATTCTGGGAAAGGTTCTGAGCCAGGATCTTATGAAAGTCTGGGCAATGGTCTGATTATAATTGATCTATGATCTTTTCGTTACAGAATGGTCTGATCAGAGATGGCATGGAGTTAAGCTCATATCTTGAGCACACAAAAGTCAGAGGTCACTTCAGTCAGGGACAGTCTTATCACGGGTCACCTTAATCTGGGTTTTTTTTGGTCATTTTTGGTCTGGGAAATTGATGGAGGTGGGTATTTTTGAGACTATCTATTAGCTAAGGCAAATTTAAAATTATTTTTTCTTCATAGTCAGAGTAGCATTAAATATAAAACGTTTTCAAGCGTGCTTTTGAACTGCGCGCAAAACTAATTTTACAAAATAAGGATCATATTATTTTCATGCAAAACCTTGGTAAAATTTTAAAAAATGAATTACTAACGCTTCTGGTGATTAATAAATGGATTTAAAGGGTAAACAATCATAGTTTTTGGATTAATTCTGATCTGAAGTAGTTTGAAAAATTAATTTTTAATTCCCTTTGGAAAACAAATGGACTCTCAAATTCAATATTTGCCTCATCACAAATTTTTTTTTCGATTCTCTACCTGAATCACCAGCAACCCAGATTTTAAACACACACGCAGGTGTAATTAGGGCTCAAAAACGCGCAAAGAAACGGGGAAACGGGTTCAACAACAGTTTTGCAAAACCCAAATTAATCACCAGCTGATAGACCCAGTTGCGCAATTGGATTAAAATACGTATGGAAATTTACTATCCATAAAACGAGTCATATATGGCAGGGCGCACTGTTTCATTCATGTATTGCTAAAGCTGATAAATTCAGACAATCGTAAATTTTTTCGAGATGTATATAGCGAACTGTATATCGTAACATCAAGGCAAAAAAAGCACATCTAAATGGCCCGGCAAATCTAGCTGTATCTGCTAGCAGGTATTTTGTCTGAGCCGATTTTCAGCTCAGATTGGTCACCGATACGTTTTCGAAACATAAAAATATTAAGCCTAAAAAGAGCGCAATCGATTCAGTATATTAGTAGGCTCAACGAAAATTATGTTTAACGAACTTTTTCCGAGCTTTCTATGCCAAATAGAACGTATTTTGTGTGCATTTAATCTTTTCGTAAGGCTTACATGGTTAAGAGATTATGACGTAATACTTTCTCGCTGGATAGTGCATTTCAATCCTCGCTGCTCTTTTTATTTACTCAGTAACATCCTCCGGCCCGGAAGAAAATGTTGGGAGGATCGGTACAAGCTTAACGAGTGGGCGGACGAGCGATCCGGATGACGTGCGCAAGACGGCGGAGCGGGCGACGCTGTCGGAGCCGTACCGAAGTTCTTCAATCCTAGCAGTTGGATAGTAACCCCTAGGGTTGCTTTCTTCAACGACCCAAACTAAATCACCGACCTTGAGGTGCTGCTCGGCAGGCGTCTGCCACTTAGATCTACGGTTCAGTGCAGGTACATACTCCTTGAGCCAACGTGCCCAAATTGCATTGGCGTATGTCTGTGCACGGGCGTATCGCTTACGATGATCGAACTCGTCGACGCCAACGATAGACGGAATTCTGGTTGCTTGGTTACCGAGTAGAAAATGATTAGGTGTTATAGCGCCTAGGTCGGACGGGTCGGCGCTTACGGGCGTTAAAGGACGTGAGTTTAGTGCGTATTCGACCAGACAAAAAGTAGTGTTCAACACCTCATCTGTGAGGCGACGCGTACCGAGGATAGTGTACAGTACTCTTTTAAAACTCCGAACTAATCTCTCCCAGATGCCACCTTGGTGTGGCGCACTGGGTGGATTGAACCTCCACTTAATGCCCTTATGTGCAAGTTCGGTGGCAATGTTAAGCGTGTTCCATTTTTCCACACATTCACGGAGCTCTTTCTCCGCTCCAATGAAGTTCGTACCATTATCCGACCAAATCGTAGCAGGAGTACCCCGACGGGAGACGAACCGCTCCACTCCCATTACACAAGAACTAGTGTCCATGGACGGGACAACTTCAACATGGACAGCACGAGTAGTGAGACAAGTGAAGAGAAATCCCCACCTCTTCTCGGTAGTCCGACGAACTGTGACGTAGAATGGGCCGAAGTAATCAACCCCGGTGTTGGTAAAGGGAGGAGACTGGTATGCGAGTCTCTCCTTTGGGAGGTCTGCCATGATAGGTTGAATGGTTGCTGCACGGAACTTTCTACACAAAACGCAGTTTGATTTGATGGAACGCAGTGTGGAGCGTAGTTTTAGGATGGCATAACGTTCTTGTACCATTGACCTTAAGTAATCGATGCCCTGATGATGGTTCTTCAAATGAGTATGCCGCAGAAACAGTTTAACAAAAATATGACGCGCATCCAGCACGATAGGATGCTTAGTGTCAAAGTCAATTTCCACTAGCCGTCGGAGTCGACCAGAGGAACGGATGAGACCATGAGGTCCAATAAACGGAGTAAACTGAGCAATGCGGCTGCTCTTCTTAACGGATTTGTTGTCAAGAAGATCCTTTCTTTCAGTATTAAAGGACTCTCCTTGAATCAAGTACTGGAGATGACGCTCGGCTTCGTCAAGCTCAACAGGGTCGGCTATGCTGCCGTCTACGGTACGGTAACTTTCATGAGATGGTAAAAGACGGAGCACATATGCGGTGACACGAAGTAATTTTTGATAAGAACTGAACTTATCAAACGGGATCAGATTAATGCTTTGTTCCTTTGGGGAATTGGTTAAAGATGCGACTAAAGATGAGATGGAGTCATCATCTTGTTCCTTGGTTACAACGCCGAGCTTGATGTTATCAACGACGTCAGTATTTGGTACAAAAGGGAATTGTTTAGTTCTCAAGAAGTCAGGACCCCTCACCCAGCTACTTGATTGCAAAACTTCAGCGGACATACCACGCGTGCCAGCATCTGCCGGATTATCATAAGTGGCGACGTGGTTCCATTGGTCAACGCTGGTGTTCTCCAGGATTTCACTAACACGATTTGCAATGAAGATGGGGTGTTTGTTCGTCGAGTTTATCCACTGCAAGACGATGGTACTATCTGTCCACATAAAGACTTTGTCCACAGTAACCGTTAATGCTCGACAGATTTCCCTTTTTAAACGGGCAGCGAGGAGAGCGGCTTGTAATTCCAACTTAGGAACTGTCATTACCTTCATAGGTGCAACACGGGCCTTGCCCAAGACAAACGCCAGCTCTGTTATAATCTCCCCGGAGGTGCAAGTTACTTGAGCCCTAAGAAATCCTACTGCACTGAATACGTCTTGCGAGCTATCACCAAACATGTGGAGTTCAAGATGTTGGGATGGTCCTGAGAAGTAACTTCTTGGTATAGTGATCTCAGCTAACCGCGGCAGTTCAACACACCAGGCGAGGAATCTGTCAACTGTGTCTTTAGGTAACTCGTCATCCCAACTTTGTCCATTGACACGCCAAATGTCTTTCAAGATTAACCGAGCACCAACAGTGAACGGTGCGACAAGACCAATTGGGTCGTAGACCTTTGACACAAGACTTAGGACCAAGCGCTGTGTTAAACTTTTCGTGATGGTGCTGTTAGTACCCCTGCTCACAACCAGAGTATCGTTGTTGTGATCCCACTTAAGCCCAAGCACGTGCATTGATTCCTCCTTGGATGAAACGATGACCTTCGGTTCAGTGGATTGAGCAGACCCATCAATTCGGTCAGCCAGATCTGGTACATTGCTTACAAACTTAGTAAGCTTGAACCCACCTAGATGGAGAAGATGTACCAATTCCTTCGACCTAATGAGGGCCCTCTCGGGGGATTCCATTGAGTCCAAGTAATCGTCCATGTAGAAGTTCTCAAGGACGGCTTTCGCAGCTTCTGGGTACTCCTTAGCATTATCGCGTGCCGTGCGCTGAAGTGCGTAGTTGGCGCAGGTGGGCGAATCTTTTGCCCCAAAGATGTGGCGCGTATACTGGTGTACCACAACATTTGATGTGGGGTCCTCCCGCCACAAAAAGCGCAATGATGGCTGATCACATGGTAACACTCCAACTTGGAGGAACATTCCCTCGATGTCGGCGGATACGGCAAATGGATGTTGTCTGAACCGTAGGAGTACATAGATTAGGTTTTGCAGTAGGTCAGGTCCGGTGAGTAATGACTTATTGAGAGATGCGCCATGGAATTTTGCTGCTCCGTTTAGTACCCTACGAACCTTGCCCGGCTTGTTCGGGTTAACAACCGGATGGTGTGGTAGGTACCACTCTCGTTCCGAGCGACTTTCCACCTTATGAGCATCTTTGACCCTTACTACGTAGCCTTTGTCTAAGTCCTCTTTGATGGTATTCGAGTACTTTTCCCTTAATGTCTGATCTTTCGTTAGCCGCTTTTCCAAAGACTTTAATTGAACAAGCGCTGAGAAATAATTGTTGGGCAGTTCGATGTTATCTTCAGCCCATAGCATTCCGACATCGTACCTTTTTCCATTATGCACGGCTGTGTTTTCAAGAATTTCATGCGCACGTGCATCCGAGGCGGATCGTGGGTCTACTTGCTTAAGTGCGCCGTACGACTCCATGTCGTACCAAGATTTTACCTGACTAGCGAGTTCAAAATCCTGCTCCATATTAGCTTTGAAACAAGTCGAGACTAAACCTGAAGACGACGGAAGAGGGCCGCTTAGAACCCAACCTATGGGCAAGCGAACAGCGAAGGGCGAGGACTTCTCGTCGGCAGCGAAGTACTCTAACGGGCGGATGGCATGATACACATCCTGTCCAAGTATCATCTCGATGTTTCCATAGCAATATGTAACTGGGTCTAGGACTGCTAGGTGCGGGTATGTTTCCTGAAGTGCTTTAATGTTGATGATATCGGCGCCTACATTTAAATCTTCCTTTACGTAAGGGCTTACTTTAAATGGTTCAAATGTTTGGTTGTCGCGTGGTGTTACAATTAGTTCAACTAACTTAGTGTCTACAACCTCCTCGGTATTTATACCCTTGACTGTCAGTTTCAATGCTGTACCGTGCAAACCAAGTCTATTTGCAAGATCATTGGACACCCAAGAGTTACTGCAAGCGGTATCACACAAAACTAAAGCCGTGGTATCTTTACCGGAGGAGCTCTTCAGCTGTAATTCAGTCACCTGAAGGAGGCCTTTCACATTACTCACAGATGACAAAGTAGTGGTCTTACTCGCTGATTGGACACTAGGAAGTTTACTTTGATTTGCGCCAGCATTAGAATTAATGTTGTTGTTGTTTGAAGGGGATTTTGGTGGATACACCCTCTCAGCTCCATGAAGAAGTGTGTTATGGGAGCTGTTGCAACCGTCCTTCCTGCATTTCCTGGGGTTTGGGCATTGCCTGAACATATGCTTTTCTCTCAAACATGAGAAACACAGTTTTGCTTCAGCCACTACCTTTGCTCGCTGAGTGGGAGACTTTTCTTTAAATACCCTACACTCCCAGATGCGGTGGATACCTTTACACACAATGCAGCGAGGGGTTGCAGGCGTTGCCGATGTTGAGGCTGGTCTCTGAGTGCCCTTAGTTTGTGTATTAGCAGCAAAAGTTCTTGAGGCAACTTTGGTCTTTACTACTGAGTTGGTGTTATCCTCAGTTCTTGCCTTCGATGAAGTTTGTTTCATTAAATCATGTGCCTCGGCCTTCTCCTTCAACCAATCGTTGAAGTCAAGGAGTGTTGGCTTAACCCAATGTTTCTTCACTGTGAAGAGTGACCAAGACTCTTTCAGATTGGGCGGCAATTTTTGCACAGCCGTGTTGAGAAGTGAGGCGCTCTTTAGGTCCGCGTCATATGAAAGTGATTTAAAGACCCCAACAAGACTGGAAATTGTTGCAGAATAGTTTATGATGTTGTCACTATTGTGCATCTTTAGTGGTGGAAAAGAGCTGAGTTTTTCTAAGTGTGCACTGACTACTGCCTGTGGTTGGCCAAATTTACGTTCGAGTGTCTTAAGTGCGTCCTTATACATTACACCGCAGTATGCGAACTCAGCGATGGCGGTTTTAGCTTTTCCAGTTACAAGAGTTTTTAGGTATGTTAACTTGACGTCATCAGTCAAGGACTGTGCGTCTATGGCGCTTTTAAACTGTCCGAACCATTCGTGCCACTGCAGGGGATCACCATTGTATTGTGACAACTTCCACTCGGGCAGTGGATCGTTCTTCTTACAAGTAATTGCGTCCGCCAACTGCTTTATCAAATCCGCAGAGTCCAAAGAAGGAGCCGAAGGTGTGGGATGCGGCGGGCCACCCCAACACAACGGGTTCGGAACGGTAGCTCCATACGTTGGCGGAATGATCGGAGTGACAAAGGTGGGGGCGGTACCTGTGGAAGAACTAAATGGATTCGCTTGCATGAAGTCTGATGTTACGTAATTTTGAGCGCCTGCTGCTGTTTGTACATGAGGGGAGCGGTGCGATGTAGATATATGAGAGTTGATTATAGGGGCCGGTTGTACGGTGTATAAATTTGCAGATGTACGTACAAGTGGTACTGCATTAGGTGGGACTGCTGCCGGAAAACGCCAGACATTTGGATCTGGAGGAGCAGGAGGTGCGTGGGTTATGGGTACAAAGTTTTGGGGCTGAAAACTCTTTTGTGGAGGTGGTGGATGAATTAATTGAGGTACGAAATTAATTGCGGAGGAAATGAATGGTGCAGGCGGAGAATGGGGTAACAGATTGATATTATTCGCCACGGGGTTAGTGGCTTGTAGTGGGAGTGCTTGTGGCGGGGAAGGAGGAAATCGGAATGCTGGTGGGATTAACGGAAAATGCGGTGGTGCGGGGTTTGGAACGGGGGGTGGAGGGGCTGGTACATTTATGTGTGCCTGTTGCGGATTAAGTGCTAGCGGAGCATTAGCGAGTGCATTTAAAGGAGGTGAATGCCGAGGGCTGGTTAAATTCAACTGTCCCGGCATGCTCGCCCTGCGAGGGAATTGATGATCTAACTGTAAACCATCGAAGTGCATTGTTGCTTGAGACAGTTGTCGGGCTGTGTTTGGGGCGTTTAGTTGAGTAGGCATACCAAAGTTTATTGGTGGTGGTGGAGGCGTATATTGAGGCTGTCGTTGCTCTTGCATGATGTTATTTGCAACATGTGCATCGTTGGTTACATTGGTTCTAGGACTTGGTTCTTGCGGCTCATGGACAGGGAGGTTGATGTTAGCCTCAACTTGACCATGAGTATTGAGATTAGAGTGTGACTTTGGAAGTTTTGCTGAAGAAGGTCGTTGGACAATTGCTTGGTTGGATTGGGCGATGGAACCAGAAAAGTGCAAACTCGGTTCGTTTGCAACATCTGCCATGTTCCCGGCCGGTGACGAATTAACCCAATCTTGAACAAGTTTCTTGCTCTTAACTGAACTTCTTTCGGTAAAGAGCCCACTCATTTCGCTTGTATCAGACCCGTCTGTTGCTGATTTTGTCATCAACTCAATTTCCTCAAGGGCTGCAGCAGCTACTTCCTTGCGATGATCCTCCTCAAGCTGCTCAATTTCTAATTCCCGCAATTTCGTTTGTTTTTCAAATTCAAGACGTTGTCTAGCAATGCGAAGCTTTGCTTCATGTTGTTTCTCAAGTTCTTCCCTTTTAAGTCTTGATAATTCTAGGTCTCGTTGACGCTGACTTGATCTTTTTGAGGAAGTCATGTGTGAACCTGATCTTGAATGGTGAGAGGTATACTGCTCTGCTGTCTCTTTGTCTTGGACCGAATTGATATACCCTCGAGCAGCAGCAGTGAACTCATCAGTTTTCTTTGTTACAGTCTCTAACCATTTTTCAAGGTTCTTACAGGCAGCATCTGGATCTTCAGTCTTTTGTGCCAGATCAAAGAGCTCTTCATTCTTATCAACTACTCTAGTAAAAGCATCCTTGCACTTAACAATCAGACGTTCGATCTTAACTTTCCTGTCTTGCTTATCAACAGCATTGTTAATTTCACCATAGATGTTATAAAGTTCAGCCTCTAATTTTGCCCTCGCACTATAAAGTTTGTTGAATTTGTCCTGCAAAGTTGTCATGGTCTTATCAAAACAGGAGCCACAAGTTTAAGTTAGTACTACTATAAAGTACACAGACATGCAACAGCACAACACAAATGGGTTATACCGAACCCTAGTGTGACGGTTTGCCTAGCAAACCGCAAAGGAGCAAAGATGTTCGTCGAGTACAATAGTACCCGGCGAAAGAAAGAAAGAACGGTGCGCAGGAAGCGCGAAAAGGGGCAGAACGGGAGACGGGACGGACGAGACAGAGGTGGATTTGGAAGAAAAGCCGAGGGTGGTTTTGGAGGAGGTGGCTTCGGAGGAAATGACGAGAGTGAAGGCGGATTCGGGGGAAACCGAGGTGGATTTGGAGGAAAATCTGAAGGTGGCGCAGCTCGGGAGCAGAGGGAAGAATGGACATGCTCCTGTGGATCGACCAACTTTATGGATCGTACCTCATGCAGAAAATGCAGAGAGAGTCGACCTGAGGGTGCAGGCGCTAGTTCAGCCGGGGGATTTGGCGGTGGAGCTGATGGTGGTGGAAATCGCGGGAGACCTGGAGATTGGAACTGTTCCTGCGGTTTCAAGAATTTCTCCAATCGTAATACATGCAAGGAATGTCAGGCCGAAAAACGAAAAGGGGGCAGAACGGGAGACGGGACGGACGGGATGAGACGCCGAACGATTAATGCACGACGCAACGGGGAACCGGACGGACAAACGGGAGCGTCGGGCGAAAAGCGCGCGACGAAGCGGGAAAATGGCACGGGCGGGGCGGAAACGTCGGGCGGATGGCGCGCGACGAAACGGGAAAACGGCACGGGCGGGTGGGAAAAGTCGGGCGGATGGCGCGCGACGAAACGGGAAAACGGCACGGGCGGGGCGGAAAAGTCGGGCGGATGGCGCGCGACGTAACGGGAAAACGGCACGGGCGGGGCGGAAACGTCGGGCGGATGGCGCGCGACGAAACGGGAAAACTGGCACGGGCGGGGCGGAAACGTCGGGCGGATGGCGCGCGACGAAACGGGAAAACTGGCACGGGCGGGGCGGAAACGTCGGGCGGATGGCGCGCGACGAAACGGGAAAACTGGCACGGGCGGGGCGGAAACGTCGGGCGGATGGCGCGCGACGAAACGGGAAAACTGGCACGGGCGGGGCGGAAACGTCGGGCGGATGGCGCGCGACGAAACGGGAAAAGTGGCACGGGCGGGGCGGAAAACCCCAAGCGAGGAGGCGGGAAGATCGATGCTAGCAGACCACAGCAACAAACTCAACCAAACAAGCTAGCCGTAACTCCAGAATAAACTTAAGTCACACCCTAGAAAGAAGGAGAGGAGCTACTGCCAGGTAAACTAGCACAAAACATTATGGGGCTTTATCAACGGCATCAAAACATGAAACAATTTACGGCAACGGTGTAGTATAACCAAAGTCGAAAAAGTCAGGAAATTTACTAGCCGTAACTCCAGAACAAACTTAAGTCACACCCTAGCAAACCACCATACCCAGACAACAAAAGTGCATACTACAAAAATTAATAAAGCTACAACCAATTGCTAGCAAACAGGGGTGGTGAAAGTCACGAAACAAACCAGCCGTAACTCTAGAATGAACTTAAGTCACACCCTAGCAAGGAACGAGACTAAACAACAAACCGGCATACTAGCAGAAAGAAATTTTACTACAGCAAAACTCAACATACTACATCATACAACAAATAAACGGGGAATAGGAAGAAACAAGAAGACACGGAAACAAAGAGGACGGAAACGGAAAATGAAACCAGATAACCTGCGGAAAACGGACGGTAGTGAATAACTCAAAGAATGGGGAGAGCAAAACGTTAAGTAAAGCGCTATTGGAGAGAACCAACCACAAACTAACCCGTAACTCGTGAGTAAACTAAGTCACACCGCCAGTCAGCGGGTAGACTCCCACAACAACGCAAGACTAAGTGACATTCAGGTTATCAAGGGCTTGGGTGAGTTCCGCCTCCTCGAACGCATGACGTGTGCGGAGCGTTTTACGACGACGCTTTGAAAGTTTTTTCGGTCGGGAGCGTGTTATTAAGGACCGGAGGTTGCTCTTATGTGCTAAAACAATCGTGAGTGTTTTCAACTCAAGCGCAGGCTTCTGGTGTAACGCTCTGTACTCTTTCAGTAAACTAAGATCTTTCTGTTTACGTCTAGACACAATGTCTTTAACTAGATGGATGGTAACTAGAGTACTACGCTTGAGCTGATCGTAGATATCAGGAGTTCCCTCTCTGGGGCAATACACTATGGCTTCTATGCGCTCCTGATACTTTTCAAGCACTTCAATAAGCTGCGAAGGTGTTAAAGGCTTATTGTTGTTACTGCGATGACGGGACAATGAATTGTTCACCACATCATGCCATATAACTAGCCTCTTTTTATCACGGAAGAAGTGACTCAATTGAAATTGCGCGGTTTTTCGGACTTTCAAAGCGTTAGGATTAAAACTCAGACCCGGTAATGCGTAAATTCCTTTTTTATAATGGTCTTGTAACGCTTGAGGCAAAGTTTTTATGGCGTGATGCAGTGAACTTGCAGCTAATATAAAAACCATATAATATTTTTTACGACATAATTGACTTGAGCTTTGTTCAAACTCCGAACCTTGATGTTAAAGGCACGATTTTCACGAGTTACAAGAATAAGCGCTTATTTGCAAAAAAAATCAGTTACCTGATCTTTTTTTTTTGTTAAGTTTGAAAGACTTGACCAGACTTGTTTTTTACAACGTTTTAATCTATCTATCTACTATATTAGAATGCTAGAATGATCGGACAGATTTTATTCCAATTTTTTTTTTCTCAAATCTGGTCAAATTTTTCGAACTTTTTTCTTTGCTTCGCGTGATTTAGACGTTTATAGCTTTCTTAAGCCTAATTCAGTGAGATAAAACGCAATGAAACAATTATTGCATTTTTTGCCGAAAATTTTTCAAAATTGATGTTTTTAAACTCAAAAAATTATGAGGGATAGGTTATCGGCGACCTGAGGAATTGAAAATACCGGATTTGAGGAAATGAAACCAAAAATATAAGGGGGGTGCAGCTAGATTTGCCGGTTACTATAATCAATTTAAAGCAACAATCAGAAGTTTTTTCTCAACATGAGAAACTTTTCTTGGATGAGTCTTACAGTTTTTTTTGCTCACGTGACAGTCAACTGCTCCTCGGCTGCCAAATGTTTGTTCTTGATTGAGTCGAGGCTGTCTTTTGGAACAGGACAATCGTTCATCTCTTCCCAATGTTCGAACACTGCAGGAACGCTTGCCCTTGTGTTGCTTTCCTCAGGTTCTCATCGAAACAAAATGACTCGAAAACTGGTGGCTCAAATTCCTGATTGTAAAGCTTCGTTTCCGTTCAGCTCGTTTAGCGGTTAAGAAATAAAACCGTGACAGAGAAAGATAATCGTCACAGAGCATGAAATTACCCAAAGCAATGTGCCAAAGTGTATCAAAGCACTGTATCAAAGTGTATCAAAGTGTTTCAAAACACTGTATCTAAAACTGTATCAAAGTGTTTCAAAATACTGTATGAATTAACACTGTGTCAGAGTGAATCAAACACTGTATCAAATAACACTGTGGTCAAAGATAACTATTTAATAACAACGGTTAGGCCACAAAACGCTGGCTTGCGGCACCAGCATAAAGCTGATAAATTCAGACAATCGTAAATTTTTTCGAGATGTATATAGCGAACTGTATATCGTAACATCAAGGCAAAAAAAGCACATCTAAATGGCCCGGCAAATCTAGCTGTATCTGCTAGCAGGTATTTTGTCTGAGCCGATTTTCAGCTCAGATTGGTCACCGATACGTTTTCGAAACATAAAAATATTAAGCCTAAAAAGAGCGCAATCGATTCAGTATATTAGTAGGCTCAACGAAAATTATGTTTAACGAACTTTTTCCGAGCTTTCTATGCCAAATAGAACGTATTTTGTGTGCATTTAATCTTTTCGTAAGGCTTACATGGTTAAGAGATTATGACGTAATACTTTCTCGCTGGATAGTGCATTTCAATCCTCGCTGCTCTTTTTATTTACTCAGTAACAATTGCCATATGAGCGAAAAATAATTCTCTCCTCTGAAAACTTATTAGCCATAAAACGAAACATATCTGGAAACTTAGTTACCATCGCAAGATCATAAAACGGAAATTTTAATTTACTTTTGTGGGCCATATATGGTTCGTTTTATTGTAATTAATTCAAGTCAACCCGGGTAGCTAGATAGGGTAGGTTGAGAGCAAACAGGTAAAAAATAGGACTGACTTGGAAACCAGCAGATGAATAATATTCATTTTTTTGAAGTCTCTTGCTGGAAAACAACTTTTTTTCTCTCTGATGATGACCATACCCATTGCCGAACAGCGACGGTTTGCTTGGAAGTTCCTTGAAATGACAATTAATTTTTAGAAGAATGCCACGACGGTTTTCTAACATGGCTCTGAAAAGGGACATTTATGTTTCTAGGCTCTTGCATGGGTCTTTCAAGATGACAGTCCCTATGGAATCCTCTTACAAGATATCCGTGTTATATTGAGGACCCCTATCTTCCGAGAAACTCGCAGCAGTCTTACACAATGAACGTATTTTGACTGGAATTACGCAAAATCAAGTATTCGTTCAATTGTTTCCCAGAACGAGCGAGCAACTTTAAAATTAATTTTCTTCATAGTCAGAGTAGCATAAAACATAAAACGCAGTATTGCAAAACCCAAATTCATCACCAGTTGATAAACCCAGTTGCACAATTGGATAGTGAGAGTGGGTAGGTTGACAGAAAACGGTAAAAATAGGGGGGATCTGGAAACCAGCAGACGAAGAATGATCAATTTCTTTCGAAGCTTCTTGTCTGAAAAACAACTTTTACTCTCTGATGATAAACGCCCCACTGGCCGAACGATTTACTTGGAATTTCTTTGGAAAGGACCGCACAGATCATTTCAAACACGTTGTAGAGCAGATGGTTGTAACAAGGTAATAAAAAATTACAAAATTGATTGCAATCGTAACATTTTCCAAGTAGCCTTGCAATTTGCAATAACAATTTACATTTAAATTCAGCTAGAAATCTAAAGGTAAAATAACTCGAGTAAAGAGCTTGATCAAAATGAAAAAATGGATTTAATCCACTTTAGGCCCATATCTTAGTGGAATAAAGCTTATGCGACCCCGTCCTCCTCTTCCTCCCCAGGTAACGTGATATTTTAACACAGTAAAATAATAAAAAAACCCTATGAGAACACATAATTTCTTGCCTTAGTGAATGTCGTCAGAACAGATCCATTTCTAGCTTAATTCTCCGCCAGTTGAAACAGAGACTAAAAAAATTTTCAATAAGATACAAAGCAATTCATGCTTTGTAATTTAAAACCGGATGAACTCTCAAATACGTAGAGACTTGTATGGCAGTGCTGTCGCTTTTTAGCTAACTGGAACCAAACAAAATATTCAGTTGAAAGATATTAAATCAAGCTAATACTATTTTTTGAAGCGAAAATCAAGTTTATCACGTAAACACCTAAAGTAAACACGTAAACACCTAAAGTATAAAAAACGCCTAAATTCGTCAAACAGCACAAAACGATTTTCTGATTTCATAATCCAAACTTTTCATATTAAATTTTTCATAAAACGAGTCATATATGGCAGGGCGCACTGTTTCATTCATGTATTGCCATATGAGCGAAAAATAATTCTCTCCTTTGAAAACTTATTATCCATAAAACGGAACATATATGAAAACTTAGTTACCATAGCAAGATCATAAAACGGAAATTTTAATTTACTTTTGTGGGCCATATATGGTTCGTTTTATTGTAATTAATTCAAGTCAACCCGGGTAGCTAGATAGGGTAGGTTGAGAGCAAACAGGTAAAAAATAATCAAACAAAATATTCAGTTGAAAGATATTAAATCAAGCTAATACTATTTTTTGAAGCGAAAATCAAGTTTATCACGTACACACCTAAAGTAAACACGTAAACACCTAAAGTATAAAAAACGCCTAAATTCGTCAAACAACACAAAACGATTTTCTGATTTCATAATCCAAACTTTTCATATTAAATTTCAAACAGCCATGCGCTTAGATTAACATTGCCTTATAAGTATCTAGCTTGCGTGATTTAATTTCAAGGAAACTTTGCACTCTCAATTTTAGATCTAAAAAAAGGTGCAGATTTCATTTTACTCGAGGCAAGTCATTGATATTCAAAAGCAAATGAAACTGACGTCTTGATAACGAGTTTGAATGCTGAGTAGTAGATGTCACCAAAAATGTCAATCGCGTTCTTGGTGAAAGATTAATTGATGGTAAAATGTATCGAGGAAGAGAAAGAATTAAAAAACGAAAAAAGTCTTGAATGGCAACTCGAAATGAATAAACTCAGAATTTGACTATCCGTGTTTTGGGCGACACCAACTTCTGATAGTCACAAAGCACTTAATCCTATCTACGCGAAAAAAAAAACAAAAAAAACTCAGTTTTCTTTGAAAAGTAATTTGATAAAGTAATCAAAACCAATTTCAACAAACTACAACTCCTTTGTTAATTTTCACTGAATTAGGGTAAAGCACAATGAAAATTACACCCACAACCAAAACGACTCAAATTGACATTTGGAAATTCTCAAAAAGTTTTCAAAATTATTGTTGTCACAGATAATAGAAGACATAACCAAATGACGAGTGTCTCAACCGCCTCATATCATGTAAACATAAAACTTTCATTGTCTAACACGGCTTCCTAATTTTATTCAGCACCAAATGAAAACAGAAATGGTAAAATCATTTAAAACGTCTGAACTTAAAATATGTATTCATAAACTGGAAAAGTGGTGAATTCCAAAAAAAACCTAACTCCATCCGCTCCGGAAAAAAATAATCCATTTAGCCAGATATACCTTTTTGAATATATTGAAAGTAGTGTTCTCTTAAACTCTCAAATAGGAACGTTTATTATGTTCGAAGTCTTTAAAAACGTAGTGTCAATATTTATTTATCAATGATTGTGTTATTTGCTTCCATTTCAAACTTTTGCTGCATTTAAAGTGAACGATGAAATGCATTATATATAATTCAGGATAAAAATTTACCCTAATAATCCTTCTCGAGCATTAAGTAATGTTGCAGTTTGGAAAAAATATAAAGAAAATAGCAGGTTATAGTAAACATTTTTACTCTAAGTCTTATTACAGTTTGATTTTGTAGGTATCCAATCAAATTTGGAGCCTCATTTACTTCTTTTGTTTTCAATAGTTTATTTCCAGGTAGCAAATGGTCACTGTACAGGCTGAATTTTCCAATAGCTAGGAGTTCGATGGTTGGTTTTTTTAGGCATTCTTCTGGCAGGTTATGCCAGATAATCTTTTTTCTAATAGATTCTACAAGATTATCTGTCCTCTTGTAGAATCTTGCTGGAGTATCATTTTTCTGTCGCATTTTGGAATATATCCTTTTTTTCTGCCCGCATCTGACAGATTCCTACAAGATAGCTATTCAATCTTGACTTGGGATTTCTCTTGTCATCTTTTGCAATAAATCAAAAAAGTGCGGGATCGAAGATGGGAAGATTTTTTATTTTCGCGTTTTGCTGGTTACCCATGCCAATAAAACCAATCGAATGAAAACTCTTTATTGACATTAATTTTTTATTCGCAATAAGTAGTAGGTTCTCTAGAATTTTATTGAGCTAAATAATTAGGTGAATTAAATAGTTTTGTGGATCTGTATCTGTTGAGAAGTAACTCAATTAAAAGTTTCTCATATAATTATTTTGGTTTTGGAAAAAAAGTATTTAGGTCAAATTCACCTACACCACTTTACTAAACTTAGCAAGAATGAGTAGTAAAATGTGTCGCTCCCGGTTGACATGATGGGAAAAAAATTTTACAACAAAAACGGGAAAAAAGGTTGTTCTCTCAGTGCTTTGGGTGTTATGGTGTGCATCCAGTTTTTTTCAGCTCAAAAGTACCCTGTTTGAGAACTTGAATAGTGTTCCATCAGATAGGAGGTCCATTTAGTCTGACACCTCGAACTTAGAACGCAGTTAGCAGTAATTCGAAGAGCGCTGAAAATTTTTGAGAACCCATTTTAGCGCAGACGAAAAATGTCGCTTTCTGCGCTCTATATGAATCATCACAATACGGCAATAATTTTAAAAATTACAATTAAACAAAAAATGAATATTTTTGATAGATTTTTTAGCACTTTTGAAACTGAAAAGCCTCTCAAACTTCAAATTTTGATTAAAGTGGACGGTCATTGATTGCTTGTTACCTTTTTTTGCACGTTTTACTCAAAAATATCATATTTTAAAGCGTCTTCTTATGACCACTGAACTGCTCAAGCTAATGAACATAAACATGTGAAAATGAGTTATGTACAAAAACGACCATCATTAAAATGAGAGCTATTATACAACAGTATCTTAGCTTTCATTAAACTCTTTATCAAAAACTAACACATATTAAACCTCATCTATTCAAAAACTAAATATTTACTTTTTGACGTCGCTTTAAAAATCGCTGCGTTCTTAAATAGAATTTTAGTTTTCAAAGTTGAAATGTATAATACGCCAAAAATGGCTTCCAGTAATTTTTCCCAAACCGTACAATACCACGAATTCCATAAAAAGTTTGATTTGAATCCTTACCAGAGTTTTATGGAAAAACACTTACAACATTACGGGTATTATTCGGCAAAAAATGAAAACGACAAAACCTATTCACGTGATGTTGGCTTCCGAGGCGGTGAACAAACTGAAAACGATGAAAATGGCGACGATACAAAATCGAATCAAGTTCAAATGACACTAAAAGACGGAAAACAAATTCAGAAACTAAAAGAGCCCAGAAATCTTTTTGCCCTGATGGTCGGGTCAAACGTCGGAGCCAGGTACCCTTTCGACATGCAAGTTTTGCCCAAATCCGTAACCCATATTGACTATGTTCCGGACCAACCAGAGCCGCTTTATAAACCCTCAGGTGCCGAACCCTGCCCAATGGTAAAGGGTGAAGAGCGAGGGGGTATTTTGGTGTACCAATATATCGCAAGTTATACTGACTATTTCGTGAGGTCGACTGTTCACGGAACTAGTATGCTTAGACCCGTCAATTTTTCCGATTCCGCAACTGCAACGGCTAATAACTTACAATTCGAGTCCAGATTTGAGTCTGCAAATTTAGAAGAAGTTTTGAAAGTCGGGTCTTATGAATACGAACTGTCGCTTAGGTACGATTTATACACCGAAAAACACACACAATGGTTTTATTTTCAAGTTTCAAACGCGAAACCCGGCGCCACTTATCGCTTTACAATTGTGAATTTAATAAAAAGTAATAGTCTGTATAATTGTGGTATGAAACCTTGCTTTTATTCGGAAATTGACGCCAAGACTAAAAATATCGGCTGGCGTCGCGAAGGATTTGACATAAAATATTACAGAAACAACACTCAAAGACCAGATTGCCATCGACCGTTTTATTCCCTAACTTTTTCCTTCATTTTCGAAAATTCCCCAGAAGATAAATGCTATTTCGCCCATTGCTACCCTTACACCTACACGATGTTGCAAAAGTACCTCAAAGATATTGCCGACGATTCCAACAAGTCCAAAATTTGCAAACAGCGAATTTTATGCAAAACATTAGGCGGAAACATAGCTTATGTTCTAACGGTGACAAACCCGGTCAAAACGGAGTTAGGGCAGCCTTTAAAACCCACCTTGCGGGGTAATTTGGGGGGTAAAAAGAGTGTGGTCATAACGGCTCGGGTCCACCCCGGGGAATCGAACGCCAGCTGGATGATGAAAGGTGTTCTTGATTACCTCCTTAGCGATTCCCCCGATGCCAACTTACTTCGGGAGTTCTTCATTTTCAAAATTGTCCCGATGTTGAACCCGGACGGGGTTATTGTCGGCAACTACAGATGTTCGCTAGCGGGTCGCGACTTGAACAGAAACTACAAAACTGTACTTCGCGATGCCTACCCTACAATTTGGTACACTAGACAACTGATTAAGAAACTACGCGACGAAATTGGAGTTGTTTTGTATGTTGATTTACACGGACATAGTCGAAAACAAAATGTTTTCATGTACGGGTGTGAAAAGTTGTCAGTTTCAGGTCAAAGGTTGAAGTCACGCGTGTTTCCGTACATGTTAGCCAAGAACAGCCAAAGTGCGTTTAGCTACAAAAGCTCGAAATTCAGGGTTCAAAAAAGCAAAGAGGGTTGCGGGCGAATTTGTATGTGGAACATGGGAATAAACAATAGTTATACCATGGAATCAACTTTCTGTGGGTCAACTTTGGGGCAAAAGAAAGGGTTCCACTTCAACACCCGAGATCTCGAGTTGTTAGGGTTCCAGCTCCTAGATACGTTGCTGGACTTTTCAGACCCCAACCCTATCAAGTACGCAAAAGTCCTGACCGAACTAGAGTTGGAATTGAAACGGGAGATTATGAAAAAGTGGGAAGCAAAGGGAATCAAACGAGATATTTCTACAATATCCGACAAGGAATTGGCTCAAATGCTGGACGATGTTTCGGATTCGGAAGTCGAGAGTAGTACAAGTGGGTCCGACAGCTCCGACGACAATGGTCTGCCAGTTCACCTTATGGAAATGGCTCAACAATCCCTGAAAACGTCAGTGAAACGACTCAAAACTAAAAAGGAACTTAACAAGTACCGACGCGCTACCTTCGCAAACGTTGACAACAACCCGACACCGTTAAGAACAAACAAAAACTACATGCTAGCCGGAAACGAGAAAACTTCAAGACAAACATACCAGGAATCGAATTCCGATAATCGTCAACGGAATCCAAAATTAGCGGACGACACGGAATCGAAGCAGAAGCGAGAATTTCGCGACGAATCCGCGAGTAGTAAGAAATCTCTAATGAGATACACGACTCAAAAACGAGATCAGTCTCTGATGAACTTACGAGAAACCGATTCAGGGCCGTCTCGTGCAGCGGGTTTGGTAGACTTTGGAGACCTTTGCAACGAACATCAAACTGCACTCGCCGAAGTCGAGGTTTTCGAAGCGAACGGTCTTACCAAAAAAGGAACTACCCGACGGGACGTTTCGACTCAATTTACACCCTTGCCTCAAACGCACAAACATGTCTTAGAAACCTCGGCCGCGCAGCAACGACAGCAAGACAAATTACGGGAAGCTAAGATAAGAGCCGAGTCAATGTTGGCTCCTTTCGGCGAATTTAACCAGCTAAAATCTAGAAAAAAGTCGCTACAAGTTATGAACGCTATGCAACAGCAAAGTTCTCCGAATTTACTTAGTACTTCTTATAATCAGGCAACGCGAAACTTGGAAAAAGCTTACAAGGAGCAAAGTTCACTTCATTGGCTGCCCAAACAAATTAGAAAAAGCAACAACAATATTGTGAAACAAATAAGCAACTCCACAACAAGTTCCAAAGATCGTATAATTCCAGCTGCATCGTTCCAGCCCAGACCCAGAGTTACCCAAGGAGGGGGGACCCTAACTGAAACCAGTTCAATCCCTAACAATACCCTAGCTTACCCTAGACAAACTGAAATGCCTCAGCTTTCATTGACCGAACGGTTAATGTCAACGAACGGAATTACAACAGGTCTGACCTCGGAGGCCTTGTCCATTAACCAGAACCCGGGTTATGAAACAAAAGGGTTATTTGCAACCCATTTGAAACTGAATGGTGCAAGTTCCCAACGAGAGCTGGAACCAGCAATGAATGACAAAACGGAATCGCGGACCATTAACTCAAACCCAAACTTACCCGACGCTTCAAACACTTTCGCAAAAACGACAAATGACGACTCAAAAACGAGGCCAAAACCCACCGTAAAAGAAACCGAAATGGCTAAAATTAAAACCAAAAACGAGGGAATAAATTATTTGAAAGCGAGTCACCAGCGAAACGCCAACGAAGATCGCCGACAACGTGAAAGAACCTCGGATTTCGAGGACTTTTCGGTCGTAAAACGGAGCGAAAGCCGAATGCTGCAAGAAGCCAGAAGTGAATCACGTAACAAACGTCTTGAAAATTTCGCTCACACTTTTACGACCGAACGATACGATAGAAAAGCAACAATCGGAAACAAAGAAAACACAGAAACCGAGCTTCGAGAATTGAGCGTTTACGACGATTCCGACTGCAACTCTGAACCCCAAAAACCCGAACCGATTGCCTGGACTTCAAACATCACAAAATCAAAATCCAGAAACAAAATATCAGTAGACGACAGTTTTGTGGACGCTCAGAAATTAGGACCGAAAAATCGAGTTTCAAGTGGTGGTCAGAAAAAACAGGTGACAATTATGGAACCCAATTTGTCAGAAGACGATCAAGTTGATCCCACGGTTCCATTAACTCCTCAATTGATTGAAATCCAGGAAGAAAAAGTTCGACTTGCAAGTGCCAAATCCGAAGTTAGACATCGAAAGCTTAAATTTACAGACGCTGGGCAGAACGAAAACCAACAAAACGAAGAGTCGAAAAACCAAGAACCCGAAAACGAACCTTTAATGGGTTTGACTAAAAATCGAAAAGCCGAAGGCTCAACCGCTAAAGCTAAAATAACAAAACAAACCTTAGAACCTATCGACTACTGCCACTTAGAAACGAAAGAATACACGTTTGGCCGAATGCGAACTTCAAAAAGCTTGAACATGAAATTGTCGGATTCGGAATTTCGTTCAGACTTGCGTCAGGACAATTCAAGCGATGGCAGCAACAATAGCACGACAGTTAACCCATTTTATTCGGTTGCCCAAAATGTGAGCAAATTCGAACACAATATTCCTTTAAGCCCTCGGCCGATTTCAGATCATTCATTGATGTTGAATCGAGATTTGAGACCTCCAGTTCATAGATACGACTCTAGTAAGAAAAAAGTGGATTCAGAAATGAAGAATTAAAATTACAGTGAATTTCACGAAGTGTCGAAAACTTAACAGACGCGTAATTCTTTATTGCTAATCTTAATCGGCAGTGCTAATCATAATCTTGTTTTCAGTTTTGAAAAAAAAATTCATTCAATGCAAGCCTAACTGAAAACTTTTATTAAATTCCACTTTTATTGACTTCGTAACAGCTTATTTGTAATTTTAGCAGAATCCTTCAAAACTTGAGGACACCAGCTTATCAACTAGTCAGCAAAACAGCAGCATAACGCTATATTAATTTTAATTAATTAACATAAAAGTAGTGGATAAAACAAGGATTCCAGCCATCAGTAAAATTTGACCCTTTCTCCTAACGCTAATCGCGCATGTCGAATCGGGCCACATTTTACTGATTGCCGGAATCCTTGTTTTATCCACCACTACATATTCATTCTAAATCTACCATTAAATTATGAAATGGCTTAATTCTAGAAAATAATAATAATCTCGTTTGCAAATTCGCCGATACATATTCACTCAAAATCTATCATTTCTTGTCTCAATTAGTGCAAACCACTAGTGTCGTGTTAAGCTGGTAATTATCCATTATCAGACGGATAGTTCGGGTTCTATCCCCACTGACTCCAGTGGACGTATCCCAGATACTAGTATAAAACTAGTGAGACCGTGTAACAAGCACGTAAAACCAACTTGCGAAAATCGATGTAACCACTTCGTGGATAACTCGAATAAAAAATCAGCTTAACTCTTTTATAAACTTAAATTTTTGCTAATATTCATATAAAATTAAGATCCTTGTTTTTATTTATTACTTGTTCAAGTCATAATTAAGCTAAAACCCAAAAAAATAGCAAAATTTAATAATTTATTGAAAAAATAAAGCAAATTTCAAAATAAGGGCGAAATCCCTCTTTCCAGAGCGAATCACTCTTTAAGAGCGAAATCGCCCCTATCGGAGTGATGCTTTAGTACAAAATCAGTATTTAACGCACTTAAAGAGTGAAATCCCTCTTTTTTAAAAAAAAAAATTTAAAATTATTTAATATTTATTATTAAATTATTATTTTTTTTGTTATTTTTCTATATTTTTTCTTTAAAATTATCTATACTCTTCGATAAATTTATATTTTCTTTCACTTTTTCTATACTTATTCCATTATTAATAAGAAATGATACAAAATTATAATATCTACATGAACATCTTTCTCCATTTAATGTAACAATAGGATTTGTGTAAGGACCTTTGGTCTTGGTTCCCCAACCACTTTGTGGATCAGTATATAGACCTTCGGTCTTGCTTGCCCTTACCCCATTATTTGGCAGATTTCTAGTAAGTCCTTTAGGTATATCCACATCTGGATGTTGTCTTTTAACATGAGCATTCATTCCATCATATCTAACAATAGAAGTGCAATATAGACAATAATTATATAATGGTATAATTCTTTCTCTTCTTTCTTTCTCTTAAACTTTGTTATTTGAGGACTGAATACTTCTTTAGCTAATCCGTGAAGCGCGTTCCCCGATAGTTGTTGTTGTTGTTTTTCCATCATTAATTATTTACCATAGTTAAAAACAAAATTATCTAGTTGCTCTTGGTTAATAATATTCATATAAAATAGTTGCTTAGATATATCTAGCATTTCGTCATATAATCCATCATGACCAGCTTTTGTTCGTAGTATTAATAATTCTAGTCTTTCTACTTGATTATTTTGGTCCGCATAGTGGTGGCAACTTCTTTGGTCAGCTTTGCTAAGACCACTAGCTTCTATTTGTTTATCAGTCTCATAATCAGTCCCATAGTCAGTTTCTTCTTCTTCTTCTACTATCCCTTGTTCATAATCACTAGTATCACGACGATATATTTCATCTTCACTGGAAGTTGGTATTGATATAAAACGAGAAATGGGTTCACCGATACTAGAAAACATTCTTCTTATAACTTTCGATCTATTACTTTTAGTATCTCCTCTTTGTTTATAACCAATATCCCTTAGAAATTGTTTTTTTTTGGTTTCCATTACCTTTTATATCTCTTTCCGTAACATATTTATTAGTAATAAATATAGAAAAAACCCTTAGAAAAATCATAGACTTTACCTTTCATTTTTATACCATCAGGGACTAGAGATACATCTACATCATTTATTTTAAATTTGTATAAATTTGGATCAACTGATATTAATCGGAATTGTTTATTTGTTTGTTTACCCATTAGTAATAAAATATCAATCATATCAATGTCTACGGCAAAAGTTTGCCCTCTATCATCTTTTATTGTTGTGTGTGGATCGGGTGTGGGTGTTAAGAGGGCGGCCCGTTCATCAAGAATGCTGTTTTGTTGATGGTGTCCTAGACTCTTCAACGTATTAGTGTTACTGTCTTGCACAGCCAAAGTTTTGTTTTGAAGAGCTTGGATTGTTTCAGCGTTTGTATTTAAAGTTTTAGTTAAAGGATCAAACAACTCTTCTATTCCACCATAATATTCTTGTTGGTTTTGATTTATCTTCTAGTCTTTTTCTTCTGTTTAGTTTTTGTAGTTTATTTAATTCTATAAGTTTATCTAGCCTAGTCATTTTTTATAAGGTCATTATATAATCTAATAGCGGCTTCAATTAACTTTCTATCATCATTAATGATTAGCTCTTTAATTTTATTTATAAGTAGATCTTTGTCTCCATCTAATGATCTGCGAAGCAGTTTCACTGATGCATTCTTAATCAGAGAAGGGCCTTTGGCCTTGGTTGGTGTAACAAGGCTTGCCCTTCCCCAACCTGCTTCGCAGATTTTATTAACCAGTTCTCTTTTGAATAGATATAGATTCTCATCTTGAGGATAGCTTTTAATATTATTTACATAAAATCTCTTATCATCAAATGTGTTTAGACTAATCTTACTTGTTTTTTTGTTGTCATGTTATCACAAAATTTTTGTATTCTACATTCATCTACACTTCACTTTGTGTTATACAGTAGTGCATTATAATATTCTTCAAGTATAGCATTGTTACAATTCTTTGTTCCTTTCTCTTTAGTATTCTTAGGATAGTCTTTGAACTGGCTCTGCCCACGGGTAACCAAACTATATGTCTTTGGTGACAGGGCTATAAACTCTTCTATAATTTTACTACCTAATTATTGTTTGAATTTGCCTGGAACTTTTTTATTAGTTTTTATTGGTGGATCGGGGAACCCGCCGCTTCGCGGATCCAGATTGGATAGCTCCATGTGCTCGTCACTAACTTTACCTTCAGTATAACTTAATACAAAACTATCAGTATCCATATAATCCAGTTGTAGATCTTTGAGAGATGGTTGAAGAATATTATAGAATACATCATACAAGTGTAATTCACTTAATTCTAAGATAGTAACACCTACATATACTGGAAAATCATATTCTATTTTTTTCTCTATATATTCGATTTGACTATAATCTCTATATATAGTTATATTCTTAAATGTTGGTTTAACTATACTTTTCATTATCTTTTCTTCATCGTGTAAGAACTTACTCTGAAGGAAGTGTAGGAGATTCATGCACATTCTTCCATATAGGGAGTTGTTCATTAATTTCCTTACATCCTTCTCTGCTTCAGTTTTAGCTGTTGCTCTTTTATTTGTATTATTTTGTATATAATCTCTACATATATAATCTTGTTTAAATTTAATTTTTCTATGTATTGTTGTTACTTTTACTCCCATCCTTACATAGAACTTTAACATCCTATAATGAACCATGTATTCTGTTTTGTTGTTTTGGTCTAAGATTAATTTCTCTGTTTTTGTTTTATTTTTCTCTCTTTTTCGATATCCCAATTCATTATCATTGATCTTTCTCTTAATGGGCATTAAAGCTAGCTGCTCTGTTCTATCTTGACAACAATCAGTATAATCAATATCACAAACTATACAGTAACCATGATCACTATCATCTGGAGTATTCTATATTATATCGAGGAACCAGCTTGGCTTGCCACGGACGAAGTCCGTTCGCTAATCAAGAGTAGTAGTAGTAGTAGTAGTAGTAGTAGTAGTAGTAGTAGTAGAGAGTAGTAGTAGTAGTAGTAGTAGTAGTAGTAGTAGTAGTAGTAGTAGTAGTAGTAGTAGTAGTAGTAGTAGTAGTAGTAGTAGTATTAAACTCGATGTCCTTATAAGGTAGCTTTTGCATCATTGCATAGCCGTATAGGTTGTTTGCGTCTATGTACCATATGGACTTACCATCACTGTTATTTATATATCTATCACTCATTATTCCAAATATACCACCTCTGTTTGCCCCAACAAAATCATCTAACTTTTGTTTATCTTGCAATGTATCTAATGTAACAACGCTTGACATTACCCAACAATCAAAATTATAACCTGGTAGACTAACGTAATGTAGTGGATTGAGCTTGAATTCTTTCATGCTTAATTTAACATATTCATTCAAGCAATAGTATAATATTTTGACATCGTTCTGTAAATACTCTATAGTTAGATCTCTACCGGTTTTATTACTGTTTTCATTTTTAACGTTATCTACTTCTTCTTGTGTAGGTAATTTATTATGTAGTGAGGATTTGAAGTCTTATTTTTTTAGATTACCTATAGCTTGTTGGTAGTCATCTAAACCAAAGTATTCATATCGATATAATGTTTTAGTTTTACGCCCATATATCTTTGCCATTGGATCTAGAGGCATAGCTAAGAAGTTATAACTATCTAAGAATTTAAAACAACCAATGCTAAACATCTTAGAATTACCAGCAGCTAGTGGTATGTTATGTACTTTTCTTTTATCATTATTCTGTTTAAAGAGTTCACTGTATAGTAGGTTGAGGTCATAGCCAGAGCCATTGTGGATTATTACAGAAATGAATTTTTGTTGTTTGTACCTCAGATTACATATTCTACATGCTGGTCCTCTATATTAACCAGTTTCATGACAATGATCTCTTATTTTTTAATACATGTTTTACTGCAGATATGACAAGTGTTATTAGTTTCATGATATAATTTATCTTCTTCTTTAAATATCATTTGTTTGTTGCGTTTGAAGTTATTCTCAGTTTCTATTTCTAATAGATCAATAGCAAATCCTTCGATACAATCAAGACCGAATAGTATTTGAAATTACCCTGCCAGATGTAACCCACACTTATTGGTATGTGTTCAGCTATTACATAATTACTGTCATTAGTTACGACTTCAACAATGCAACATTCTTTATCAGCAGTTATAATATTTTTTATATTCTGACGTTTGTGTTCATTTATAAAAGTAACATATTTTTTCTTAGGGCAAACAATCGCTGGTTTGAAAGAGTGGCAACATACATGTTTATCATATTTAATTTGTGAATCAAACCAATATGTACATCTATCACAATAATAATATTTAATGTTATTTTTATTTGTCGATCTAACAAAGTTTCTATGTTTTTAATTAGAGCACAGTGTTCTGCTCCAGAATTTTCCCAAACCAACATTCTGACAACTTTTCTATCTTTGTCAAAATCATCCACCGGTTTAAGTAATTCTACTTTGCCATTACCACAAGGTGTGTAAATCCAAATATTAATGTTATATAATTTCTCTATTCTCAATATATAACCAAAGTCATCTCAACGTTGTTGTTTTGGTTCAACTAGATTATTTAAATATTTACTTTCACGTGTTGCATGGTGTGGGGAGGGATGTAGCCAAGCAGTTATAGTTAGTTGTAAGCAATTGTATTTGGAATTGCGTATATTTAAAATCGATTTGGAGTTTTTGAGATCAGGCGGTAAATCTATATAACTAACAATAGATGCTTTAGTTGGTTCAATATTTAACTGAATACTTCCTAATCCAAGAAACTCAAATTCGTAGCCATAGCCTTCATATATCTCATTTTAAAAATCTAGCCCTTGTTTGAAGTCACCGTAATCATATATAGCCTTATTAATAATTTAGTCAGTGCTGAAGAATATTTCTGTAACCTCATCTTTGGTTCTCTTCTTGTACTCACACACGGGTGTGACCTTATATTTAAAACTCCTAACTTTTCTATAGTGGTAACCGTTTTTAATATCATCTAAAGAATTAGTAACAGCTTCATCTATATCTTCAATGTAATTTCCAGCTTTATCAGTAATATAGAATTCTCTCATGTTCTGGCTAGAAGTTATATCAAAGTATTCTGTGTTTTCTAGATACATGCGATTGTGACTATATGAATGAGTAGTCACAACGACTACTCATGACATTCTTCATGACATTCTGTACACTCATACTTAGTTCTGGTGTAGATAGTATCATCACCTTTAGTTTTAGTTTCAGTTTTAGTTTTAATAATATCCATAGTATTATTAGCAAAGCTACTTCGTAGATCTTTAGGTCTGAGAACAAAGTCATTAACATTTGATTTATACACCCTTTCCCTAGTTTCTTCGGTGAAGCCGCTTTGTTGTTTGCGTCTATGTACCATATGGACTTACCATCACTGTTATTTATATATCTATCACCCATTATTCCACATATACCACCTCTCTTTGCCCCAACAAAATCATCTATCATTTGTTTATCTTGCAATGTATTAAATGTAACACCGCTTGACATTAACAAACAATCAAAATTATAACCTGATAGACTAACGTAATGTAGTGGATTGAGCTTGAATTCTTTCATGCTTAATTTAACATATTCATTCAAGCAATAGTCTAATATTTTGACATCGTTCTATAAATACTCTATAGTTAGATCTCTACCGGTTTTATGACTGTTTTCATTATTAAATTTGTCTACTTCTTCTTGTGTTGGTAATTTATTATGTAGTGAGGATTTGAAGTCTTCTATTTTTAGATTACCTATAACATCTTGGTAGTCAACTAAACCAAAGTATTATATGGATATAATGTTTCAGTTTTACACCCATATATCTTTGCCATTTGATCTAGAGGCATAGCTAAGAAGTTATAACTATCTAAGAATTTGAGACAAACAATGCTATAAACATCTTAGACTTACCAGCAGCTAATGGCATGTTATCTACTTTTCTTTTATCATTATTCTGTTTAAAGAGTTCACTGTATAATAGGTTGAAGTCATAGCCAGAGCCATTGTGGATTATTACAGAAATGAATTTTTGTTGTTTGTACCTCAGATTACATATTCTACATGCTGGTCCTCTATATTAACCAGTTTCATGACAATGATCTCTTATTTTTTTAATAAATGTTTTACTGCAGATATGACAAGTGTTAGTAGTTTCATGATATAATTTATCTTCTTCTTTAAATATCATTTGTTTGTTGCGCTTGAAGTCATTCTCAGTTTCTATTTCTAATAGATCAATAGCAAATCCTTCGATACAATCAAGACCAAAATAGTATTTGAAATTACCTGCCAGATGTAACCCACACTTATTGGTATGTGTTCAGCTATTACATATTTACAGTCATTAGTTACGACTTCAACAATGCAACATACTATATCAGCAGTTATAATATTTTTTATATTCTGACCTTTGTGTTCATTTATAAAATTAACATATTTTTTCTTAAGGCAAACAATCGCTGGTTTGAAAGAGTGGCAAAATACATGTTTATCACACTTAATTTAAGAATCAAACCAATATGTACATCTATCACAATAATAATATTTATGGTTATTTTTATTTGGTCGATCTAACAAGGTTTCTATATTTTTAATTAGAGCACAGTGTTGTACTCCAGCATTTTCCCAAACCAAAGTTCTTACATCTTTTCTATCTTTGTTAAAATCATCCATCGGTTTAAGTAATTCTACTTTGCCATTATTACAAGGTGTGTATATCCAAATATTAATGTTATATAATTTCTGTATTCTCAATATATAACCAAAGTCATCTTAATGTTGTTGTCTTGGTTCAATTAGATTATTTACATATTTACTTTCACTCACATGTTGCATGGTGTGGGGAGGGATGTAGCCAAGCAGTTATAGTTAGTTGTAAGCAATTGTATTTGGAATTGCGTATATTTAAAATCGATTTGGAGTTTTTGAGATCAGGTGGTAAATCTATATAACTACCAATAGATGCTTTAGTTGGTTCAATATTTAACTGAATATTTCCTAATCCAAGAAACTCAAAGTTGTAGCCATAGCCTTCATATATCTCCTTTTCAAAATCTAGCCCTTGTTTGAAGTCACCGTAATCATATATAGCCTTATTAATAATATAGTCAGTGCTGAAGAATATTTCTGTAACCTCATCTTTGGTTCTCTTCTTGTACTCACACACGGCTGTGACCTTATATTTAAAACTCTTAACTTTTCTATAGTCGTAACCGTTTTTAATATCATATAAAGAATTAGTAACAGCTTCATCTATATCTTCAATGTAATTTCCAGCTTTATCAGTAATATAGAATTCTCTCATGTTCTGGCTAGAAGTTATATCAAAGTATTCTGTCTTTTCTAGATACATGCGATTGTGACTATATGAATGAGTAGTTAGCGCTATTTTATTCCTAAATTCTTCATGACATTCTGTACACTCATACTTAGTTCTGGTGTAGATAGTATCATCACCTTTAGTTTTAGTTTCAGTTTTAGTTTTAATAACATCCTTAGTTTTATTAGCAAAGCTACTTCGTAGATCTTTAGGTCTGAGAACGTAGTCATCTTCATCTGAATTATACACCCTTTCCCTATTTTCATCGGTGAAGCCGCTTTGGGGATCTTCCACTTCATCCTAATACTCCCTTCTCGCCCTGTTTAAGTGTTCATCACTTAAATTATGTGTAATAAATTGTTTCCTTGTTTCAAAGGCCAAATCACAAATATAACAAAAGTTTACGTTTTCTACTTTAGATATCTTTATTTTTATAGACAAAAAATTCATTTTTGAAAACATACAAATTAAAAGTGTCTACATCAGTAAAATTTGGTGGTTGTAAAGATAAATCATGGAGAAAATGTTGTGATAAATGTTTAGATAGTTTATTTGAATGTTATATCTGTAAGGGTTACTTTAAGAATAGAGATTATATTAATCATATGAATATACATTATAATGATCCTAGTGTATATATAACTTGTTATATGTGTAATTAAAATCAACACATCAGCGGATTTAGATTTAAAAATTTTAAGTGTAGATTATGTATTTATTTACATAGATATAGATATACACATACCAAAGATAGATTAGAGGAATATGCTGAAAGATTTAACATAAAAATGTGACAGAACGAAAAAAGTGGTGAATTTGCAAACAGGCTGATTATTATTTTCTAGATTTAAACCATTTCATAATTTAGTGTTAGACTTAGAGTGAATATGTAGTAGTGGATAAAACAAGGATTCCGGCAATCAGTAAAATTTGGCCCGATTCGACATGCGCGATTAGCGTTAGGAGAAAGGGTCAAATTTTACTGACGGCTGGAATCCTTGTTTTATCCACTACTCTTAAAAAAATTGGCCTTGGAACTTAACAGAAATCCCTTGCCTTAACATTTTCAGACTCGTAATGATTCTAAACAAATCAGACTGGTAATTCAGGTCAAATATTTCTAAACGGAAGTTTTATTATTTACAACACTTGGTAGCAAAACCAAAATGGAATCAGAAAAACCGAAGTAAATTTAATAACTTGTACTTCACTAGAAAGTTTATGGGCCTGTTCAATGTATCCATTTTGTTGAAAACAGATACTTTCAAAAGTCACTACAATCAAAACCTTTCGTCAAAAACACAAACTAAATTTATTTTAAACACAAATATAGAGACATCAAAAGAATATGATGACAACTCGTAATCTTAAATTCAGAGAGCCATCAGCCTAAAATTGCCTTACAGATTTTTTTTTCACTTGAAGGAGGACGGGACCAGCCAAAAATGAGAATAAGCATTATTTGTGTTCATCTCTACCTCTTTAGAAAGCCAATTACACCCTAGATTAATGCTACTCAGACATTAGGATAGAAAAGTACGCCAAATTCATTAAAAATTCAGGAATTCATTAACAGTTTACTCAAAATTTTTGTTGAAGCCGTAAAAACTATGAGTTTTACTCTTAAAACATAATTTATGTTCATTGGGCCTTATATGAACGTAAATGAGACTTAAATAATTTTAGTTGAACGTAAATGGACTTTAAATGAAAATAAATGGTTTTTAATTGAACCTTATTATGAAATCTTACTTGTCTGTCATTGGTAAAAAAAAACCAGCAAAAAATGCAAAAAAAAATTAAAAAGACAGGGCCCCAATACAATCTGAATCTTGATTTTGAAAATCCACGATGAGTCCGACTAGCCTCAATATCTCCGCAACTCTCTTAAAAGCACGCAAAGGTTTCAGTTCTTTGGCAAAAAGTTTGGCAAAAATATTTTAGTTCATTGAATATATATGATGCCTTATGGAGAAAATTTGATTTAGCAAAAAGCCGGCAAACTTTTATTTCCAGGACACTTTCTCAGAAAGCAGAGGTAAAAATAGCCCTCAGCTAAGTGAATAAAGATTGTTTCAGCGATTTTCAGGTATGTATTTCCAGTGAAATTAGATAAAAAGGTCTAGAGAAACATATTTGGTGTCATTTGTAAAGAAATGGCTGAATTGAAAAGTTTACTAAAAAATTTTAGGAACAAGCGAAATTTAGAAAATTTTTTGATTTGATATTCGACGCTTGACGGGGTTTCCAATCATAACACTCACAACTCTGTTCAGTAAAAATATCAATCAACTAAAATTTTCTGAAAAAAAGAAAACCCAATTGAGCATATATTTGACCCATTATAATGGTGTTGGAAGAAAAATGAAGGAAACAAAGTTTAGAACTCTACCAAAAAAAAAATAGAAAGGCGAAACATTCTTGTTCGACGACATTGACCGTTGCTGATGAGCTCAAACCATGAAAAATCTATAATGATTTCCAAGCACCGTCATTGTTTTGTTTAGCTTATTAGTTATATCTTTACTTTACTTGTTCACGTGCTTGTAGATGTACTTTTTTAGTGATGAGAAAACCAATTTTTAATACCCGACCGTTTATTTCAGCTCAATGACTCGAAGACATAACGCTTCTTTTGCACATTAAGTTTGTAACTAAAACTTTGGGGTTAATAGTTAATTACACCGGTAAAAACATATGTATTTTTTTAAAGATATGGGGTGCCAAAACAGTTTCTTGAGGATTAATACGGGATGTTCTTAGACAAAAATTTTTTCTTTCAAATTTCTTTCAAGCTTAACATATTGCTTTTAGTGATGAACAATTGATAGCTTTCTCTCAGAATCTTTAGGGTCTCAAGCTGTAAAATCTATATGTAATCAATTAATTAAACGGAAGCAGTTAAATCAAAAATCAATTGATATCTTTAAACATTGTGTAATTTTTCAACAATCACTGCAACTCAACTCCACGCCCAATTTATATGCTGTTTGATTCTGTGTGCAGGCTCAAAACGTTCCAAACCCCCCATTGATAAAAAAAGGCCACAACTTAGTGCAGGAAAAAAAATTTTGTGCAGGACTTTGGTCTCAAAATAAGGAAAAAACACCACTGATGTAAACAATGGGAAACTTAAACATATTTGAATGAGAATCTTGAAGAAATCAGAAAAAGAATATTTTTATAGCTGCAAGGTTTTTTGGGTAGCCATTTTGCGATACTGTTGATTTTTTTTACTTGGAGAGGTAATTTTATGAGCAAAGTAAAAAAAGGATGTAAAAGAAAAAAGATCTTTGTTCAGTGACTTGAATTTTTATTCAGCTGCAGCAATTTTAAAACTCTTTCTGCATTGACTCTATTTTTGTTTCATTTCTGTGTTGTTTTTGGATCAGTTGTTTTCGTGATAAATTTTTAATTATTTTTTGAAATAGTTCTGACGAACTGGTACGCACTTATAAAGCGAATTTAATATTTTCAGAGAACTATGTTTTAAGTATGAGTTTGTTTCAAATTAAACTATTATTTGTTAATTTGGGGTCTTTGAAATATTACAGCAATCTTCAGCAGTCTTCTAAATCTTATAGTATAACGAACGAGTTCGAGATGCACTTAGTATCTTTCGTGATTTCGACAATTTTTGATTTTCATTGGAACCAATTTTTTTTCAAATCTTGATCACAAAATGGGCAAAATCAAGTCAAACTTGTTACTATGTTCAGCGTTTTCTGAGACTGTGTGCATAGTTTTTATATCTTTATATTTGCGCCTATTCTTTTAATTGCTTTACATTTAAAGAAGCCTTACTTGAAAGTTTGTTCAGCCCGCTATTTCATTAAGTGTCCTTTACTTCTTTACTTGTTTTTGCATTTATTTGTTTTTGTTGCTGTGTTGAGTGTAGAGTGTTTTATTTGGAGTCATTAGATCAAGAAAAGTACGGAGTCGCTACTTGTAAGAAAATATGTTATCAGATACGTGATTTTTTCCCCTTATTCTTTTTGTTCCTTTGTTTTGAATACGTATAGTCAGTCTCATAAAGTTGCAAGACTATCCAACATTTCAAAGATCGAATTTGAAATTTAAAACAAAGATATCTAGCAAAAACACTGCCCATTTGCATGCCCCGAGCTTTCCGAACGTTTGCCTGCGTTGCAACTTTATGGGACTTAGTATATATGAATTAGATAATTCGCGCATTATAATTTGAGTGGTTCGTTGTACTTCTAATTATGCTCCTTCTTCAAGTCAAATCTGGTTCCTTTCAGCAAATCAATTCCATCTTATCGCCCTCACCTATAAAGACACACCTTTCTATAATTGTTTTCTAACCCTGATAAAAAAGTTCAATTAAAAATTTTTTTCTGGGAGTCGCCAATTTTTCTAAGAAAAATTTCGTAAATTTTAAATAATTCCAGCTGAAATCTAGTAAGTTATATGATTTTCTCCCAAAAATGTCTTGAAGACTTTAAGATTATTATTAGTTAAGATATTAGTTAATAGTTAAGTTATTAGTTAATTATATTATTAGTTAAGATACACTTTAAGAGCCAAAATCTTTCTAACCAACTTTGGATGTCTGCGGGTTGTAATTTGTTGTCACATGAATAAACTGGGTGTCATGTAAGTTGCCCCCCCCCCCAGGAGTCTTAAAAAAGCAAAATAGAGACCGATTACGGCATTTTCACAAGAAAATCAACAAACTCAAACATTTTAAATTTTGTTACGGTTGTTCAAGATATATATCTGTTTTCATAATTTAATCTAATTTAATGAAACAAAATTTTGCACCAGATTAAGCATTCGTACACGAGATTAATTCGCCAATGCACACATGTGGCATAAATTTTAATGATTAGTTTTGAGAGGTTTTCTGAAAAGTTGTTTTCTTTCTCTTACCAAACAAAGGGGAGCGGGAACAAAATTTAAACAATTTTTGAAAAAAAGTTCAACAATGATTTTTTTAAAAACCTCTTTAATACTGTGTGCAATAAGGGCAGAAGTTGTCAAATCCAAACATACTGCAAAGATGTTGAATGTTGCGTTAGGAGAAACTTTCATTGACCAAAACAAAAAGGAAAAAATGCAAAGTTACTTCTCTATTAACAATAATATCTTCGGAGCCGAATCATTCTAATTCAAAAATTTGATCTGGCAAGCCTGCAAGATAACATCTGTTTCGAACCTTAAGATACAATAGGAACAAAAACGCAAAACTATTGAAAAAAGTATCAAAATGAATTTGTTTTTAAAAATTCTGTTAAAGCTATCAAGAAAATATTTTTTGCCCAGAGAAAAACTAAGCTCGCAAACTTTTCAGCCTCAGCAAAGCTTTATTGACTATTCAAATCAAAATCGATATAAATAGGAAAAAATCCCAAAAACGGATATATTGAATTATTTATCGTTAATCTTTTTTTCTCTGTTTGCTTCTACTTCAAACCTATAAGCTGACCAATCCGAAAACTAACAAACCCCCGATTCTTCCATTGAAACACTAAGTGATTGAAATGAAAAAAATTCAACAATTTTAAAAGAAAAGCTAAGTTTAAATATTTATTTGATGTAGAAATTAACGAAGCACGTGGCTAACGTTTTCGGGTAATTAAAATCATTTTTTGATTGAAGAACATTTGTAAATATGATATTCAGCAGAAACTCTTGATTAATTCTATATATCCATCAGAAAATCAGCACATTTGTCTCTAAATGGATGCAAAAAACGTTTAAATTTAAGTAGTTTAAATATGCTTTTCAATTCTTCATTGTGATGCAACTGTGTTCTCTGCTACGCTTAGAAAATATTCCGATTTTGTCTGGATAAAGAAAGCAAGCTTGGCATAAATATTCATTTATAAAATGCTGGAATTAAAAATTCGAAAATGCTCGGATAGTGCAAAATCAATTCGCTTAAATCTTTGATTGGTTTTAAGAATACGTAACTCTATAGATTTGTCCTGGCACTGTCGACGATATGACGTCCCCCTTATAGTTTTAACCTTCTTCACATTTTATTCTGTATTCTGGTAAATTTTCGACGTAAATTTTTGTTCTTCTTAGCAATCTCAAACATACCCTGCAGATTGCCGGAATATAGCCGCCGTTGATTCCCATAACCAAGATTGGGCTTGAAAGAAGAGAAAAAACTAGTGAAAAAAAAGGAATTTTGTACAAACAATTTTAAAGTGCGAACTATTTTGATGTAAATTTGGAGCTGAACATGCTCCTGTTTCGTAGTGAGGCCACACAGGGGCTAGTATTAATACCAATAAGCATTAGACCTCAATTTCGCTGTTAAAGAAATTTCTACTTTTTCAAGCGTCCCACTTTTTTCAAGATTTCACGTTTCATATCACACTAGATTTTCAACTTAAGCAGTTTTTCGCTCGCTTTACACACTTGTCTCGAAGAGTTCAACCTTACAAAATGGTATAAAATGAGCAATCAACTGAGCAATTGAAAAAATTTCTTGGAAGCCTTAAGGCATGCTTCTTGGAAAATTTTATTGGAAGCCCAATTTTTTCGCATGAGACAAAGCATACACTTTTCGAAGATAACTGAAGGGGATAATTGAAAACGGGAAACCGTCACAAGATATAACAACTTTGGCAAAGAGGACTTTTTATGGTCTATAATTGCGTCATTATAAAGAAATATTGTTATAAATTGCTCATTTTTCTAAAAACCATAAAGAGTGACAATGAGAGTGACACAACAGAGCTGGCTGACGACCTCTGCGATCCATTCGCTGCTACAAAAATATCAAGGAATTCAGAAAAAAAAATATTATTTGGGTTAAACGATTATTCAATTGTTGGATTGATTCGCGGCACGAGAATTGCAATGTTACTATAAGTTTCAATTGAATTCTCTCTGAGTTTTGAACAGCAAAATTGAGGTCTAAATAAGTTAGAGTATAGTTCTGGGAAGCCTTCGGCAATTTGAAATAAGCCTCGGGCGCAAGCGCCCTCGGCTTTGAGCTCTAATTGCATTGGCTTCCAAGAATTATACTCTAACATACTTAGAGATGGTAACTAAGAACAAAACTCAAGTAACGGGCATCTATAATCGGGCATTTTGGGTTTATCCCGTTTCGATTTCCGATTTCGTTTTTTTGATACTGACTCTGGTCATTTTGAATTGCTTTGCTGAGCAAGTTCTGCTAAAAAATATTTTTAGCAGAATGAGAGAAGAGTGAAACCAGGCTAAAGAAATCAAAAGGATTTCAAGCCAAATGTTGAACAAGATGTGAACTAGGGTAAAGCGAATATTTACTCAACAAAGTAAAAACCATAGCCGGACAAGTCCAGACGTACAATTCAAAGAGTTTTCATTGAATAAACAAAAAACTGGACTTAGAACGGACTATGAGTGAATTGGAAAAACCATTTCTAAAAAAAAAACCAGATTAAAAAAAAAAGAAATTTAATGTCAAAATGCCGCATGCGAACAAAACCACTAGCGAGAAATGGAAATTTTGTTCAAACAAAAACCTAGGCCTAGAATGAGCTATGAATGGATTGGGAAAACCATTTAAAAAAAATCCGATCCAAAAAATTGAAAAAAACAGTGATTGAAATTGCCGCATTTGAACAAAAACCACTACTAAGAAAGCAAATTTTAGTTCAAACACCTTGTTCTCACTCTTTATTAGAATTAGAGCAAAGAAAATCATGCCGCAAAACCACTCCTTCTTTTGTTCCACTTCCGGTTTCGGCGTGACCAAAATCACTACTCCAAATTGACTTGAAAAATCCTGAAAATGTGTGAACAGATCTAAAAAAAAATAAAAACATAGCAGGACAAGTCCTGACGTACAACTCAAAAAACTTTCATTGACTAACTAAACCTAGAACGGACTTAAAAAAATAGACCTAGAACGTACTATGTCTGAATTGCGAAAACCATTTCTAAAAAAGTCTGATCAAATCTAAAAAAAAAACAAAAAATCAATGTCAAAATGCCACATGTGAACAAAAACCACTAGCGAGAAATGGAATTTTGGTTCAAACAATAACTAAGCCTAGAATGAACTATGAATGGATTGGAAAACCATTAAGAAATCCAATCCAAAAAATTGAAAAAAAAAATCACTGAAGATCAAAGTCAAAAAACCACTTGCGAGAAAGCGAATTTTTGTTCAAACGCCTTTTTCTCACTACTTCAATTTTTTTTGAGAATTCAAATTTGAATTAACAATTAACTTGGTTACAATGACTAGGTTTATAAAACAGCAGATCACCAGTTTAACAATCAATTTTCAACTGTTTATATCAGTTTTCCAGAAATGAATTATATGTTTCTATTCTCCCCACTTTGGTCAGGTAAGAATAAAAACTCATAATTAATTAAAATTAATCAATCATGTTTTCATTTGGAATAATAAAACCCACACAACTGGGTTATCAACTAAGATAGTGGAACCCACACTATCTGGTTTGCATTTGGGGTACTGAAACCCGCACAATTGAAAGTCATGAGACATTAAGGAGGCTTTATTTGCTTGCAGCTGGCTCACAGTTCTGCACTTCTTGCGATCATCATTACAGCGTTTTCTCGCATTAGTGTGCCTGAAACCGATTGCGCAAGCCTGCTGAAAGCAACTGACAAACCAGCTGAGTACAAACTTTTGTTGTCAGTGAGCAGAGCTATTCGCTTCAATGTCTTTCTTACCAATTGAGAGAGTCTTCCAAATGATTCAAAAGCCATGGGAATAAAATGAACACCTATGTTGGCACATTGTTGGGAATATTGCTCCAATTTCCTGTCTTTTGCTGCTCTCAGGGCAAAACCAGACTTCCTCGCCGCATTTGAAAAAATACTGGGTTGCAGTGGGGAGGTAATGGTTATATCCAGAGCTGCCGGTTGCCCAGCAGGACAACAAGGTAAATACACATCTCCAGGTCAAGAATTTGTTCCTGGTTTCAGGTTTTTCTGCTCGCAAACTGGTGACAGGTTGGCAGCGCTGCAAGCGGAAAAATTTTTGCCCTTAGGCGATCGTGTCGCGAAATCATATCGCCCCGCCCATGACACGCAACAGGGTGATCACCGAGTGTATCCAAAAAATCCGGGTTAACAATAGGGACACTTCCTTTCTTTTTCATATATGGGAGCGCCAAGTCTGTACTTCACAGCTGCACAAAACTCGTTTGTCAAGAGATGGAGGCCGAGAGCCGGTATGGCAGCTGCCGATAGCCATGCTCCTGATTGTGGCAGTGAGAGAGAGAGAGAGAGAATAAACGAGCTTTTTCTCGTTCGGACGTTTGATTTTCAATTAATTTATTGAGAGCAACCTCGTCGAGGACTTCCTGTATTTTGCTTTGAGTAAGCTGCGATATTGACAAACCATTTATTTCATCAATGTAGCAGACTGCGATACCGAAACAATATAGGCTGCTTTTATTTGATCAGACGCTCTTCGGATTCCAATTCTAGTCTTATTGATAGGCAAACATGCTTGATGCCATGATTCACTGGACAAGACTGTTCCTTGTATATTCTCAAAGGTTGCCCTTTGAAGCGAGTCAAATTCCTCAAAAATATTTATAGCTTTAAGGCCAAGAGCACACTGTTGGTCGTTTATGTACTCGAGGTTCTCCAGTAATTTTTCGATCTATTGAACGAATCAGGGGATCCAACAGCAGCACCCAGTATTTCAAGTCCTTCTCTACTGTTTCCTCTAATTCTTCTATTGATCGTGGTCAGAGCTCCTTTTGACCAGACCTCACATTTGTCTCTTCTGAGTTCTAGGCCGCAAGTTTTGCCCGATACAGTCAATATATCTAAAGCCTCGTTCAGTTCGAGTTCTGTTCCGGCAATAATACAATCATCAAGGTACAAACAGTGTTGGGTAAGATTAGGTATTTTTGATTCAATCTCTTCTATTATAGGCCACAACGTTAGGGAGAACAACAGAGGACCCAAAGGATCTCCTTGTTGCACTCCAGATTGACTCGTTACAGAGTTGTTACTTTAATAAAGATGACTGTGCTGTGAGTAGCAATATATGGCAAATGATGCAAGACTCGGCATTAACGTAACAGCTGCATTTAGAGTTTGACTTCGTTTAATGGAATTGAAGGCGTTTTTAAAATCGATCTGTAATATTCCTGCATCCTATGAAAGCTGCATTTTCTCAAATGTAATTTTGGTCGCGTGTATGATTCTTTCAGCTCCACCCTTGACTCCTACACCAAGTTGTTTAGATGAGAAGAGTTCGACCGACTCTTTTTGTGTTTGTTTGGCTATGCATTTTGCAACCAATCGTCGCTAGACCTCGCCCTCAGCTATGGGACGTACACCACCTTTTAATTTCTTTAAAGCAGTTAAAGAAGCACTGCAGGAAACTGGTGCAACTGACACAGGGAGCTGACTTCTGCTTGCCAATTTTTCTAGCTTTGTTATGCTTGTAATAGCTTGTTTAGATTGATCAGAAGCAGCGCAATAAACTGCGTGCAAAAGGTTTTCAGGGTACACTTTAGAAGGACCAACAGCTGAGAAATTGGGGAAGGCTTCTATTTGGCCAAATACAGTTGGCTCATCATACTGATGAGCTTGGGAGCTGTAATCTTGAAATAGCAGCCGAGGTTCTTCTTCCAGAAGGCGGAAGATTTTTAAGCTCTCTGAATGTTTGCATGTTATCTGGCGCTACTCCATCGGATGACAGAATTTTTGCTGCTCTCTCGAATTAGCATTGGAGACACGGCGCCTTCGCACGAGCTGCAAGTGCTTCTATGGTTTCAGTAACAGTTTTTCTTGATTGCTTCATCGATGCTGCTTCATACCAAAGTCCGGCGTAGTCCCCCGCTTTCCAGCGCTCAAACCGTTTTGACAATAAGTTTTCCTTTTTTTGTGTGTTTCTTTCCACCCCTATTAGATGCTCGTAATATGCATTTACTAATGGCAAATAGCTTCTTCCGGTTTTCTGTGCAATTTGGCTGTGAGATACATTCCTCGATAGTTTTGGCGAGAACGTCAGATAAACTGTGTCGAAATTTGACCGGTATGTACCGTAGTGTTGGAATCTGTTTCTTGCAAATTGTTTCCAAGTCTGGCAGTCCCGTAAGATTTATGTTTGATGCACCAGGACTGACCTGTGCTACATAAACTTATTTTTGTTTCGCCAGTCGAAACTATCTCGTCAATGCGGGCCGCTATATCACGGAGTCTTTTTTGTGTTTGATAATAAGGAGCTAAATTGAGCGTATACCCAAAGGGATCGTGAGCACACGCATTCAAAAAATTGTGCTCTCAAACTTGAATAACTAATTTTAAATTTATTTTTGTGGCTTTTTACAGTTAATTTAAACGGTCTCTCTTTTCTATCAGGATAAAACAGCACTGTATGAACAGGAACTTGAAAACGGGGGTCAGAGTCGTCAACTGTCAAGTTGCTCATTGACTGTGTTAATCCAAAGGATTGGTTTCCTTCACTTAAAGTGTCTGATAACACACTGTTTTCAACAAAACTAGAACTATCTACTGTTGTACATTCATTATTTTGAACGGAAGAAGCTTTCATTTTGTTTCCGTTTCTCTTTCCCATCTCTCGTTCTTATTTTCCAAAAGTATAGCTTCTTATGCATCGAAAGATCTTTCTTGCATTATCTTTGGGCTGCCGACTGATGAATAAATTTAAATATCGGAAACTCAAGTAACTATAAATATTGCTTAATGAATAACAAAACGTGGGGGGATTTACTTGAAAAAAACCGCACGAGCAAGCAAATACCATCAAATAGGAACGATCTCACCGGGGGACTGTCATTCTTCTTGCGCCAATAGACCCAAAAACACTTCCAGTCAGCTAAAGTAACAAACAGGACGCAAAAACATAGTAATCTTTGGTAACTTTCTCTTTTTGAGTTGCAGATTTTACTTTAAGAGCTAACCGCGATCGTGATAATACTTGATTACTGCTTGAAAATAAGAGCGAAGAACTTTCATGCCGCAAAACCACTCGCTTTTTCGCTCCACTTCCTGTTTCGGCGTGACCAAAATCACTACTCCGATTTGATTTCAAAAATCATGAAAATGTGTTAACAGATATTTAAAAAGACAGCTCCCCAATACAATTCAAATTCTTTGAATTGTAATAAAAAAAAACAGACAGCGCCCCAATACAATTCAAATTCTTTGAATTGTAAAAAGACAACGCCCGAACACAATTCAAATTATTTGAATTGTAAACATAGCCGGCAGATTGCCGGAATAGCTGCGAAAGAATAGACCTGCGTGCCATATAATAGAGATAGAAACAGATACAGATCTAAATTGGAAAAAAAAATCGACGCAGCTCAAAAAACTAGGCTAAAAAACATTCAGCGATAAATTAATAAAGCTTGTTAAAATTAATTCCACAGACGCCTCTTATTAGAAAAGTTTACTGCACATAGGAGTTCCTTTGACCTTAAACAAATTCAAATTAAACTTAAAGTGCAAATGTCATTTTATATAGTGAGGTAAGTCACGTATGATCAAAATCTAATCACGCAAATAACCTAAAAACTTTTGCTAAAGCGAGTGAGAAATGACGTCACGCGCGCAAATGCCGTTAGTGAGAGGAAGAAGTCATTCAGAAAATTTGACTTTTTCAGCTTTGCTGTGTGAACAAATGTAAAACGAAAAAAGAGCGTCAGATGACGAAACAAAAAAAACATAGCAGGACAAGTCCTGACGTACAATTCAAAGAATTTTCATTGACTTAACAAACAACTAGACCTAAAACGGACAATGGGTGAATTGGGAAAACCATTTCTAAAAAAATCAGACGAAAAAAAAACACAAAATCAATGTCAAAATGCTGCTAGGGAGAACAAAAAACCACTAGTGAGATATGTAATTTTGATTCTAACAAAAAACTAGGTCCAGAATGAGCTGTGAATTGATTGGGAAAACCATCCAGAAAAAAAATCCGATCCAAAAAATCGAAAAAACAGTAAAAATCAGAGTGAAATTGCCGCATGTGAACAAAAAACCACTACCGAGAAACCGAACTTTTGTTCAAACACTGTTTTCTCATTCTACTTTAAAATTAGAGCGAAAAAAATTTACACCACAAAACCACTCGCTTTTTCGCTCCATTTCCTGTTTCGGCGTGACCAAAATCACTACTCCAATTTGACTTCAAAAATCATGAAAATGTGTGAACAGATCTTTAAAAAAAAGACAGCGCCCCAATACAATTCAAATTCTTTGAATTGTAAAAAACCAAGAGCACCGCAATGTAGCTACGCTCAGCTTACAGCTTCGCAGCTATAATAAAAAAGACAGCGCCCCAATACAATTCAAATTCTTTGAATTTTAAAAAATTAGGAGCGCTATAATAGCCGGCTGATATGAGGCGGCTATTAAAAAACTTATTTTCACTTTCTACCCTTGCCCAGAGCATGTCCCCAAAAATTTTGCAGGAATTTGATTCTCCAGAGAAGTGCCTCTCGATAGGTCACGTTTCATCTGTATTGCTTTATGAAATTCACTGAGCCATACTCGACGCCAATATGCTATCATTCGCGTTGTCTACACAAAAACGTCGATCTTTCGATCAGCTTTTGAGCAACATGATTCCTATACTTAACACTATCGTCAGCATTTTGACCTTCATATTCGTTTTAATTCTCAATGCAATCTAATTAGCAGAAATTTGTTCGATCAAGATTAGCGGATACATGTAAAACGAGTGTCCTCGATTGCTTCAATCAACTACTTCGAAACGAACAAATCTCAAATGTCAACCAACGCAAGATGACAAATTGCTCAAATCTCACAGTTACTTGTGAACGGCGGAAGAATCAAATCATCACGAATTCTTAACCTGATTCATTGCAAAACTTCAAGAGCACAGTCATTCATAATCGATCTTAGATCACACGATCATTAACCGTTTGGAGGTTTTAAACTTAAGTTATGATGACCATCTCCTCAATATAGCCGAAACAAAACCTTACCCTTATAAGGAATCTTTAACTTCAATCGTCAAATCGTGCACTTTAAATGCTTCTGTATGAGGGTCAAAAAAATCGTTAATAAGTGTCATCAATAGTTTTTTTAGTTAATGTAGTACATTGGTGCCATCATCTTTGAATGAATAAAGGGAAATGATTCAGACTTAAAATCGAGACTCAGTCGTAAGTCCGCTAACTATGTAATAGAAAAGCTACTTTTTTTAAACAAACTAACAACACTCAATTTGTGGTGGTGGAATAAGTTTGTGGAAAACAGTAAATTAAATTTGATTAATGCATGCACCCAAATAACAATTGAATTCTTCTATATAACGTTGCTTTGAAGTTGAATCCGATTATATATAATTTTAAGCTACTTGAAAAATTGAGCGAGATACGTGTGTTTGTTCTGTTCATTAGTGGAAATGAAATAAGAAGAAGCAATATCTAAATCTGCGGTTTATCAGTCGTCAAAGTCCAAAGTTTACACTTATGTCAGGGGCAGCCGCCTGGAACAACAAAACACATGCACAATATAGCACCGTAGCATAACAATTGAATGGAAGTTAGAAAAAAAACTGAGTCAATGTGTAGCCTATTGAAAACTGCAGAGGGTAGTAGACAAAAGCGACATCAATGTAGCAGCTTATGAATTAATAACTTCAAAATAAAGCAATCAGTCCATGTTAAATATCGCATGAGCTTGTTGTTTGCACTCGATCGTTGTTGTTATTCATGTATTGACCAGTTTCTCTCCCCTTGTAAGCTCCAGTTGCTATTTTACAGACACGTGCTTTGAGTTCTAGGCGCAAAGGGTGACGTGATTTAGATATTGTTCGGGTGCTGTCGCCCTGTTATATCTTGGCGATCTTTTCCCCATCCACTTTGGGGTTGGCTCTTCGCAAGGCGTTCTGTCCCTCGGTGCGGTAGTCGAATGAGCACTCGTGATCCGATGGGTACCTGTGTAGGCTGCAGAATAGGCCACCACAGCGACAACTCATTCCTGAAACGCACATCTCCTTTCAATTAGATTTTTTTGAAGTGTGGGGTTTTTATGGCTCAAAAACAGTTTTGGCGAACCGCATACTTAGAGTCTAGTAAGCCTAAAGTCTCTAAGCGACCTTAATGACCTCCGGGCGTTACCTGTTATCCTGTTCTTGAGGACGGAGGTCAAAATATCAAACAGTAAAAATTGTCAGACAAAAATCATCGCAAGCAAAAAAATCGCTTTTAATACAAGACCACAGGAATAATTGCTACAAACTGTTTTTGAGCTGCTTAATCAAACATTTTGCATCATACTTTCTTGAATCTTCAAAAATCCCTTCCCCCCTCTAATTAATCGCTCCTAATGGGAATCCTCTATTCTATTCCACCTTGACTTTCTGCAGTTTTAGTACTGAACTAAAACTGAGCTATTTTTTATTTCAAATGCAATAGCAAAAAGAAAAAATGCAGTTGAGCAAAATCAGAGGGAAACTGTAACAGTCTCCTCATCTCAAAGTAAGTCAAATGGTAAATAAAACGTTTACACGCAATTGACGTCCCAACTTTTTTAAAACAAAAGGTGAATCGTAAAATAATTGAAAAAACTTCAAATTAGCAAGAACTACTTTCAGTCACCAAAACCAGGACGAAAAAAAAACAATATTAGTTTTAATACTCAATGGATTGCAACTTTTAAAGCAAAATAAGAAATCAAAACCAACAGACCGCTTCGAAAAAAATCGCCCGCAAACTCAAAATATATGGAAGCTAAAAACAACTTGCTGCTAAAACACCTATGTGAAAGATAAAACATAAACAGACAAATGTCGGAAGAATTGCTGTTGAACGACAGGCGAGGCAATTTAATTCTTCAGGGGCTGTAGCCTAGATCAATTTTTCTTAATGAGTGCAAAAAACCTATCCCCCGCTGGGATTCAAACCCTTGAACTCCCGATCCCTAACCACCCGCACTAACCACTGCGCTATGAATCACTTATTTCTGCTATGCTGCAACCGATTTAAAATGAGCAACAATCTTTACTTCGGAGCAATAAAGATCACTCAAAAATGAAGAACGAAAGCGTGAAGAAGTCACTTGAGAAGTCAAATAATGTTCTAGAAGAAAAGCGCAAAATGGTCAAGCGAAAAATTTGCATAAAAAACACACACCTTTACAATAATTGCTATGAACTTCGTTCAAGAGCAATTAATCACTTTCCTGGCTTTCAAAAATGGCTTTTGGACAGAAAAAGCTTTTATTTTAAAATTTGTTCAACAGTCGACCACGAATCTTTGCAACTGCAGCATTTCCAGTTTGGTCAAGATGTCTAGACCATTAATTGCCGTTACTCAAGGCAGTTCCCCATTTATAAAACATAGCCCACAGACTCGGAAAAACAATCCAGATGATCGTACTATCCGATTTGGAATCCGGAACTGATATCTATTACAATTATAGCCAGCAGATTGTCGTAAAATAGCCGCCGTTGACGCGCTTGATCCACATCGGGATTGAAACAGAAAAGGAAAAAGTGTTCTAATTCGGCGTGCAGTTTCGGTTGGATTCTAAAACTATACTTAATTCAGATTCTAAACTGAACGCTAATAAGCTTAATACCAATGTCAAATAGCAAACACTAATGACCTCTGATAACCTAATTCTCAACGACTTAATGACCGGGCTTTATCGGTGTATCCCGTCTCTTTTGATTTTGCCCTTTTGACCTTGACTGTATTCACTATCTTGCGTAATTCATTGAGTGTATGGATTTAAAAACCATTCAGTCGAAACAGTGAGTGAGGTAAATCAGAATTCAAACGTGAAAGTCGCGACTTATGTAAAACGAAAAACGTGATTAAAAGGTAAAGTAAAAGAGCGCCCAAATAATAGCCGTTCGAGAGGATGGCGGCGGCTGTTATAAACGTCTATAACTCTCTTCATAGGGAAAAAAACGCTACTCCACCGAGCTTAGATAAAACGTGCTTGTCCTGAATTTAACCTGCGTAACTAAAAAAAAATTATACATCGACTACGACTAGCGTCGGAAAAATTGTTCTCTAATTACAGGCGGGGCAATTTAATTCAGGGGCTGCAGCCTAGATAATTGTTTTATAGGAGCAATAACATCAGACAAAGTTAGGTTTCGAACGCCGACCTCCGGATTCCGATTCACCTCGACAGCGGCATCAACCACTCGGCTATCCCGGCCTTGTCATCTCTCTAACAATCGGGGTTTTGTTTGAACAGCAAACTTTATTTCGGAGTCAGAGCAATTGCAATCACTCAACAATCAAGACGAAGTGCGTGAAAAAGTCACTTGAGGAGTCAAGATTATTCTAGAAGAAAAGCGCAAAACCGGTCGAGCAACAAAACTGCATTTGATCGAATCTTTTCTGTTTGTGCACAACCCAGTACATTATGCACCCCCCCCCCCCCGGTTACAGAGCACGTGTCATTACATAGTAAATCATTATGTAAAACTATGACACCAGCTTCTGTCGGGTGCACATAATATGCACCCAATAAGCTGCGGGCACAAAAAAATCCAAGACACGTTTATAATTGAAATTTAAAGTTGAACAAGGAGGCTCGGTAATATGCGTACGCACAATGTTCAGACCCCGCTCATCCACATTGTTGAATTAATTGGCTACCAACTTAACAAAAAACAATTTTCCAAAAAAAAACATATCGTTCAATAAACCACTTATGGAAAAAAAATAATGTAAGAGGGCCGATGAAACTTGTTGTTAATAAGGTTACCAGAAAAAAACAATAGTAAAAATCAAATAACAAACATAAACCGATTGTCGGAAGAAAGGCTCTCGGTCAGGCGGCTGCAAAACATTGACCACGCCTGGATTCGAATCATTGACCTGATCCCTAACCAGAAGCAGTGCCCACTCGGCTATCAGGCCCTTCTTTTTTGCTATGCGGCAACCGATTTTTTATTAGCAACAAATTTACTTCGAAATACGTGCAATAGAGATCAAAAATGAAGAATGAAAGCGTGAAAAATTCACTTCAGAAGACAAAGAATGTTCCAGAAGAAAAGCGCAAAAACGGTCAAGCAAAAAATTTCCAAAAAAAACCAACACGTTCACAATTATTGCCATGAACTTCGTTCAAGAGCAATAAAACATTACGAACAGAACACGACGTCTTAAAAAATCTTTGAATGAAACTCGGCGGATAAAACCTAAATTAACTTATACTTCATTAGCAAAGATATGCGACCTGTACTCACCCGGCTGGGTGTGTATAAGATCGACAAAAAAGAGCAAAAAGCTGCGAAGTTCAAAAATATGTTTCTTTTTTTTGAAAACAATTAATTTCAAAATGATTTTCATTAGACAACAACAGATTAAAAAATTCATTTATATCTTCATAGGAAGCAATTGCCATCTGTCATTATCCAGTGTACCCCATACGACTACAAAAAGGACACATATCGGCAAAACTAAAAATTTCAATTCAACTTTGCGCGAAAATGGCATTGAATCCGTAAAACCAAACATTTCATTAAGAGCATTAAAACTTTTGAATTGCGCAAAATTTCAGATCCAATGGGACCTGCCATTAATGTTCTGTTTAAAAAGAAAACAAAAATCCTTTAAAATGTACAAATATATAAAAATCATTTTATTAAATCTCGTAGCAAAGTAACAAATCTGAGAGATAAATGGTTGAAATTGTAACCGGTATAAAGATTAAATTATAGCTCGCTGGAAACGTGAACTGTTATTACAGATTAAGCTACAAATCAACTTAAAAATTCAAATTGGCGAAGCACAAAAATCCAAATGTCTAGAGAACAAATATTTTCAAAAGTCATAGCAGACATAAGATTTCAAAAAAACGGAATAATTTCCAACTCCCCAGGAATCCCATTGAGCCAGTTATCAATGAGACTAAGTCACGAGACTACACAACAATAAATACAGGCCAAACCGTCAAACAATTTTATGACAACAGTTTTCAAGGCACTATACACTTGCACTGTTATCTGCAAGAACTGTAAACCATCACTTGCTTCTCATCTGAACATCAACGGGTCTTCCTTATGAAAGGACTACGGAGGGAGGACACCAAAAAAGAAAACCAAGTTTGTGCAGAAAATAATGAAATTAAATGGTCGAAGCCATCAGTCAAAACATATAAAAAAATGATTGAATCAACGTTAAAAGTTTGAATCAACAATGAATCAATTAACAATAACATCAAAAGTATTTGAGACTTCTTATTAGTGAGATTGAGTTACATGGTAACGAATAACAGCAAAACGGAGAGAAAAAATATTTTTTAAAATTAATTTGAAAGTCATTAAAACAAATAGCTATTAAATGAATTACATAGGTTCAATTATATGACCTGGGAAAGCAAATGAGACAAATCACTATCAGGTATATGTCATTGAACAACAAAAAGAAATAGGCGAAAAAATCCACTAAATTCTGCTAGAGAATTCTATTTCAGCCAAAAGCATAATTTATGCACCAACAAAAAATTAGCTTATTCAGATACGCCTTTTTCAACGCATTGCACTTTCCCAGCCATGCTTTCTTTCTATCGGACCTGTCAATAAGGTGGTGATTCCACAAAAAAAAACAAAATGAACATAAAACTTGCAAACTTTACCGAAATCAAAAAAAATGAGAACTCGTAGTATCAAAAACAAGAAACCATTAGTTAAAGATAAAACCGTTACAGACATTAAATTATAACCCACAGAAAACTGGTTTTCGTCTGTTTTACTGAGAGCACGCCAGAAGTTGAGAGAAATAAAATAGTGACAAATTTTCTTATCAACGACAATTTCTTAAAACAAATATATTCGAAGTAATAGGAAACATAAGAAAATAGCTGAAAGCATTGACTATGTTCACTCATTACTCCTATAAATTCATACAAAAAATATTACGAATGAAAGCAAAACATAAGTCGATAAAATTTTACGGAACCAATTTGTCAGAGCCGTAAAAACCATGAGCCTAACTCTGAAACCAAAACATACGTTTGTTGGGCCTCATATTTTGTAAATAGTATCTTTCATTAATTGAGCCCTGTATTGAAACTCCTATCAGTAACTTACAAAATCAATAAATGCGAAATATTTTGAAAAGAAGGCCGCGCCCCATTAAAATCAAAATTTTTTACCGTAAAAATCCATGGTGAGATCAATATCAGCCCCGATAATGCGCCTCTAAGAAAAAACTCAATTGTTCAAATGGTTGCGAATAGATCAATATTTGATCAATTTTTCAGTATATCAAAAATAACGCATTGTATAAATTTTGAGTTCAAATTTGCGAACTGTCAAAATTAAAGCCATTGGGAGTACAATTTGATCTCTTTTTGAGCTTACGAAGAATATGACCGCAGTCTTAAGTTGTCTACTTCAGGCATATTTACATAAATTGGGCTAAGAAAAAATATGGTCCCATTTTTGACGAAAGTGAATTTTGAGAAATTCAGCATAAATTCTGAATAAAAAACTCGGATCGAACAATTCAGCAACCCTCCACTATCTTTAAAGATAAAATTAATTCCACTACCGTTAACAATTTTAACATATCTTAGCAAAATGACACAATAAAAATACTGAAAATGTGAAAAAAAAACGGAATATCGTCTCCTATTCACAAAAACCTTAATTTAAACCTCCATAACTCCCTGTAAAAAGCGAAAATCAAAAAAAATCTTTTTAATTATATATTCTATAGTGGACGGGCTTTCTAATGATTCCACTCACAACTCTACGGTGATTATATCGATCGGCCAAAATTGACAAAAAATCTCATTTGAGTATAGAAAACCCCATTTGACTGAAGTGGGAACAATCATGTAAGGTCAATATTTGAGTGAGGTATGTCACGTATAACTGACAACCAATAAGGTTAAACTATCTATTACAGAGATCTCAAACCATACACAATTTCATTTGCTGAGTGGTAGAAGGCACTGTCGATACAAAACAATCAAATTGTTACAAGAATCCTTGACTAAGATAAATTCAAACAGCAGAGCAAGTCTTGAATTACAATGCAAAGAACATAAGGAAAAGTTTAAAAATCCCTGGCCTCACTAGCAGACCAATTGCACAGATCGAAGCAAAAAGAGAAAGAAGATTCACAAACTTAAAGATCAATAAAAAACTTTTTGATTGCAGAAAATTGAAGTAACGCAAGGTTGCAGTAGTGAAAACTATTGTAACCTTTCAAAACTCAAGAGCAGATAACTTGCCGGCTAACAGAAATCTTGAAAAAACCTTGAACTAGGAGAAAGGAAGGGCAGAAAACAAGAAAACTTCTTGAAATTAATTTTTTAATTAATGTGTTGCTAAAATCTGAGCAAGAACCCGACTTCAATTTCAAATATAAAATTATTTTAATTGAACAAACAAGAGAACTGCAAACACTTGCAAAAATTTATTCATTAATTTTGAAATGCTTCATTTTTAATACTAGTGTCTTCAAGGGAAACTTTGTCTAAGCTACAAATTATCAACCTGAGGGTACCAAAAACTTGCCAGAGAATCTTTAGATGCAATGACTGTTCAGATATTTGAAAACAGTCGACCAAAAATTTGAAACCCAAAACCTCCAGCTGAAACCTTGTGCTGCTGAATTCTACCTATTAACTCACGTAAAACATTTAAGTTTTTTCACTACTTGCATACAATGTCAAGAAAATGAAAATTGCGAAATTCACTAAAATTTCTTGTGTAAAGTCAATTCATGTGCAAACACCGTTTTTTTCACGTTTTAAAATAAGAGTAGAAAATTTCAGCAAATCCACACCCTTTTTTGCTCCTGTTCGACGTGACCAAAATCACTACCCAAATATGAATTCAGAAATCAAAGTGTAAACCGATCTCAAAAAATCACAATCAGACTAACATTGGAAAAATTCCTTCCAATGACAGGAAGATTACTCAAGAAGCCTATATAATTTTTATGGGTGAAAAAAGATCCGTCGTAATAGGCGTAATAGACTGCAGCATTAGCCACTTCGTAATCAGGTCCTCAAGATAGCTTAACTTTCGATCAGTATGTTATAGCAACACATAATTTCTGAACAAGCATAATTTAGATCACCGAGACGTCAAGCCTGACAAAACGGTCAATCAAAAACTTTTGAATGAAAACACGCTCTCAATGCTTCAAAATTCGTTCTAGATCAATTTTAAAAAAGCGCCCCCACACGATTCAAATGCTTTGAGTCAATAATATCCCCAAATATCGCTTTGCAGCTTTTAACATAAACTGAGACAAAGTGCTCTGGTACGACAGTCGGCGCAATTTAATTCCGAGGCGCAATTTAACTTCTTTATGGGTGCGAAAACATCAGGCGACGGTAGGATTCAAACTCCGACCTGAGTCCCATTCCGTCACCTCGCCGGAGGTATTAACCACTCGGCTATCAGGCCTTGCCAACAAGTCTCTAACAATCGGCTTTGCTTGAACAGCAAACACTAATTCGGAGTCAGACCACTTGAAATCAAGACTGTGTAAAAGCCACTTCAAAGTCAATTATTCCCGAAAGGACAAAGCAGTGAAGCAGAAAATTTTTTATAAAACAGACTCGTTTACATTAATTGCTTCTCATTCGAGAGCAAATTAAAGATTAAAACGTGGCTTTGCGTTGTAAGAAACAATGCCAAGACGATTCACATCATAACATCCCAGTTACAGAGCACATGTCATTACATAAATCGTTACGGAAACACATGGCACGTGCTACTGTGGAGTGCAAAATGCAACTACTAATCTGCGGGGCACAGACGGAAAATCCCAAAAAAATAATTTGTTAAAATCTTTTCAATTCCAAATTCTACGCTGGACGAGATTTCAAATAATTCCACTCACAACTCCACGATGATCATATCGATCGGTCAAAATTGCCACCAAAAAGTCCCATTTGAGCATATAGTTCCCCACCCCACTAAAGTGGGTCGGAACAATCATGTAAGGTCAACTGACAATCAAAAAGATTAACCTATAACATTAAACTATCTAATACAGAGATCTCGAACCATACACAATTTCATTTGCTGAGTGGCTGAAGGCACTGTTGATACAAAACAAACAAATTTTTGGCACGAACACTTGACTAAGATAAATTCAAACAGCAGAGCAGGTCTCGAGCTGCAAATAGAGAGGGAAGATTCACAAACTCAAAGAGCAATAAAAAGACTTTGATTGCAGGAAACTGAAGTAATGAAAGCTTGAGTAGTGAAAACTATTGTTAACTTCCAAAACTCAAGAACAGATAACGTGGCAGCAAACAGAAATCTGGAAAATACCTTGAAATAAGAAAAAGCAAGAGCAGAAAACAAGAAAAATTCTTGGAATTATTTTTTCAAATATTGTGTTGCTAAAATCTGCGCAAGAACCCGACTTCAAGTTCAAATATAAAATTATTTGAACAAACACGAGAACTGCAAACACTTGCATAAAATTTATTTATTATTTCTATTGCTTCATTTTTAACACTAGTGTCTTCAAGGGAAACTTTGTCTAAGCTACAAATAATCAACCTGAGGGTACTAAAAACTTGCCTGAGCATCTTTAGATGCGATGACTGTTCAGAAATTTGAAAACAGTCGACCGAAAAAAAATGAAAGCCAAAACCTCCAGCAGAAGTTTTCAGCAGCTAAAATCTACCTATTAACACACGTAAAAACGTTCATATTTTTTTCACCATTTACAACGTCAAAATTTCAAAGAAAATGAAAAATGCCAAATTCACTACAATTTCTTGTTAAAAGTGAATTCATGTTCAAACACTGTTTTTCACTTTTTTAAAAAAGAGAAAATGTTAGCAAATCCACTCTCTTTTTGCTCCACATTCTGTTTGGCGTGAACAAAATCACTGCGCAAATATGACTTCAAAAATCAATGTGTACACCGATCTCAAAGAATCAATCAGGCTAACATTGGAAAAATGCCCTCGAATGGCAGGAAAAATTTACTCAAGAAAACTACAGAATTTTTATGGGTGAAAAAAGATCCGTCGTAATAGGCGTAAAAAACTGAAACATTAACCACTTCGTTATCAGGTTCTCAAGATAGCTTAATTGTTTATCAACACATGTTATAGCAACACATACTTTCTGAATAAGCATAATTTAGATCACCGAGACGTCAAGTCAAGCCTGACAAAATTTATTTATCAACTACGAAGTGATTCCTTTTTAATATTAGTTTCTTCAAGGGGAACTTTGTCTAAAGCTACAAATAATCAAACTAAGGCACCAAAAACTTGCCTGGACACCTTTAGATGCGATGACTGTACAGAAATTTGAAAAGTCGACCAATAATTTGAAACCCAAAACCTCCAGCTGAATTTTTGTGCTGCTTTAATCTACCTTTTAACTCACGTAAAACGTAAAAACGTTTGAAAAGTTTTATCACTACTTGCATACAATGTCAAATTTCCAAAGAAAATGAAAATTGCGAAATTCATTAAAATTTCTTGTTAAAAGTGAATCCATTTTCAAACACGGTTTTTTACTTTAAAAAATACGAGCGGAAAATTTCAGCAAATTCACTCGCTTTTTTGCTCCATTTCCTGTTCGTCGTGACCAAAATCACTACCCAAATATGACTTCAGAAATCAAAGTGTAAACCAATCTCAAAAAATCATAATCAGACTAACGTTGGAAAAATTCCCTCGAATGACAGGTAAAGTTTACTCAAGAAAACTACAAATTTTTATGGGCGAAAAAAGATCCATCGTAATAGGCGTAAAAAAACTGAAGCATTAACCACTTCCTTATCAGGTTCTCAAGATAGCTTAATTGTTTATCAGTATATTATAGCAACACATACTTTCTGAATAAGCATAATTTAGATCACCGAGACGTCAAGTCAAGCCTGATAAAATTTATTTATCAACTATGAAGTGATTCTTTTTTAATATTAGTTTCTTCAAGGGAAACTTTGTCTAAAGCTACAAATAATCAAACTAAGGCACCAAAAACTTGCCTGGACACCTTTAGATGCGATGACTGTACAGAAATTTAAAAACAGTCTACCAATAATTTGAAACCAAAAACCTCCAGCTGAATTTTTGTGCTACTTTAATCTACCTATCAACTCACGTAAAACGTAAAAACGTTTGAAAAGTTTTATCACTACTTGCATACAAGGTCAAATTTCCAAAGAAAATGAAAATTGCGAAATTCATTAAAATTTCTTGTTAAAAGTGAATCCATGTTCAAACGCCGTTTTTTACTTTTTTAAAAAATACGAGCGGAAAATTTCAGCAAATTCACTCGCTTTTTTGCTCCGTTTCCTGTTCTTCGTGACCAAAATCACTACCCAAATATGACTTCAGAAATCAAAGTGTAAACCAATCTCAAAAAATCATAATCAGACTAACGTTGGAGAAATTCCCTCGAATGACAGGAAAAGTTTACTCAAGAAAACTACAGAATTATTATGGGCGAAAAAGATCCTTCGTAATAGGCGTAAAAAACTGAAGCATTAACCACTTTGTTATCAGGTTCTCAAGATAGCTTAATTGTTTATCAGTATATTATAGCAACACAATTTCTTGAATAAGCATAATTTAGATCACCGAGATGTCAAGTCAAGCTTGACAACATTTATTCATTAATTTCTAAGTACTTCATTTTTAATACTAGTGTCTTCAAGAATGCTTTGTCTAAACAACAAATAATCAACCTGAGGGTACCAAAAAACTTGCCTGAACATCTTTAGATGCGATGACTTCAGAAATTTGAAAACAGTCGACCGAAAAATTGAAAGCCAAAACCTCCAGCAGAATTTTTTTGCTGCTAAAATCTACCTACTTACTCACGTAAAAACGTTCATAATGGTTTTCAGCAAATACAATGTCAAATTTTTTGAAGAAAATGAAAATTGCAAAATTCACTACAATTTCTTGTTAAAAGTGAATTCTTGTTCACAGTTTTTCACTTTTTTAAAAAAGAGAGAAAATGTTAGCAAATCCACTCTCTTTTTTGCTCCACATTCTGTTCAGCGTGACCAAAATCACTGCGCAAATAAGACTTCAGAAATCAATGTGTACACCGATCTCAAAGAATCAATCAGACTAACATTGGAAAAATTCCCTCGAATGACAGGAAAAGTTTACTCAAGAAGACTATATAATTTTTATGGGTGAAAAAAGATCCGTCGTAATAGGTGTAATAGACTGACCAAAAACCACTTCGCTATCAGGTTCTCAAGATAGCTTAACTTTCGATCAGTATGTTATAGCAACATATACTTTCTGAATAAGTCAAGCCTGACAAAATTTATTTATTAATTTCGAAGTGCTTCCTTTTTGATACTAGTTTCTTGAAAGGAAACTTTGTCTAAAACTACAAATAATCAAACTAAGGGACCAAAAACTTGCCTGGACAACTTCAGATGCGATGACTGTACAGAAATTTAAAAACAGTCGACCAATAATTTGAAACCCAAAACCTCCAGCTGAATTTTTGTGCTGCTTTAATCTACCTTTTAACTCACGTAAAACGTAAAAACGTTTGAAAAGTTTTTTCACTTCTTGCATAAAATGTCAAATTTTCAAAGAAACTGAAAATTGCTAAAATTTCTTGTTAAAAGTGAATCCATGTTCAAACACCGTTTTTTATTTTAAAACACGAGCGGAAAATTTCAGCTAATTCAATCGCTTTTTTGCTCCACTTCCTGTTCAACGTGACCAAAATCACTACCCAAATATGACTTCAGAAATCAAAATGTAAACCGATCTCAAAAAATTATAATTACACTAACATTGGAAAAATTCCCTCGAATGAAAGGAAAAGATTAATCAAGGAGCCTATGTAATTTTTATTGGTGGAAAAAAGATCCGTCGTAATAGGCGTAATAGACTGCAGCATTAGCCAATTAGTTATCAGGCCCTCAAGATAGCTTACCTTTCGATCAGTATGTTATAGCATCACATAATTTCTGATTAAGCATACTTTAGATCACCGAGACGTCAAGCCTGACAAAACGGTCAAGCAAAAACTTTTGCATAAAAACACGCTCGCAATGCTTCAGAATTCGTTCTAGATCAATTTTAAAAAAGCGCCCCAGCACTATTCAAATGCTTTGAGTTGTTAAAGTCAATAATATCCCCAAATATCGCTTTGCAGCTTTTAACATCAACCGACGAAACTTGGATAAATTGCTCCGAAACGAGTCGGCGCATTTTAATTCCGAGGGGCTGTAGCTACTTATAGATGCAAAAATTTCCAACCAAGGAAATTTTCGAACCCTCGGCGATCGCTGCCGTGATTTGCCAGTCGGCTATCAGTCCCTTTCGTTGGGTTATCTTAAAATTGACATTGTTATAGCGACAAACTTAATTTCTGCATAAGAGCAGTTGAGGTAACGCAAAAAATCAAGAAGAGAAGCGTGGAAGTCATTTGACAAGTGAATTGAAAGAAAGTTCTATGACCAGAACGCTCAAGCGCACATTTGCATAAAAAATGCACCTTTACAATAATTACTTCAAATTTCAAGCTATATGTATGTAAACAAATTTCCTAGTGCACTGTAAAAACCAAGACAAACCCATTAAACAAAATTTAAATATAAACCTACAAATGTCGGAAGAATTGCTCTTGACCTACAGGCAAGGCAATTTAATTCAGGGGCTGTAGCCTAGATCCATTTTTCTTCATGAGTGCCAAAAACCTTTCCCCAGCCGGAATTCAAACCACTGACCTCCCGAACCGTGACCCCAAGCTCTTCCAACTGCGCCATCAGAACCTTATTCTTGATGTGCTGCAACCAACTTATATTAGCAACAAGCTTTACTTTGGAGTGAGAGCAATAGAGATTACTCAAACATGAAGGACGAAAGCGTGAAAAAGTTACTTGAGAAGTTAAAGAATGTTCTAGAAGAAAAGCGCAAAATTGTCAAGCTAAAAATTTGCATAAAAAAGACAGACGTTTACAATAATTGCTATGAATTTCATTCAAGAGCAATTAAAAAGGTAAACTTCAAAACTAATAAATTAATTGCTTGCAATTTTTTTCACGCCAATTTTTCTTTCGGAAGAAGACATCAAAAAAACAACTCTTTATTCTTTCTTCTGACTTTTATTCAGACTGACAAACACTTGTTCTCACATGCTGTTTTATTTATTACCACGTATCTCTGAAAATTACTCGACTTGAACATAAACCGACTAACATCGGAAAGTAGCTCTCGAATGACAGGCGGCGATATTTAATTCAGGGGCTGTAGCCAGTTTTTTATGGGTGCGAAAACATCGGCCGACGGTAGGATTCAAACTCCGACCTGAGTCCCATTCCGTCACCTCGCCGGAGGTATTAACCACTAGGCTATCAGGCCTTGCCATCCAGTCTCTAACAATCGGCTTCGCTTGAACAGCAAACATTAATTCGGAGTCAGACCACTTGAAATCAGGACGTGTGCGTAAAAGTCACTTGAGACGTCAAAAGTTATTCCAGAAAAGGGCAAAACGGTAAAGCAAAAAAATGCATAAAAACAGACACACATGCTTACAATAATTGCTTCTCATTGGAGAGCAATTAAAGAAAGGTTTAAACGTTGCTTTGGGTTGTAAGAAACAATGGAAAGACAATTCACATCTTTGGTTTGTTAAAACACGAGAAGGCGAATAACTATCTAGCAATAGTTACTCAGGACTCGGAGGACGTCACTACGATTCATAAACATACTTGTCTAATATTGACATAGTTGCTATTAATCAACTAACTAGTTCCATTTATTGGTTCGTCAAGTAGCCTGGAGTAATATACATTAAGAAGTTACTCTTTTGATAATCACACACAAAGGCTTTTTGAATTGTTAGGTTTTCAAATCATGTTCGATTGATAGAATTAGCAACATGGGCAATTCGATAATCATGAAAAACGTGTGAAAATACTTTGAACGTTGCTTTCCAATGCTTCCAACGCCACTTAAGCGTGTCATATATAACCGTCGAATTTTTAACAGTTCAAAGCTTAGTTACCTGTTAGGCCCAATTTCTTTTTGCAAATTGCGCAACGCGGTTTGGAGCTCTTGTTTTGTGATGTCGACGGAGAACTCTCAGCTGTGGCAGTTGTGGTGGTGACGTCAGTGCCCAAAGACACTTCAGCGTCCTGTGTTGCTGGTAGGCTGTTGTTTCCTGAGGCGGGGAGAGTGGAGGCGGATGCTGCTGCCACAGGTATAGATAAGGGACTTGTAGATAATTCTGCATCTGCTGAAACCGTATTCGTCGTCTGTTGGCCTAAAAGATCAACTTCTTTAGGCCCAGGTTGACATCAAAGACACGCCTAGACTTTTACGCAGATTTGGAGGAAAACTAATTTTGTAGAAATTTGATACCAATGATCGAATCGGTTCAAAAAATTGTTATAAGTGAACGGAATGAGCACAATTAATTGCCAAGAACATTTATACATTCAAACTTCGAGGTTGTAGTTCAGGAGAATTATAGCAGAATCACTTTTTAACAAAAATTAGTTATAAATACCTTCAGGTGATAACTTCAGGGAAGTTTCGAATAAAAATCAATTTTTCACGAAACGATTATTTCACTACTTTTGTTCAAATTCGTCTTTTTAAGGTCATTTCTAACCTAATCTGTTATCGGTATCGGATGACTGAGGGTTGCCGCTTGATGTGGAGGAGGTGATAATCTGTGCACTGTTCGGACTCCCACTTGTGTTCATTGTCGTCATGGCTAAAAAAATATTTTAAGGCTTCTCCATTAAAAGTCCCACAAATCTAGACTCCCATTTGCTACAATTACGTTAATATGTGCGAAAGGGTTCAAAACGCAAACTATCAAAACGGCTGGGCTTTGGAGAGACTTTACAATAATTACTTCTATTTTATGCATGATTTGTGGCCTCAGAACCAGGGAATTGAAATAATTGGTAGGTTTTTCAATTAATTGCAATTGTTATAATTCGTCTTAGTTGGTTAACATTATCAGAATTTAAAGTCTCCTGTATACTCTTATGTAGTCACAAAAAGGTTTAAGTAGTAGTACCACAAGACTTCAGGTATATTTACCCATTGGTTTGCCATCAAAAAAATGAGTTTAATGAATTTCAATTAAGTTCAGTTTTCCACTTGGGTTGCATGAGCCGCAGTAGCAGTTTATTACCAAGTATACTTGTATGCGGTCCTGATAAAAACAGTCAAGATTGTTTTTCCGCTCCTGTTGTTTTCAGTTTGTTAAATAGTAGTAGTCGCTGTTATTGATGTTGCAGTTGCCTTTAGAAATTGCTTTGAGCATTAAATTTATGCTTGACTGATTTGAAATATATTGTTTTGTTGCAAGTACATTTAACATTTAAACACCTGGTTATAGTAAGTCCCATAAAGTTGCAACGCAAACGAACGTTCGAAAAACTCCTGACATGCAAATGAACAACGAAGTACTGATCTTAGCATGTTTTAAAATTGACCTTTGACCTTTGAAACGTTCGATAGCGTTGCAACTTTATGGGACTGACTATATAATTCTAATTTACTAAACAATTGCACAATAATCTGAGAAAGTATAATCATCCGCAAAATTTTAGGTCAAAGCCACAAGCAAGTCATCATAATGGCTAACCATTTTGAGGAACGGTGTTTTCTTCTTTTCTCAGATCACGAAAGCATTTTGAACATAATCCTTCAGTGTTGGGTGACCCATAGAACCCGCATCCATTCTTGCAAAAAGACGGGCTCGTCATCGCTTTGTCGTCTGTTCCAGCCATTTTCCTGAAATTGGATCAATTGACTTCTTAAAAGTCCTTAGTTTTTGAATTTTCCAGATCAAATATTGATTTCTCTATTACCTGTTTGATGAATATGTCAATATTCTTCTATTTTATTCGTTTTTATTACACTTTCTTAATATTTTTTAGAATTTGTATGAAGAGCTTACCACGCACGACTGAGGTCATGTGAGTAACCGAATTCGTGTCATCAAAAACATGCTTGTCAATTAAAAACATCACAGAACTGATGCTAAATTCGAACAAAAAGAAGACGATCTGAGCAACAAAAAGATTTTTCTGTACTAAGAAACAAAAACAAAATTTGAGAAGAGAAAAAAGAAGGAAAACCGAACGCAAAAAAAATAATAGCTCCGAAATACTGAGTTCAAAACCGATATTCATTCGAAAATTTCAATTTGTTCCATGGAGGCTGATACATAGAAAGGCAAATCTGATACATAGAAAGGCAAATACTATGCCTGCTCCATTGACTACGAAAAAGCTTTCGACTTCGTGAATAGAAACCTGCTGCTTACAAAACTGATCAAAATGGGGCTCCATGGGAACATTCTACACACAATACAATCAGTGCTAAAATGCAACTTTCAGCAGATCCTTGATGGAGAATTCCTGTCAAACGAGATTGAACAGAAAACAGGAGTAGCACAAGGAGACAAACTCTCACCACTCTTGTTTAGTTTATTCATAGCTGATTTATATTTTGAGTTGAAATGCAAGGTTCTAGATGTTATAATTTACGCTGATGACTTAGTACTTGGGAGCCATAGCCAAGGCCAACTACAAAAAAGTTTGAATAATCTGAACACGTATTGTAGCAGGAATTATTTGAAAATTAATGTGAACAAGACAAAATGCATGAAATTTAGAAGAGGTGGCCGCTTAGCTGTCGATGACAAATTCTATATATCGAAAAAAGAAGTTGAATTTGCTAACACCTTCTGTTATCTAGGTGTAATTTTTTCGAGCACGTTATCTCCCAGTCACCATCTAAGACATCTAATGAACAAAGCCTATCAATCAGTAGCTTCAATAAACCAGAAACTAAATCTGCAGAAAGTCAACTTCAACTCAGCACAACATCTCTTTAATTCAATTGTTTTTCCAGCCTCAACTTACGGATTAGAGACGTACACCAATGAACTTTTTGAAATAGATATAAAACAACATTACCGGAAATCAGAAGCCGTTTTTTGGAAAAGTTGGTGCGGAGTAAGCAAGTACACCTCAACCACAACGCTTTTAAACAAATTGATGTTTCATGATATACACGGACTGAAGGACTGCCCGCCAAAACACAGGAGAATAATTGCAAAGTTCTATGCCAATGATGAACTGCACAATAATTTTTGTTGTATGGAAGGTTGTTATCAATGGGAGGAAAACTTATGTGTGTGCAGATTTTGCGAAAGAACTATTTTATCAACAGACCATATTCTTTATTGTAGTCACTTTTTAAATTTGACACCTTTACAGAAGTTCTATAAACTGTTAGACAGTTAAATTTAATGCTCATTTCTGAATCTGTAAATAATTTGGACAATTTGTCAGTGTGATCTGATGTTTAATTCAATCTTCTTCTTCTTCTTCAGTAAAGCATCAGTAGAAGGAACACTTGCAGGCATCACTTGCAGAAGTGGGAGGAAAAATTATACATCTGCAGATTTTGTGAAAATACTGTTATATTAGACGATCATATACTTTATTTTGCTTGATTTTTAAAACTGTCACCAATTTAAAAGTTTTATAAACTCACAAATAGAATGAAACAACTCCCCTCTGTAAAAGCAGCACATATGTAGGATAAAAGCACGTGCGCCTGGGTTCAAAAAGAATACTCACTAAGATAGTGGCCGAAAAAGAATAGATCCATTAAACCGTATTCTTTAATAAACGTTGCAAACTTAGATGGAAATTCAACTTACGTGTAAAAATGAATTTTGAGTCTGCGTACCGTCACTTAAACTGAATCGTCTTTCCGGCCTCAACCTGACGACTTTACGCAGACAATTATTTGAAATAAAGAGAAAGAAGCATTAATTAAAAGAATAAGGCGTTTACTGGAAAAGATGGAATAGTGTGAGTGAATTCACTTAAATAAAAATTAGGTCTTTCCCATTTAGCCCCCCCCCCCTCCCATGAAATAGCCCCCCAGTAAGGTAGTATTATTAAGATTAGGGGAGTGGGTTAAGGGTTATCTTACTGCTCAGCTGGTGGGGAGAGAGGGATAATGTGAAAGACCCAAAATTTTTCCGCAGCAACTAATTTTTTTACCAGAATTGCAGAAAGACTGCCCCCACAAAAACAGATTGGTTTCGATGTACGATGGAAACTTCACAGTTATTACTAAGTGACCAAATTCTTTACCGACACTACCTATAAGATTTCACTCTATTGCAGAACATCAAGCATTTTTTAATGAACAAGGAGGCTCGGTAATGTGCGCACAAACATAATTTTTTGACCCCGCTCATCCACATCCTTGACTTAATTGGCTACCAAATCTTGAACCGATAGAAAAGTTTCAAAAATATACTTATCGCTCAATAAACCATAAAAGAATAAAATAAGGCCAAGCTATAGGGCCGATAAAACTTGTTGTTAATAGGACTACTGGAAAAAATAAGAACTAAAAAACAAACATTAATTACGACCAAAACTCGATTTCTATAATTTAAAAAAATATATAACAAAATCAACCTTGTATCAGATGAAACCTAAACAAAACAAAATAACCTTTACTTCAACAGAAAAAATATGGGACCTGTTCTGAATGCGATTGGTTAAAAGGTCGACAAACAGAGCAAAAAGATGTGAAGTTCAGAAATACGTTTCTATTTTTGAATACAATTAATTTCACCTAAAACTAATTTTAGATAAGAAGTGAAATCACTAAAAACTTCATTTATGCCTGCATATGAAGCAATTGAGACCTGTCATTATCAAGTGTACGTCAAACGACTACAAAAAGCAGGCCAAATACGGGCAAAAAAAGCTTTGTACGAAATGGCAGTGGAACCGTTAAAACAGTTGAAGCCATAAACTTGTAACTAAGAGCAATGAAAATGTTCAATTTCGCACTATATCAAAGCCAATGGGACCTACCTTTACCGTAATAATTATAAAAGAAAACAAAAGTTCTCTAAAATGTTCAAATATATAAAATTCTCAATTATGTTATAAAAGTTTGTAGTAACAATAGAAGCAAAGCCGAGAAACAATTGTTTGGACTTAAAACCATTATTATTTTAATCATAGCTCACTATTCACGGGCTGTGACCTGTCTTTACAGAGGCTAAGCTACAAATTGACTAAAACTACAATTTGAAAAGAATGGCGAAGCTCAAACATGCAAATATTTTTCAAATACTTGAAAAACAATTTTTTTTCGAATGTCATAGCAGAAATGATATTATATAGAATCCCTTGGAATTAACTTAGATTCTAAAGTATCCTCCGAATTCTTGTGAAAAAATCGAAATGGTGAAACGAGTTAAATTCAGAAATTAAAGGCAAATTTCAGCTCAAAGAAGGATTATTACAAGCTAATTTTTATAAAAGTGAACTGTAGGGAAGGCAGCTTCAGAAATTGCGTTAAAATTATTATAAACCGTGATACTCGAGTTTAACTGGTTGAACCCCCGGTTTTATCTTTATTTGCGTTTGCCAAGATAACTTGGTCTCATAGTCCTTGCTCTGTTTGTTTTTCCCAAACTCAGTGTTCGGTCCCAACGATAGCGTTGATCATTTATTCACTGACACAATCTCGGTTCTAATGTTTGAACCGTAAATTCCTATGACAATTGGTTAAAAATACTGTCTCATGAATAATGCGTCATAAATCAGCTTGTTTAGCTGTCACTTTCAAGTGTTTTTTTGTTTGCAGCCATTTAAAATTTTATTTTTCGAAAGCTTCCGCATTAAAAAATTCGTGAGCATGTTTGTAGGGTCACCACACTGCCTTCCCCTATGGAAGCATAATGCTCCACTCATTAATAATTGAAAAACTCGACAGCGAACTTCCATCAATGAGTTTCGTATATATTACGTGCACCGTCATCCATAAGCACGAATCTTATTTGATTTCATATCTGGAATCTCTCTGTTTGGCCTCCTTTATCAGGGTGTATCAATAGAGACAGATGTTTGAATCGCCGATGGATTTCCTCAATCGTTGCATTGGGCGAAATCCAAAATAGATCGTATATTGACAATGCTCCTGTACCGGGTAACTTTTCCTCAATCTCCTGTTGTCTTCGTGTAGTGAGCTCTTTGGCGTTTATCTCCGTCTTTATTTATACTCTAGTTTTCTCACCCTTGAAGCCGTTTTTGAAAATTTTTCTTAGCCACTTCCAGCTGCCCTTCGTATTCAACGAGTTTTTTAAGAGCTGATTTTAACTCCCAAGACGTCTGATTCAGTTTTTGCTGACTAGCAGTCGAGCCGCATTTGCTGGAGTTGGCATTCCAAATCAACTAAATGTAATTGCAAGGAAGCAACTCCCAGCTTTTGGCTGTTTTCTAACCGGACTTTCGTCCGACTCCATTCCTGCGTAGAAACAGACAGTCTCTGGTTTCGTGTTGTTGGGTATAATTCATCCAGGGCCACGAACGTTCTAAAACGAGTTTTGACACCGCGGATTATATAGACTCCTCGTCGGACAACTGCTTTTACTTCGAACAGTTGTGTTAGATAATAAGCATAATCTCCCACTTCTGGTTCCATTTCGCTTTCTAAACAAAACCATTATTAGTCTTGTTTAAGAGAAAGAACATCATTCCGGATATTCTATTGACGGTAAAAAGTTTTCAAACAGAAATAGATTTGTTTTTTCTTGGTTTTCAGCACCGGCTCAAAGACCCTTTTGTCGGTGCTGGATAACTTTTGTTTCAACAACCTTTTTTGAGAATTGTTTTTGTTTTAACTGTTGGTTTTTCAGAACGGTTATCTAATTAAGTTCGATTAATGGGTTACTCGGCTGTAGTGCCGCTCGTGGTTGAACACTTTCCAAAAATAACGTAGTTGATAAAATTATTTCTAAACACATTACTAGAACTTTTGCAGTCAAAAAGAATGTCATTAGCGTTAAAGTCGAATCCCTTACTAAATGCCAAAATTTCAAAATGTTTCTTTCTATGGGTTTAATCCAAGGAACTTCCAGCCAATTCAAATCACTGGTGTATGTATTGAAGTCTAATAGTTTTTCATGTGTATACTTTCCATTTGGCCCCAGGAACACTTCTCTTCCTGTTATCGTTCTTCTACTGTGTCTATACAGTTGAGCTAATTGACTTTCTTATAGCTGCTTCTCCGTGAAAAAACCATCGAGAATTTTGTTGAAAATAGGATAAGATAAGACAACACCTGTGGTTTTTCTACTATCGTAAGGTTTTGACCAAATGCTATCCAAGAACCATTAACTAGTTAGAATACATTATGGAACAATTGGTTGCACTTTATAAGCGTAAAATTTCTACAGGAAACCTTGGATATTGGGTTCATATAGCGCACTTAGCTCTGATTATCATTTTGTCTTACAATAATCGGCACTTCCTCAGTACATTAATTTAGAGCAATTAATTCTACTTTTGTTTTTGCACAATGATGAACGTAAATTATTGCACCTGCTGACTCTGCATGCAATCCTATGACTCCCTTTTTACCAATGAAAAGAGAATGCGAATCACCGTTCCCCATTAAAGCCAATACGTTTTGTCTAAAAGTTTTGTTCTTTCTACATCTCAGAATTGACATTTCGTAAACAATTGCATGCAGACTATTAAATTCTTGGACAAATAACGCGTCTGAACCACTTCTGCTGATATCTTGAGTAGTTATTGTGTATGTCTTTTGCGGAGAGTTTAAATCGAGGCTAAATTGGTAAAAATAAACATTTTGATGGTTAGTTTTATTTAAAACTAGATGGTTTATTCTGATTTCCTCGCTCAAAACTTGTATGACAAATTCCCTTTTATCAGCGATCTCGCCCATCACATAGTAATTATTACCCAGAACAATCAACTCTGCTGTGTTTTCTTCCGAGAATCCATCAAGCTCGAATCTATCTTGATTCTAAGAAAAAAATTGTTGGTTTCCAAATGGGTCTAGGAACTTAATCTTTGATCCTTTTTCTGTTTGCAACATTTCTGCGTTACTTTTTTCAAGTGTCACTTCTGCGTTGATGAATACACTAACCGTAATATTCCTTTCATTGGGGTTCGCCAAGCTACTGGATATGCAAATTTTACACCTTTGTTGTTCCCGGCTTTCATAAAGGCGCTCCCTATTTTTGTTTTAATTTTGATTTCTGTTTTTGACTCTGGTAACTTCCTCAGTAGGGTGGTTTTAAACTTAAATTTTTCATTTCCAAACCCCGGTAAATTTACCGACTTCCCTTGTAACGTTTTGCTACAAGCTTCGCTGTTGAGTGGATAATACGTTGGAATCAATTGCGAGTTTGCTAGAAAAAAAACTGCGTCGTCCCACCATGTGCTTTTTTTAAGGCCACTGACGGTGTATGCAGCATGAAACATGCAGTATTTTAATTGGATTTTAAAACTCTTATGATATAATACTTGTCCTGTAGATAATACAAGAGCAAGTTTTTGGTTTTGAGTGCAGTTATCTCTTTCCCACAATGAGAATCTAGAGGTTTTTACTATATTTTCCAATTTGTATGCTGTAATTTCTTTTTTGTTGCTTTTTATGGATCCCATGACAATGCAAAACACGAATATCTATCCAAAATTTGAGTCTGTGTCTGATGTCATCTTCTCTCTGTGCATTTGCTAAAACAGCTATCTTTATTCAAACACGTCATCACCTTGATCTTCGTTCTCATCTTTATGCAAGAAATATTCTTTAAATTTGCTAGGTTTCGATCGGCTGGCAGCGGGTCGTGTATTAGGTTTCTCAGATGTTTCGATTGTTACTCGGCCAGGTCCTGGTTTCCAGTCTGGGTCTTTTTCGTGACTTGCTTGTCTACTTGAACTTCGTGTAATCTTTTTGAACTACTGTGACTTTCACCCTGATCTCTTGTTGTACTGTTGTTCGGTTTGCCTTGTGTTGCTGCTTTTGTCTTACTGGAGGTCTCACTCGGAGTGCTGTTTAGCTTTGTTTTTGTTGGAACTGGTTGGCTGTGCTCCACTATCTTTAGATTTTGCTTCCACACTTGTGTCAATCAGTGTCTCGATGTCAGGTTTAGGCTCCAACAAACCTTCATCAGATTGCCCCCCTCTCGATTAACTTCAATTTGACTGTTTTCTGTTTTTGTTTTCTGGTCACTTAATCCAGTGCTTTGTTACTCAACTTCAATTTCAATGAAACCGTCCTCCTTTCTTCGTTGCTAGCCGGCCTTTCCGCTTATTTGATTATTGGTATTCGTGTTGACGAAATTTGAATTTCTTGGGTCTGTCGTAATGCAATTTTTGCAGTTTTTGAATTTTTAGGTCTTCAATGATGAAATTCAAATCATTTATTTTTTCTCGTACATTAAGAGGACCACTATAGTACGACTTGAACTTTTTTGTTTGCCCTGGTTTTACTGTTGGATTAAGCAGCAAGACCAGGTCCCCAGTTTGGTAGTTAGGTCCAAACTGTTTTCGATCGTAGTAGGTTTTTTTGTCTTTCTTGTTCCACTTCCATATTCAATCGTATAAGTTCGTGGCAGAGTTGCAGCTCTATTTTCAGGTTACCAACGTAATCACTTGGGGTTGCAAAGAATTGAGCTTGGAGTGTTTCGTACATGGAATCAAAAGGTAGTGCACAAGGAGCACCAAACAGAAGATAATAAGAACTGTACTTTGTTACTGTGTGAACAGAACTGCGATATGCCATCATTATCAATTAAATGTATTTACTCCAAGCGTTGTGGTGTTCTCCTACGTATTTTGCCAAACTCTCCTCAATTTGTTGGTTCGTTCGTTCAATCATTGTATTACCTTGAGGGTGATACGCTGTTGTAGAGGTGCAATCAATGCCCAATTCCTTGCACATATTTCTGAAAAGATTTGACATAAAATTTTTACCCTTATGACCATGCATGTTCGCGGGGCAACCAAAACGTGAGACCCAACAGACCATAAAACATTTTGCTAATGTTGTTGCTTCCTGATTTTGCGTAGGCACCGCTTCGTTACATTTTGAGAACTGATCTCCTATGAGTAAATTATACTTGAAGCCATCACTTTTGGGTAAAGGTCCCATGATATCTAGCGCCACCTGGCAAAAAAGATGACTCGGTTTCCATACTGTTAATGGGTGCCCGTGAGTTTGTTGTGGTTTTTCCTGCTTTGAGCATTTATCGCAGCTCAAAATTCAATCGTATATATCACGTTTCATTCCAACCCAATAGAAACGTTTTTGGACTCTTTCAAGAGTTTTCTACACTCCCTGGTGCCCCAGGGAGTAATGTAAAAGAGGTAGAATGACATCCATGTACGATCTGTGTACAACTATTTGCTGGACTCGATAGTGTTCTTCGAGCAGCCTTTGTCGCCTTAGCATCCCTTTTGAGACATACAATTTTTGAAAATCATCCAGAGCTTCCATGTTGTTTTTGAAGCCCCAACAATTCTTCTTTTTCTCAGGTCGTTTCTTTTGTTCCACCCAGCAGAATACTTCTTTTATTTCTCGCGATTTCTGTTGATGCTGTCGAAGATCATCTGTCTGGTCTCCAAAAACATCGGACCAGCTGTTTTTTGTGGGTTGTTCGTTTAGTATCTGGGTTTTTTCTTCCCCAAGAGATGGGTACTCAACCGCTGGCACTCTGGATAGACAATCCGCATGAGTTATTTTCTTCCATGCTTGGTGATCGATTTCAAAATTAATTTGTCCCAGCTTCTCAATCCACCTGGCCAGCATTCCTTTGGGTTCCTTGAAACTTTAAAACCACGTAAGAGCGCGATCATCTGTTACGATGGTAAATTTTCCTCCCAGTTAGGAATTCCGAAAGAAATAAGTTAAATAAACAATAGCATATAATTCTCTCTTTGTTGCTGAGTAATTTTGTTGGCCCTTATTCAGAGTATTTTTGGCATAGGCGAATACTCGGTCCCCCCAGTTTTGCTTTTGGGTAATGATTGCTCCTATTCCAGTTAGGAAAGCATCTGTGGTCAACGTATAAGAGTCGGTATTCTTTGGGAAACTCCATATGGGTGCTTCCTATAATTTCAATTAAAGTTGGTTCATAGATTCGCCGCATTCTGTAGTCCAAACAAACTTTTCAGTCTTACTCAGCAAACGGTATAGCGGCTCCGCTATTATACCATAATTTGCAAGGAATCGCCGATAAAATCCAGCTAATCCAAGAATTGCACGAAGTTCTTTCAAAATTGAGGGAGGTTTCATATTTGCTACTGCGGCTACTTTATCCGGTTCAACCTCTACCCCATCTTTTGATATAATATGAACTAAAAATGAATCCGTTTTTGAAAAAAAAACGACATTTTGAGCCTTTGATTTTTAAACCGGCTTCCTTTATACGACAAAGCACCAGCTCAAGTCGAGATAAATGTTCCTCAAACGACTTCCCAAAAATTATTATGTCATCAAGATATATCAAGGCTACTTCGCATGAAAGTCCCGCCAGGATAAGTTCCGTCAAATTTCGGAACGCTTCTGGCGCTGAGGTTAAACCCATTGGTAACCTCCTCCATTTATACAAACCTATAGGAGTGACAGAAGCAGTCAAGTTTTGTGATTCCTCCTATAAGGCCATTTGGAAATAGCCTGAACTTAGGTAGATGTTCAAAAATAAACGTTTCCATCCAACAAATCCATTTCATCGTTAATTTTGGCCATGGCCAGCTTTTTTTCAATTAGTTTATTTAGACCTCTGTAGTCTACAACTAGTCGGAATGTTTCATTTTTCTTTTTGACTAGTTTGGACGGTGCTGCCCAGTATAAACGAATTGGTCCAACCAAGTTGGCATCTTCCAGGTCTTTCACTATTTTTTTTATTGCTTTCCGTTTTTCAAAGCTCATAGTGCCGTAGGCCCGTCTGAATGGTTGTGCATCTTCTTTAGTTTTATTTTATGTTTTATTTTATCAGAGAAACCCAAGTCGTTTGAGTGTCTGGAAGATACTTGATTTTGCCTCATGAACATTGCAATTACTTGGTCTGACTGTTTCTACTCAAATCTGTCCCCTCTAATGTTGCATGAGTCCCCATCCGGAAAGCTTCCGGATTTTTTGGCTTGTTCTTGCTTGTGAACAAACCATTTACTTTCATGCTGTCATCATTGCTGAAAACTCTCCAATTTTAGTATTTTTGAGTAAATTGATTTCATTATCAGAGAGGTTAGCAACCCTCAATTGGCTCTTTGAGCCGTTTACAGATATCAGGCAGTCAGCCACTAAAATACCTGTGCAAGTTTCAAAATCCTTGAGGCCTTCAACTAGGCCTTGACTTTTCTTTGTCACCTCAGCGTTCTCATTTTTCGCAATTACGTCTATCCAGGCTTCGTGTCTTGCCGGTATTATGAGCATTTCCAACAGAAGAGCAAAAGATTTAACGTTGTTTACGTTCTGAGGAATTATGCGGAATAGTGAATTTGTCTCGGCCACAAAGTAATATCTTTTCGTTTAAATCCAATATACAATTTTGATCAGTAAGGATGTCCAATCCTAGTAGAAGCGAGATATGATTTTCTTGAGTGACTAAAAATTGATGCAAAAATTTGGGTTGTTTGGGTTTCATTTGAACTAAAGGTTCAACTTTTCCTAAGGTTTTAAATGATATGTTATTAGCAGCTAAAACTCTGTTACTGTATGGGTCTATTCGTTTTGTGTCTCCTATTGCTTTCAGCAAATCAACACTGATGAGGGATACACTACTACCGCTATCGATTAGACCCACTTTCATTTGCCTTGTAGGAGTTTTTGTATACTAAAGCATTTAGTTGTGCTAAATGAACAGACTTCGATAACATTTGCTGATTCTGTTGTTTGCTTGGGTTTTCTGTTAGGACAGTGCCGTTTTATGTGTTGGGGACTCTCGCAATAGTTATCGGCATCCAGTACATGTATCGTTGGATTTTCTATTAAAATTTTTATCCTTATTGGGAAATCCACTTTTTTCGTTTTCTAGCAAATTGGGTCTGCCTTGGTTTTGGATGAAATCATTCTGTCCCTGATACCTGCGTCGTGTGTTAACCCAGCCCTGGCTGTTACCGCCACTTTTCCTGGAATTGCCATCAGCAGTTCCCAATAACTTCTGAACCAAACCATTAACAGCCTCGACAAGGGATTTGTTTGATTCTTCTTGTTTAATGGCAGCAATTTGAGGCACTTGTTCCTGTTCTTTTATTCTTGTCACGCTTCCAGATGTAACGCTCTTTCTATCGCTTTGTCCACAGTCATATCTTTATCTTCTAATGTTTTTCTTAGGTCTAACCTAACCTGACTGTGATGTATTACCTCCAGAAAACCCCGGAGCACTAATTGGTCACGGATATCTTGTGACTCCTCTGGTAATGCTTTGTGAGCTAAGTGCTTCGAATCCCCCAGAAAATCCATTAATTTTTCACCTGGTTGCTGAATACGACGCACTAGCCGTCCACGGAAAACAACCGGTTTTTCGCTGTAGTGATTTCGAAAAGCCTTAAGAGTTTCATCGTAGCTATCTCTCACGTTCTGCGGTAGGGTTTGATAGAACTCAATTGCTGAGTTCTGTAAGCAAAGGGGCAAAATAGTTTGGCCGCTCGTCTATTTCGCAAGCTGCTCCACCAGAGCTTGCAGGTTCTAAACGTTTCCATTTTTGCAGCTCCGCCAATAGCTCAAAATGTGTCAAGTAGCTCTCAAAATCATTTGAACCGGTGAAAGCCTCCGGCAGTAACATTCTTGATACGGAACCCGCTGCCATTTTGACTCCAATTACTAGAATACTTCCTTTTTTACTGTTATG
>NC_134478.1:53740371-53859926 GCF_964194025.1 Convolutriloba macropyga
CTCTCACGTTCTGCGGTAGGGTTTGATAGAACTCAATTGCTGAGTTCTGTAAGCAAAGGGGCAAAATAGTTTGGCCGCTCGTCTATTTCGCAAGCTGCTCCACCAGAGCTTGCAGGTTCTAAAACGTTTCCATTTTTGCAGCTCCGCCAATAGCTCAAAATGTGTCAAGTAGCTCTCAAAATCATTTGAACCGGTGAAAGCCTCCGGCAGTAACATTCTTGATACGGAACCCGCTGCCATTTTGACTCCAATTACTAGAATACTTCCTTTTTTACTGTTATGTTTCAGTACTGTTATATATTTGTATAAATATATATATATATATATGTATATAAATATATATATATATATATATATATATATATATATACATATATATATATATATATATATATATATATATATATATATTATATGTTTAGGTCGAAGCAAGTTTAAAATTCTTAAGGATTTATCCGTTTTACTGGGTAAAATTTCCGTTTAAATGTTTGAGGTTGCCGGATACGACAATTTAATACTTACTAATCTAAAAATTAAAAAATCTAATAGTTTGTTAAATCATTTGGACCGGAAACTGTAATAAGTTTTGATACTTACCTTTTTTCTTTCAGAAATTTAAATCTTTGCCCCAGTTTCCGGTTGTTAAGTTAAAACATTTACTATATCCAAAAAGTGCCAAACTTAATGGGTTCTTAAATCATTTGAACCGGAAGCTAAAATAAGTTTTGAAACTCACCTTATTTTGTTCAGGAATGCAAAACTTTGCCCCAGTTTCCGGTTGTTACATTAAAAAAATTAATAATGACACAAATAGCAACTTTGACGTGAACTAAGCTGTTATCTGTGGTTATTCAATGCAGCTCTCCTCACTTGAAAAAACTGCGGACTCGCTTCTTCTAGAAGATCTTTCACCCCAAAGAAACAACCCACTGTCACTGTCCACTGGAACCGAACTCTGGAAAGAACGTCCACTGACTGCTCAGACACTCCCAGTGACTTGCTGTGATTCCCTTCTCTTGAATAAGGGTTCACTCACAGCTTCCAGATGTAACGCTCTTTCTAGCGCTTTGTCCACAGTCATATCTTTATCTTCTAATGTTTTTCTTAGGTCTAACCTAACCTGACTGTGATGTATTACCTCCAGAAAACCCCGGAGCACTAATTGGTCACGGATATCTTGTGACTCCTCTGGTAATGCTTTGTGAGCTAAGTGCTTCGAATCCCCCAGAAAATCCATTAATTTTTCACCTGGTTGCTGAATACGACGCACTAGCCGTCCACGGAAAAACAACCGGTTTTTCGCTGTAGTGATTTCGAAAAGCCTTAAGAGTTTCATCGTAGCTATCTCTCACGTTCTGCGGTAGGGTTTGATAGAACTCAATTGCTGAGTTCTGTAAGCAAAGGGGCAAAATAGTTTGGCCGCTCGTCTATTTCGCAAGCTGCTCCACCAGAGCTTGCAGGTTCTAAACGTTTCCATTTTTGCAGCTCCGCCAATAGCTCAAAATGTGTCAAGTAGCTCTCAAAATCATTTGAACCGGTGAAAGCCTCCGGCAGTAACATTCTTGATACGGAACCCGCTGCCATTTTGACTCCAATTACTAGAATACTTCCTTTTTTACTGTTATGTTTCAGTACTGTTATATATTTGTATAAATATATATATATATATATGTATATAAATATATATATATATATATATATATATATATATATACATATATATATATATATATATATATATATATATATATATATATATTTAGGTCGAAGCAAGTTTTAAATTCTGAAGGATTTATCCGTTTTACTGGGTAAAATTTCCGTTTAAATGTTTGAGGTTACCAAATACGACAATTTAATACTTACTAATTTAAAAATAAAAAATCTAATAGTTTGTTAAATCATTTGGACCGGAAACTGTAATAAGTTTTGATACTTACCTTTTTTCTTTCAGAAATTTAAATCTTTGCCCCAGTTTCCGGTTGTTAAGTTAAAACATTTACTATATCCAAAAAGTGCCAAACTTAATGGGTTCTTAAATCATTTGAACCGGAAGCTGTAATAAGTTTTGAAACTCACCTTTTTTTGTTCAGGAATGCAAAACTTTGCCCCAGTTTCTGGTTGTTACATTAAAAAAATTAATAATGACACAAATAGCAACTTTGACGTGAACTAAGCTGTTATCTGTGGTTATTCAATGCAGCTCTCCTCACTTGAAAAACTGCGGACTCGCTTCTTCTAGAAGATCTTTCACCCCAAAGAAAGAACCCACTATCACTGTCCACTGGAACCGAACTCTGGAAAGAACGTCCACTGACTGCTCAGACACTCCCAGTGACTTGCTGTGATTCCCTTCTCTTGAATAAGGGTTCACTCACAGCTTCCAGATGTAACGCTCTTTCTAGCGCTTTGTCCACAGTCATATCTTTATCTTCTAATTTTTTCTTAGGTCTAACCTAACCTGACTGTGATATATTCCCTCCAGAAAACCCCGGAGCACTATTTGGTAACGGATATCTTGTGACTCCTCTGGAAATGCTTGTGAGCTAAGTGCTTCGAATCCCCCAGAAAATCCATTAATTTTTCACCTGGTTGCTGAACACGACGCACTAGCCGTCCACGGAAAACAACCGGTTTTTCGCTGTAGTGATTTCGAAAAGCCTTAAGAGTTTCATCGTAGCTATCTCTCACGTTCTGCGGTAGGGTTTGAAAGAACTCAGTTGCTGAGTTCTGTAAGTGAAGGGGCAAAATAACTGGGCCGCTCGTCTAATTCGCAAGCTGCTCCGCCAGAGCTTGCAGGTTCTAAACGTTTCTATTTTTGCAGCTCCGCCAATAGCTCAAAATGTGTCAAGTTGCTCTCAAAATCATTTGAACCGGTGAAAGCCTCCGGCAATAACATTCTTGATACGGAACTCGCTGCCATTTTGACTCCAATTACTAGAATACTTCCTTTTTTACAGTTATGTTTCAGTACTGTTATATATTTATATATATATATATATATATATATATATATATATATATACATATATATATATATATATATATATATATATATATATATATATATATATATATTTAGGTCGAAGCAAGTTTTAAATTCTGAAGGATTTATCCGTTTTACTGGGTAAAATTTCCGTTTAAATGTTTGAGGTTACCAAATACGACAATTTAATACTTACTAATCTAAAAATTAAAAAATCTAATAGTTTGTTAAATCATTTGGACCGGAAACTGTAATAAGTTTTGATACTTACCTTTTTTCTTTCAGAAATTTAAATCTTTGCCCCAGTTTCCGGTTGTTAAGTTAAAACATTTACTATATCCAAAAAGTGCCAAACTTAATGGGTTCTTAAATCATTTGAACCGGAAGCTGTAATAAGTTTTGAAACTCACCTTTTTTTGTTCAGGAATGCAAAACTTTGCCCCAGTTTCTGGTTGTTACATTAAAAAAATTAATAATGACACAAATAGCAACTTTGACGTGAACTAAGCTGTTATCTGTGGTTATTCAATGCAGCTCTCCTCACTTGAAAAACTGCGGACTCGCTTCTTCTAGAAGATCTTTCACCCCAAAGAAAGAACCCACTATCACTGTCCACTGGAACCGAAACTCTGGAAAGAACGTCCACTGACTGCTCAGACACTCCAGTGACTTGCTGTGATTCCCTTCTCTTGAATAAGGGTTCACTCACAGCTTCCAGATGTAACGCTCTTTCTAGCGCTTTGTCCACAGTCATATCTTTATCTTCTAATTTTTTCTTAGGTCTAACCTAACCTGACTGTGATATATTCCCTCCAGAAAACCCCGGAGCACTATTTGGTAACGGATATCTTGTGACTCCTCTGGAAATGCTTGTGAGCTAAGTGCTTCGAATCCCCCAGAAAATCCATTAATTTTTCACCTGGTTGCTGAACACGACGCACTAGCCGTCCACGGAAAACAACCGGTTTTTCGCTGTAGTGATTTCGAAAAGCCTTAAGAGTTTCATCGTAGCTATCTCTCACGTTCTGCGGTAGGGTTTGAAAGAACTCAGTTGCTGAGTTCTGTAAGTGAAGGGGCAAAATAAACTGGGCCGCTCGTCTAATTCGCAAGCTGCTCCGCCAGAGCTTGCAGGTTCTAAACGTTTCTATTTTTGCAGCTCCGCCAATAGCTCAAAATGTGTCAAGTTGCTCTCAAAATCATTTGAACCGGTGAAAGCCTCCGGCAATAACATTCTTGATACGGAACTCGCTGCCATTTTGACTCCAATTACTAGAATACTTCCTTTTTTACAGTTATGTTTCAGTACTGTTATATATTTATATATATATATATATATATATATATATATATATATATACATATATATATATATATATATATATATATTTAGGTCGAAGCAAGTTTTAAATTCTGAAGGATTTATCCGTTTTACTGGGTAAAATTTCCGTTTAAATGTTTGAGGTTACCAAAAACGACAATTTAATACTTACTAATCTAAAAATTAAAAAATCTAATAGTTTGTTAAATCATTTGGACCGGAAACTGTAATAAGTTTTGATACTTACCTTTTTTTCTTTCAGAAATTTAAATCTTTGCCCCGGTTTCCGGTTGTTAAGTTAAAACATTTACTATATCCAAAAAGTGCCAAACTTAATGGGTTCTTAAATCATTTGAACCGGAAGCTGTAATAAGTTTTGAAACTCACCTTTTTTTGTTCAGGAATGCAAAACTTTGCCCCAGTTTCTGGTTGTTACATTAAAAAAATTAATAATGACACAAATAGCAACTTTGACGTGAACTAAGCTGTTATCTGTGGTTATTCAATGCAGCTCTCCTCACTTGAAAAACTGCGGACTCGCTTCTTCTAGAAGATCTTTCACCCCAAAGAAACAACCCACTATCACTGTCCACTGGAACCGAACTCTGGAAAGAACGTCCACTGACTGCTCAGACACTCCCAGTGACTTGCTGTGATTCCCTTCTCTTGAATAATGGTTCACTCACAGCACTCGCTGTATTTCTGCTTAATAATAAATAATTTGTCACACCGCCGGGAATGACTCTTCTTCTTTTTTACTGTGTTTTGCCTGCGCAGTTCTCTCAACTTGCCTGTGCAGTGTTTTATCTGCAATGTCGTATTGTGTCGCTGCCGCTGAACTTGCCTCCTTCTGTCAAACCCTTGCCGAGCCGAGAATGTGTGTTTCCTTTCTCGCAGCAACAATTGCCGTGTTGACAAAACATGTGTTCCCTCTTCCGCACAATCACTGACCGTGCCGATAATCGAAACACGGGGTTTTTTCCGGGTTCGATGTTTTCTTCCGGGAACGAAAAAAGCAATTCTCTGCCGCCAATATAGAATCCCTTGGAATTAAACTTAGATTCTAAAGTATCCTCCGAATTCTTGTGAAAAATTCGAAAGGGTGGAACTAGCTGAATTCAGAAATTAAGGAAAATTTCAGCTCAAAGCAGGATTAATACAAGTTAACTTTAATAAAAGTGAAAAGAAGGGAAGGCAGCTTCAGAAAAATTTATGAAACTAAATTGCACAAGCAATCAGTCATAACATGTCACCAACCGCCAAAATAATGCTTGAGTCAACAAAAGTAATTGAGACTTCTTATTAGTGAGATTGAGTTAAATAGTGACAAAAATCAAAGCAGAAAGGAAACAATTGAAGAAATCTTTTTTTAAAAGTTAGCTTGAAAGCTACTAAAAAAATTAGCTATATACCGAAAAGTAAAATAGGTTGGTTGTTATATGTCCTGGGGAAGCAGTTAGGAGCTATCGTTATCAGGTATATGTCGTATAACTACTAAAAGAAAGACAAAATTATGCAAAAAATCACTAAATTTTGAGAGACAACAGCATCTCAGCCCAAAAGCGCAAACTATTCAATAAAAACAATTAACGTATTCGGATACGCTTTTTTGACGGCGTTCGTTTTCCCATCTAAATTTAACTTCAACTGGATCTTTCAATATTGTGATAGATCGACAACGAGACACAACGAACTAAAAAAAATCTGCAATTATACTAAAAGATTAAAACTCGTAGAGTCAAAACTAAAAATCCATTAGTTAAATGTATAAGCGTTACAGACAATAATTTATTGACTGACAGCAAATGGGTTTTCGCTTGTTTTATTGAGACTACGCCGAAGCTGAGAGAAATAGGAGAAATTAGTGGCCAAGTTCAAAAATTCGCCTGAGATCAATATCAGCACTGATATTGCTGCGCGACTAAGAAGATATTCAATTGTTCAAATGGTCGCGAAATAGTTCATTTTTTAAACAAAATTTTTCAATATATCAAAAATAATGCATTTCGTTTAATTATCGTGATTAAGTTTGTAAAATTCTGGCAAAATTAAGATTTTTGAAGACTCACTCTTGAAACCAGCGGGAATGCAACTAGCTCTCTCTTCAAGCTTGCGATGAATATGACTGCAGTTTTAAAGTGTCGAATTTCAGCAAATTCAGGAAAGCGGGCCAAAAATGCATATTTGGTCCTATTTTTGACGAAAAAGTCTGATATTTGAAGAATTTCTCCTAACTAGCCAATTTTTAGCCATAAAGCTCAGATTGAACAATTCAGCAACCCCCTCTATCTTTTAATATAAGATCAATAACACTGCCGTTAACAATATCAAGATGTTTTAGCAAAACTAACAAAAATTTGGTGAAAAATTACGGCAAATGTGACCAAAAAACCACGGAATTCACTCTATATTTCTCAAAGTTTAAGCTTTGATAACTCCCTGTAAGAAACGAAAATCGAAAAAAAAAATTAATTCCATACTCTACGCTGGACGGGCTTTCTAATGATACAGCTCACAACTTTCTACGATGAATATATCGTTCGGCCTAAATTGACTGAACAAAAAATCCCAATTGAGTATATTGTTCATCCCCCCACTAAAAATTGGGTCGGAACAATAATATTGAATGTTTGTTTTATAATAGCTGTAGGTAAATTTGACAATTTGTCATTGTGATCTGACGGGTTTTTTAAGCTTCATCTTCCAATTTGGATCTCTTACAAATTTACCGTCCCCCACTCTTAGTAGGTGCATGTTATTTACTCCCCTAGACGCACGAGTAGCGGGAAAAGCGTTCTATCCAATCAACCACTCAAAACTAACGTGTATTCGTGCTTGATTGGATAGCACCTTTTTCCCACTTCTACATATATATATATACATATATATATATATATATATATATATATATATATATATATATATATATATATATATATATATTCAGACAACCACTCAACACTATTATGTATTCGTGCTTCTTGAATGTGTATATCCACTATATTTCCCTTTATATTCCCTCAAAATCTATCATTTCCTGTCTCACTTAGTGCAATCCACTAGTACATAGTTAAGCTGGTAATTATCCACTATCAGACCGATAGTTCTGTTTCTATTCTCACTGACTCAAGTGAACGTATCCCAGTACTAGAGTAACAAAAGAGACCGAGTAAAAAGCACGTAAACCAACTTGCAAACAAAAAAAACTTGAACATAAAATGAAAACTTGAACAAAAGTTGAAAAAAACATTAAGTAATAAAAAATCATATATTCCCCTAATCAATATTTAATCAATCTAAAACCAGAACTTTCTGTCTCACTTGGTGTAGGGGTTAAATCATCGAGTCTAGTTAAGTTGCTTTAGCAATGCTTTAGCAAACGGAAGGTTTGGGGTTCCTTCCTCATTGTCTACAGCGAACGTCCCCCGATTTTGATGAATTACTATGAAACTAAGTGAGATAAATAAGAAAACAAAATCACAGTTCTTAAAAAGGATGATCCTTGCTGTGAGACAGTATATGGGACACACTCTGATTGGTATGCTTTCAAAAACATTGAGATTGGTGGAAACACAGCGATTAGTGTTTTTTTTTCAGATGATATATATATATATATATATATATATATATATATATATATAGATAAATAAATATTTAGATAGACATATAAATATTTAGATAGACAAATAGATATTTAGATAAATATATGGATATATAGATAAATATTTAGATAGACATATAGATAATTAGATAAATATATGGATATATAGATAAAAATTTAGATAAATCACATAATCCATACATCTCCGCTACTTTGCAAGTTTCACACATTTCATATAAACTATCTACTCAGATTGTGCGACCTTTTATATGTGTACTTTGCGGCATTTTTTTCTAAAAATTTTATTAAATAAATTTTTTGCTTATAATAATGCTTATAATAAACTTAATGATATAACTAATGACGGAAAAGCAGGGCCTAAGTCCTATAATAAATAATAATAATAATTTTAAATAAGATGCGTCTATTCTTCTAAAAATTTATCTTTATCTATACCCCTTGCTCTTAGTTTAGAAGCTACAAGATAACACTTATAACACTCATTAGACTTATGAATCTTAGACCAGGCCTCACTATTTATTATATTAGGGCTATTTTTTGAATCTGACTTTTTTAATCTGGCTTATCTGTTATTTTAGGCCTGTCTATTATTTTGGGCTTATTTATTGAATCTGACTTATTTTTTGAATCTGACTTATTTATTGAATCTGATTTTCATTGAAACTGACTTATTTATTGAATCAGATTTATCTATTATATTAAGCCGATCTATTATATTGGGCTCTTCTAATTTATTAGACTCATCTATTATGTTAGACTCATGGGTCTTCAACAATGTTCACCATCTGTTATATTAGACTCATGGCTCTTCGACCATGCTTCACCATCTGTTATATTAGACTCATGGGTCTTCGACCATGCTTCACCATATGTTATATTAGACTCATGGGTCTTCGACCATGCTTCATCATCTATTATATTAGGCTTATCTATTGAATTAGGTTCATGGGTCTTCCACCATGCTTCACCATCTATTATATTAGTGTCATGGGTCTTCAACCATGCTTTTCCATTTAATATATTAGGCCTACCTATGATTTTAGGTTCAATTACTGGATTAGATTTAATAAATTGGCTAACAGGTTTTATTTTGTTAATAGACTCTAATTCATAAACAGAATAAACACCCCTAGTTAAATTTATTTCTTCAAAAATTTTTTTCATATGACCTTTTAACCAACTAAAACTAATAATAGAAGTAAAATATTCACCTTTCACCTTAGTGGCATTACATTTTTTGCATATTGCTTTCTTTTTATCAAAACATGTTATTTTATATATATCTTTTATAACTCTACTTATAACTTTATTTGTTATATCAAATTTGATATTAGTCTTAGTAAATCTAGAAGTGGGGTTAGAGTTAGAAGTAGAACTAGGGATGGAACTAGATTTAGAAATAAAGCTAGAGTTAGAAGTATGGTTAGAGTTAGAAGTAGAGATAGACTTAGAAGTAAGATTAGAGTTAGAAGTAAAGTTAGAGTTTGAAATAAGGTTAGAGTCAGAAGTGAGTTAGAAGTAAAGTTAGAGTTAGAAGCAAAGCCAGAGTTAGAAATAAAGTGAGAATTAGAGCTAGAAGAAAAACTTAGAGTTAGAGTTAGAATTAAAGTTAGAGTTAGACCTAGAGTCAGATTTAGTAGTAGAATTGGAGCTAGAAATAGAACCAGAGGTAGAAGTAGAGTTACAGTTAGAATTAGAGTCATAGTTAGAACATTTTGGAGTAATACCCTTTGTCTTTGAAACCATTGCACCCACACAATTACCAATTGTTGATTCATTTCCACATGCACACTTACTAACCTTATCTTTATGTTCCATTTTATAATGAAAAAATCAAACATGTGGGGTTGCACAATTATAATTACAATCTAAACAATCTATATTCATTATTTAAAAGAAACGAAAATTGATAACTCCCTGTAAGAAACGAAAATCGAAAAAAAATTTTAATTCCATACTCTACGCTGGACGGGCTTTCTAATGATACAGCTCACAACTTTCTACGATGAATATATCGTTCGGCCTAAATTGACTGAACAAAAAATCCCAATTGAGTATATTGTTCATCCCCCCACTAAAAATGGGGTCGGAACAATAATATTGAATGTTTGTTTTATAATAGCTGTAGGTAAATTTGGCAATTTGTCATTGTGATCTGACGGGTTTTTTAAGCTTCATCTTCCAATTTGGATCTCTTACAAATTTACCGTCCCCCACTCTTAGTAGGTGCATGTTATTTGCTCCCCTAGACGCACGAGTAGCGGGAAAAGCGTTCTATCCAATCAACCACTCAAAACTAACGTGTATTCGTGCTTGATTGGATAGCAGCTTTTTCCCACTTCTACATATATATATATATATATATATATATATATATATATATATATATATATATATATATATATTCAGACAACCACTCAACACTAATATGTATTCGTGCTTCTTGAATGTGTATATCCACTATATTTCCCTTTATATTCCCTCAAAATCTATCATTTCCTGTCTCACTTAGTGCAATCCACTAGTACATAGTTAAGCTGGTAATTATCCACTATCAGACCGATAGTTCTGTTTCTATTCTCACTGACTCAAGTGAACGTATCCCAGTACTAGAGTAACAAGAGAGACCGAGTAAAAAGCACGTAAACCAACTTGCAAACAAAAAAAACTTGAACATAAAATGAAAACTTGAAAAAAAGTTGAAAAAAACATTAAGTAATAAAAAATCATATATTCCCCTAATCAATATTTAATCAATCTAAAACCAGAACTTTCTGTCTCACTTGGTGTAGGGGTTAAATCATCGAGTCTAGTTAAGTTGCTTTAGCAATGCTTTAGCAAACGGAAGGTTTGGGGTTCCTTCCTCATTGTCTACAGCGAACGTCCCCCGATTTTGATGAATTACTATGAAACTAAGTGAGATAAATAAAAAAACAAAATCACAGTTCTTAAAAAGGATGATCCTTGCTGTGAGACAGTACATGGGACACACTCTGACTGGTATGCTTTCAAAAACATTGAGATTGGTGGAGACACAGCTATTAGTGTTTTTTTTTCAGATGATATATATATATATATATATATATATAGATAAATAAATATTTAGATAGACATATAAATATTTAGATAGACAAATAGATATTTAGATAAATATATGGATATATAGATAAATATTTAGATAGACATATAGATAATTAGATAAATATATGGATATATAGATAAAAATTTAGATAAATCACATAATCCATACATCTCCGCTACTTTGCAAGTTTCAAACATTTCATATAAACTATCTACTCAGATTGTGCGACCTATTATATGTGTACTTTGCGGCATTTTTTTCTAAAAATTTTATTAAATAAATTTTTTGCTTATAATAATGCTTATAATAAACTTAATGATATAACTAATGACGGAAAAGCAGGGCCTAAGTCCTATAATAAATAATAATAATAATTTTAAAAAAGATGCGTCTATTCTTCTAAAAATTTATCTTCATCTATACCCCTTGCTTTTAGTTTAGAAGCTACAAGATAACACTTATAACACTCATTAGACTTATGAATCTTAGACCAGGCCTCACTATTTATTATATTAGGGCTATTTTTTGAATCTGACTTTTTTAATCTGGCTTATCTGTTATTTTAGGCCTGTCTATTATTTTGGGCTTATTTATTGAATCTGACTTATTTTTTGAATCTGACTTATTTATTGAATCTGATTTTCATTGAAACTGACTTATTTATTGAATCAGATTTATCTATTATATTAAGCCGATCTATTATATTGGGCTCTTCTAATTTATTAGACTCATCTATTATGTTAGACTCATGGGTCTTCGACAATGCTTCACCATCTGTTATATTAGACTCATGGCTCTTCGACCATGCTTCACCATCTGTTATATTAGACTCATGGGTCTTCGACCATGCTTCACCATATATTATATTAGACTCATGGGTCTTCGACCATGCTTCACCATCTGTTATATTAGACTCATCTATTATTTTAGACTTATGGGTCTTCGACCATGCTTCATCATCTATTATATTAGGCTTATCTATTGAATTAGGTTCATGGGTCTTCCACCATGCTTCACCATCTATTATATTAGTGTCATGGGTCTTCAACCATGCTTTTCCATTTAATATATTAGGCCTACCTATGATTTTAGGTTCAATTACTGGATTAGATTTAATAAATTGGCTAACAGGTTTTATTTTGTTAATAGACTCTAATTCATAAACAGAATAAACACTCCTAGTTAAATTTATTTCTTCAAGAAATTTTTTCATATGACCTTTTAACCAACTAAAACTAATAATAGAAGTAAAATATTCACCTTTCACCTTAGTGGCATTACTTTTTTTGCATATTGCTTTCTTTTTATCAAAACATGTTATTTTATATATATCTTTTATAACTCTACTTATAACTTTATTTGTTATATCAAATTTGATATTAGTCTTAGTAAATCTAGAAGTGGGGTTAGAGTTAGAAGTAGAACTAGGGATGGAACTAGATTTAGAAATAAAGCTAGAGTTAGAAGTATGGTTAGAGTTAGAAGTAGAGATAGACTTAGAAGTAAGATTAGAGTTAGAAGTAAAGTTAGAGTTTGAAATAAGGTTAGAGTCAGAAGTGAGTTAGAAGTAAAGTTAGAGTTAGAAGCAAAGCCAGAGTTAGAAATAAAGTGAGAATTAGAGCTAGAAGAAAAACTTAGAGTTAGAGTTAGAATTAAAGTTAGAGTTAGACCTAGAGTCAGATTTAGTAGTAGAATTGGAGCTAGAAATAGAACCAGAGGTAGAAGTAGAGTTACAGTTAGAATTAGAGTCATAGTTAGAACATTTTGGAGTAATACCCCTTGTCTTTGAAACCATTGCACCCACACAATTACCAATTGTTGATTCATTTCCACATGCACACTTACTAACTTTATCTTTATGTTCCATTTTATAATGAAAAAATCAAACATGTGGGGTTGCACAATTATAATTACAATCTAAACAATCTATATTCATTATTTAAAAGAAATCAAAATGTCATAAGTTATTTATTTATAACTAATCATAAATCTAGTATAATCTCTTATATCTAGTCAGAAACACAATTAAATTATCTTAAAGTTTCAATTATTTATTTATTTATTTATAAACTCTTATATCTAGTCAGAATTACAATTATATTATCTTACAGTTGTAAAATTTTAGCATAGCCATAGACTTAGTAATAGACTTAGTCATAGACTTGATCATAGACTTAGTCATAGACTTAGTCATGGACTTGGACATAGACTTAGTCATAGACTTGGTCATAGACTTGGTCATAGATTTAATTATAGACTTGGTCATAGAATTAGTCAAAGACTTAGTCATAGACATAGTCATATGAATTTTTTATTTATTCATAGTTTTATACTTATTTATTTATTCATAGTTCTAATTATTTATTTATAGTTCTAACTATTTATAAATCATAATATCTTATGATGTCCGATAATTTCAATTAAATCTTTAGTATAATCTTTAGAGAAGGCAAACTTGGCCAGAGTTCCCATACCCAACTTATTAAGAGTATTATATTTAAATCTTTTATACAAATTCCTTTCTCTATCTAATTCAGCTTTATCTTCAACCAAATTCAGAATCTCATCTTTAAATTTTTGATTAATTTCGTAAAGTTCACTTAAATCTTTTCTCCCCTAATTGCTTAAAGCTTCAGTCTCTTCATCAATATATTCTTCCTGTAAATCCCATGGCAAGGGTGAAGCTCTAGTATACTCCCTATCCTCTTTTAGATTGCTTTTCATAGTCGAAGTCTCTTCTTCCTCCCAAGCCCAAGCAGATTTGATTAATGAGCCTGTTCTATTTATAAAATGAATTGTTTATTTTGACACCCGTGCTGCAGTTTTTACTGCTGGATCAGGTTTCATATAACTATACATAGCTAAGAGTAAATTTATACCCCATGCTATCCAACCCATATACTGTGTCCCTTTTGCAAAAACCTTTTCTTTTGTTAGAACATCATTCTGAATCTTAATACCTCTTGAAGTAAGAAGGTTATTAAAGTAGAATATATAGTTATCTTTATTAGTAGTATTTCAATTTGTAGCACTATTCATTAGTGCTTTAAAATGATCTATAAAATCTCATCATTATCTAGTTCATCTTTCAAACTAAGGGCCTTAAGGTCCATGAAACCTATTCTTGAGTCATATATATTTGTTCTATTTCTATCAAAAATAATAAAAGTATCATCTTTAACATTTTACTTAATCAAGCCATCACGAAGTGCTTCAGTTGTTTTATCCTTACAATTATACAAGTTTCTACTTAATTCGTTGATTATGCCATGGGAGTCATGCTTACATTTATGAACTTCATTATAATTTTTAAGTAGATCAGCTCCATTATAAGTTGTTAAATAAATAGTATCACAACTCATTCTTGCCGTATTAACTATTTGAGCTGGTTTATGTCCCATTACAATCATTCGAATATCATCATGTCTCCCACCAGCAAAATGTTCAGCTATATCATTTTTTAACTTATTGCCCACATCATCAATAACAATTACACAATTTTCAAAATGGTCTATATTTTTTGATGTAATCATAACTATGCCACACATATTAAATCCGTCATAGGGCATGCCAGTTTCTGAATTTATCCACTCACTTTCATCTTTACACACTATGATTATTTTGTTTTCATGTTCTTCTTCGTCTTCTCTATACAAATTTAAGTATTGTTTAACAAAAAACGTTTTGCCTATGTTACTAGCGCCATAAACTAAAGTATGCAGTAGTGACTTTTCAAATTCAAATCTAATTCAACTTTGATTCATAAAGATATCAAAGTTTTCTTCTACTTTGGTATATTTACTTGGCAAATCATCATATATTAGATAACAAACTACTACTATTAAAACGATTAGAAAAATTAAAGGGCCTGTCTCCATTTTTTATATGTGAAATATAGACTTATATTCAGACTTAGACTTGTAATTAGACTTAAAATTAGACTTATAATTAGACTTATGAATAGACTTATTAATAGACCTATAATTAGACCTATAATTAGAATTAGACTTAGACTTAGACATAGTCACAGTCATAGTCATAGTCACAGTCATAGTCATAGTCATAGTCATAGACTTATAATTAGTCTTGTATTCTTATAGTCTTATAGTCTTATAGACTTAGACTTATAAATAAACAATGATATTATTATATAGAAATGCTTGCCCTAACTTTGGACGAATTTATTTTTAGATTTAGCATTGATAATAAACCCATGAGTAACAAAAACGGAGATATAGAAAAAGATATGAGTCTAACTACAAATGAGATAGTAATGAAAGATCAGACTCCTGACAACATTAATGAGAATAACTTTAATATTATAGTAAATCTACACCCGTCTGATGGTACTCATTGGTTCTAGTTATAAGAAGAGATGGGGAAAAGATACATTACTTTGACAGTTTTGGTGTTAAGAGTCCTCCTTTATTCTTAAAAGAATATGTTGATCTAAGGCTTAGTTGAAAAAAAAACAATATGATGAATCCTATTGTGGGGCTTATTGTTTATACATGATCTATCCTAATCATAATGGTTATAAAATAAAGAGTGCTTTGATTATTCTAGTTAATCAAGTTTAATCCCCTGAAGCATATGATGAGTGTTTAGTTTGTAAAGTTAAAAGTAAACTTGGAGTTGAAGTTGGTGTCAATGTCAATGTCAATGAAAATGTTGTTTACAATGTTAATGATAATGTCAATGATAATGTTAATGATAATGTCAATGACAAGGCAATGACAAAGGCAAAGCTAATGACAATGTTAATGTCAAGGCTATGGGTAAACAAGAATCTCCTTTATCAGATGATGATGACACAGTGTGGTCGAAGGCTCGTGAAGCCAAGCAAACAGATAAACCTTGTTCACAATGTGGTTGTGGATGTGAAGGTGGAATGGCCAGCCTCGTTTCACCAAGGAACTCCGGTCATGGTGGTGTAAGGACCCTCGGTCTTGTTACACCAACAGGGCCAGGGGCCCCTTCCATAAAGGTATCAAGGCTTGGTACACCAGTAAATAGTAAAGGGGCTTCCACCTCTGTTCCCTCATCTAATTTATCGATCGATGTTAATAGAAGTCTACAATCATAGATAACTGATAGGAATATAACAGTCTGTACCCCCATTCCCAGAAAACCTCAGATGTATAATATCTGGTCCTAGTGAATCTGGTAAGACAGTCTTATTAAAATATCTATTTACACCCGGCATACAATTTGATAGGTTATATATCATTGGTCCTACTGGTAAACAACATAATGATTTAGAGTATAGAGATACTGTGTTTATTAAGGATATAAAAGAATTACCACACCCCGATAAACTACAAAAGATATAGAGAAAGTCATGATATTTGATGATGTTATAGCTAAGGAACCAATTATTAATGAGTACTTTTGTAGAGCTGGAAATGAAAAGTGTTATATGATATATCTTAAACAAAATAAATTCGCTGCAGATAGACAGAATGTTAGAGAGAATTGTAATCTATTTATTTTCTTTGAACAAACAGGCAAAGTCGTCACTGCTATTTATTATGATCACTTTACTGGATCTCAACTTAGTTATATTGATTTTAGTAACATATGTGAATAGGTGTGGTCCAGTGGGCCTTATAATTACATTGTCATTGATAAATCTAAAAATAGACATGATTGTGGTGAACTAAGAATTAATCGGGATTGGAGAATTTTGTATTTCAATAAAATTTATGATTAAGCATAAGTCTAAGTCTATGTCTAAGTCTAAGTCTAAGTCTAAGTATAAGTCTAAGTCTATGACTATGACTATGACTCTGACTAAGACTATGCCTCATGACTTATAACTTATGACTACGACTATGACTAAGTCTAAGTCTATAATTCTATAAGTCTAAGTCTAAGTCTAAGTCTAAGTCTAAGTATAAGTATAAGTCTAAGTATAAGTCTAAGTATAAATATAAGTCTAAGTATAAGTATAAGTATAAGTATAAGTATGAATACAAGTATAAGTATAAGTATAAGTCTAAGTATAAGTCTAAGTATAAGTCTAAGTATAAGTATAAGTACAAGTCTAAGTATAAGTATAAGTATATGTATAAGTCTAAGTCTAAGTCTATAACTCTATAAGTCTAAGTCTATAAGTCTAAAACTAAATATAAGTATAAGTCTATAACTAAATCAGATGCAAAGTAAAACTCAATACATCTCCATTAAAGTCTATAGGTCTTCCATAATCATCTTTAAGATGAAATTCAAATCTATATACTAATTTATCTTTTTTTACATTCTGATGTAAGATATTAGCTGATATAATATTTATCAAGTAGCCCGGTGGTTCTGTTAGAGTAAAGTATATAGTATATCTGTGTTATTACCATTATGTTTAACACCAGATATAACCTTACAGTGATTATTAATAGTACTAAAACCCTTAATATCAATAATCGTTTGAGATTTATACTTGCCTTGTTCATATACTTTTTTTCTAAAGCCTAGTATTGTGGCTAGTGAATTTTCTATATCAAAGTTAATTTCACTTTGTTTTATTTCCATTAAACATTTCGATGTATTCTTATCGGGTTTTATTATAATATTACCATTAGTTTCTTCTTTTATTAATTCTGCTATTTTGATTAATTCATCTGCACCTGGTATAACAGCTAAAATGCGGAGAATCTTACAATGTTTCACCTTGATTATCATATAAGTATTGATTCTTCCTTCTATTCCCATTAAGCATTGAGTTATAAACCGATAAACTAATTAAACCTAACCTTGTTGTATTAATTATAGGTTCACTAAAGTTAAACTTTTCTTCTGGCTTTGTCATTCTAAAATTAAGTGTGTGTTCTTCTTCAGCTTTAGTTTGAGCCTCATGTATTTTTTGTAGTTTCCATAAGATCAAGTAATATGTCATTTTTTGGCTAATAAAAATGGACCCTAATTTGGATACAACTTATGGTTATAGTAATGAAATACACAAGAGTAAGATTATACGACATAAACCAAAAAATCTAGCAACGATGAATACAGATAATACTAACATTAATATCATTCTCAATAGAATCAAATAATTTAAATGAACATGATTCATATCTAGAGATAGATAAATCATGGTGTGCATCTAGTATTGATCCTAGTAATGATAAAGGAATTATTGTACAGAAGGGATTAAAAAAAAGAATAACATAGACTTCAGTTATTATGAAAGAAAAATTTTTTTCAAGAATTCACCCAATGCAACTAACTTCTTATTTGATCTTGGTATGGAAAGACCCCAATAGATAATAATTGGTTTTGAGAATAATAATGTTAATGAACAAACTCATGCAAGTATATTTCATATAAGGAATGTTACTGTCTGTTATTGTAAGTTTGGTAGTGAATTTTATCCTGAGGGTAGAATGATTATTAATTATGGCACTAATAATTATAATGAGGCATTTAAAAAGATTGTTGATTTTAATAAAGATTATAATGGATTACCTCATAACATTAAACCATATATAAATCATAGATCATTCAAAAGTAGTTATGGAATATATGTATTTGATACTAGATATCAAATTGATCACATAGGCCCGAAACCAAAACAACTAAATTTTAAATATAGTGTTGCAGTTGCAGATGTTATATGTAATGCTTTAGTATTAAGTAGAAAAATTATTAGTGTGAATAGTGATGGTAAAACGATGGTTGATATGATATCTTAGTTATATCTTAGTTATATCTAATAGTATAAGTATAGATATAGTTAATAATAATAATATAGTTATTGTTCTAGCTCTAGTCAATGTTATACTCAATGTCATAGCCAAAATTTTTACTACTAGTCTTAATAAAACCTTTAGCATAAATAATATCTAGTTTCTTTTTATTCTCCAGAGACAGTCCTTTTTTTCAAGTTTAGTTTTGGGCTTAGGCTTAGTCTTAGCTATAGGTAATGGTTGGAGTTTAGGCCTAGCAACAGAAAGATTATACTTTTTAACTTGCATTTTTTTATATATATAAAAACGAGTAGCTTTAATAGGTTTAAAACTAATTCATATTGTGTTGGTGGTAGACAATATAGTAGTACTAATAATATTCGAGGGGTTGTCACAGCTAAAGGAACTAAGATGTTAAAGGGTAATCGTTTTAAGTTTAAGAGAAATAAGTCAATGACTGTCAGTGATGCAACAATAGAAACTGAGAGATTGAAGGATTTCTTTAAAAGTGTTGATAAAGCTACTGTTAACTTTGGAAAGAAAGCTGCTAATAATCCAGTAAGGGCATTAGAACTAGCAAGTAGAATACAAAGTGCAACTGCAAGTAGAAACCCGAGAATTGCTTTATCAGCCACACCTGATTTAATTAAATTTGTAGCTATTGTTGACGATATAAGAGTAGTACAAAAAGGTAGAGGGTTATGTTCAGGTACTAAGAAAAGATGGTTAATTATATTAGACTTCAGAAAATAGAGTTTAAATATAAGTATGATTATAGATATGAGTATGGGTATGGGCATGGGTATAACTCTGGCTAGCCTATGACTATGGGGCCTTGCCCATGTTAGGTGACCAGGGCCAAAGGCCCCTTCACCATAAATATGGGACTTTGTCCATGTTGGGGGACCAGGGCCTACGGCCCCTTCACCATGACTAAATATGAATAATGGTAGATATTAATAATAATATTATTATTACTAAACATACTATTATAACTTAACACTAATAACTTTTTACTCAGCTTATTTTTCTTGTTCTTCTCATAATCCTCATATACCTTAACTAATTCATTATACTCATCATTATCTATTTTATTATCATTCCTTGATTTAGTATATAGTTTATTAAACTTTTCACTAAACTCTTTACTTAAAGTGTACATTTGTGAATATTTTATTATTTTATTTCTTATTTTAGTATTAATTGTTTTTGATAATGAACCACAAACAGTTGCTGTAGCAAAAGCTGTTGGTATAGAATAAAGTAGACCGATACCTGTTATTGCAACTGATGTTGATGTTGCAATTATTGCTATTGATGATAATTTTATTTCTGTTATCTCAGCTACATTAATATAATTTTTTTATCTACTTAACTTCTTATTATAGTTATTAGTTTCAGTTTCATAATAATTTCTAATATCTTTTATAATGTTAATATTTTTATTAAATTTATTATTAGCTAGGATTTTATTGTTTATGTATTGTTCTGAGAAGGAGGCGGTATTGGGATAATGCAAAGGTGCACTGGGTTTAGTTTCTTCCATTTTAACTAACTAAAATAAATCTCAATCTCTTTCATTATATCTTCTTGATTAAAATCATAATGCATCTCTAGTCTTGCTTGTTCTTTGTTGTCTACTAGCTTACTTTCTAAAAATATAGCTATTATATTTTGTACTATTGTCTTTTTATTCTTTATAAGGGCTTCATCTATGAAGAATTAGTCCTTTCATTAACTTCTTCAAATTCCTTCAGACCAGTAGTGAACATATCATCTAGCTGTAGGTTAGTATTAATCTGATTAAGCCTATTATTATCAATTTCTAGTTTTAATTGATTATACTTAGAGATGGTATCACTAGCAACTTTATTACAAATGCTAATTTTTACAAATGTATTTGTAACGTCTTTTAATGATTTAACGAACTCATTAATTAGTTCTTCATTAACTTGTATTTTGTTTAGTTGTAATGTTTGAGTTGTGACCTGATCAAAATCACCCTTAGTTAGTTCAGTTATATTTTTTACTTAAAATGTCTATTTTATTAGAAGAGGATAATAGGTTATTCTCACAATACTCTTATTAACAACATCTTTTTCATCTATGGGTGGGCGTACATTTGTAGTTTTATAGATATATTTCAAGTCAAAATTATCGTTATCTTCTAAGAATAAATGATGGGCCTTGTTTGTTGTTAGATTATTGGTTATTGTTGATCCGAGAAAAGGGTTCCCCAATTGTTGTTTATCCTGATCGATTCTACTTCTTGTCACCTTTCTATTTGTTTACAGAAAGATTATATCTAAAGATTCCAAAACCTTCATAATAGATTCAAAATCAAACTCAGACTTTAAAAGTTCTTGTTCATAAAATTTACTTTCCATTATTTCACCATCGATGTCTTCTATTCTATATGTTGTTGGTTGTGTTTTTAAAACTTCATTAATTTTAAAAAGTTCTCTATTCCAGTTAGAAGTGTGTCCTTTAGAGGAAATGTTACGTTTGTCAGCATTCCTGACATAATCACCAACTTTAATTTGGGCGTAGCCAGTTTTACCCTTGAACGTTGATTTGGTTGATTTAACATTGTATTTAACTGATTATTTATTATAGACTATTTGAAGCATCAACAGGTGTCATATTAATTAATGAATGAACGTTATTATTATATGTTACAACAGCATCATTTAATATACTTACCCAATTACCATCCCCGTTGATGAACATTGGTTTATTAATTATGTGTGTTAATGTTCTATTAAATCTCCCTACAAACACAGCCTTTAAATCACTATAAATAGAATATAATTCGGTTTCATATTCTTTAAAGTAAAGATTTAAATGTTTTATTGTAAAACTCACTACCTCTATCTACCCATAAGTTTTCTGGTTTTTGGCCCTGTGATAGGATTGTTTTAAAACCATTAGTTATAGATATTCCAGATTTATTCTTCAATGGAATAGCCCATGCAAATTTTTTGAATATATCTATAACAGTTAAAATAAACTAATGATCGTTATTGTATTTACTTAGAGATGATTTATCAATTATATCAGCTGACCATGTTTCTTCTTTATATAATGGTATTGTTCTTTCTCTTCTAAATTTTTTTTATTTCAGGACTGAATACTTCTTTAGCTAGTAGTTGTTGCTTAGTTTTAACTGTGCTTTGTTGTTTCATTATGGATGTAGTTATAGGCTTACTTATGGACATGATCATAGGCTTACTCATTTACCATAATTAAAAACAAAACTGTCTAGTTGTGTTTTATTAATAATATTCATTGATAATAGTCCTTTAGATGTATTTAACTTTTCATCATAAAATCCATCGTTACCAGTTTTGGTTTCTATAATAAGTAATTCTAATCTTTCTGTTAAATTGTTGGAGGAGTTACAGCTATGATTGTCGAGCTTATCTTTAGTTAAACCCCTGCAAAACACAATATATTTTTCCGTCATTACACTTTTTATTGTGCTATATCTACTGCTTTTCTTATCGACTTTTCTTTTATCATATCCAATATCGAATAAAAGCATTGTAATTTTATTTTGATCTTCATCGATATCATCATTTGTTACATTTGGGTTAGTGAGAAAGTTAATAAAACCTTCTGAGAATTCATATATATTATAATTAAATGAACGCACCCTGCTCTAGAGTTATATCGCCCTTATTCATTTCATATCTCCTAGTAGGTAAATCTACGATATTTAATTGTAATTGTGGATTAGTTTCAGCATTTTGGTTGTGTTTGTATCAACATAAACTGGTGCTACATCACGAGTTTCCTCTACGGCTTCATCAGGCTTCATTAATGCTTCATTAGACATCATTATTGCCTTGTTCCTAGCTTGCTCTATCATCTTAGTTTGTTTATCTCACTGTTCATTTTGCCAATCTGTTGCTCTTAATGTTTTTTCACCTAATGCTAGATTCTGTTCATTGTTTGCTTTAAATGTTTTAGTTAAAAGATCAAAAAACTCTTCTTTTTGACCATAGTATTCCTGTTGTTTTAATGTATCTTCTAACCTATTCTTTCTGTTTAGTTTTTCTAGTTTATTTAATTCTATAAGTTTATTTAGCTTAGTCATTTTTTATATATAGAATAATATAAAAATAACAAAGAGAAATATAAAAATAAAATAAAAACAGTATAAAAAAAATAATATGTTCTATAGAAGAGATGATGATATATAATATAGTAACTACTAAATACTAACTACTATCTACTAGCAACTAACTACTAACTACTAACTACTAGTCATTTTCATAATCATATTCATAATCATATTCATAATCATATTCATAATCATGTTAAAGATCATTATATAATCTAATAGCAGCTTCAATTAACTTTCTAACATCATTAATAGTTAGTTCAAGAAAATTTTTTTAATGTCTCTTTACTTTCATCTAACTCCAATTTTATTAATAGCTTTATTGCAGTAGTATTAATCCTTTTTATTAAATCTCTTTTAAATAGATATAGTCTCTTATCATGAGGATAGCTTCTAATGTTATTTAGATAGAAGTTTTTATCATCAAAGTTATTCAGACTTCTTTTTTCAGTTTTAGTTGTTGACATCTTATCCCCGACTTTTTGTATTCTACATTCTTCTACAATTCTTTCTTTATTATCCATCAATACACAATATTAGTTTTCATGTTTCCCATTGTTTTCTTTCTTTATTCCTTTCTCTTGTGCTGTTCTGTTCTGCCCATGGGTAACCAAGCTATAGGTCTTTGGTTTTAGTACCATGAATTCTTTTATCTCTCTACTTCCAAGTTCATGTTTGAATTTGCCTGGGACTTTATTATTAGTTTTGATTGGGTTATCTAGATTACTTAATTCCATGTATTTATCATCAACCTTCACTAAAGTTTAATATAAAACGATCAGTATCCATATAAAGCAACATTAGATCTTTGAGTGATGGTTGTAATACATTAATAAAAAAATTCATACATGCAGAGTGTGCTCATGAAGTTCTAATAATCTTGAGCCCAATTATATTGGTTTATCATATTGTATTTCTTTTTTTCATAAAATTTGATTAGAGTATAGCTATCGTATCTAATGACATCTTTACATGTGCGTTTGCTAACAGCTTTAGACATTTCATAATCATCCGTTAAATCTTTTCTTCTAAACACTTTAATGGGTTCTCACATTTTTTATCAAATAGGGAATTATTCATTAACTTGAATATATCCTTCGCAGCCTTAGTCTTAGCTTCTGCTCTCATTCTAGTATTGAGTTCGACATAATCTCTATTGATATAATCTTGTTTCAGTTTAATTATTCTATGCACTTTAGTAACCTTTTCACCTATCTTATCAACAAACTTTAACATTCTGTAGTGTATCGGATATTCATGTTTATTATTCTGATCTAATATTAGTTTCTCAATTTTGAAGAAGTTGGAGATCTTTGTTTGTATACTAGTTCTCTACTTCTCTTTTATTAGGTAGTAAATGAAAGTTACTAGTTCTATCTTTACATTCATTAGTATATTCTAAATCACAGATAAGCCAATAGCCATAATCACTATCATCTTGAGTGTTTAATATACGCTAAAACGTGGTTCCCCCTTCGTCTAGAGTCACGTCAGTAAAGCTGAAGTCTATATATGGTAGCTTTTGCATTAGTATAAGTTATTAGAATCAATGTATTATATAGATCTTTGACTTTGACTGTGACTTTGACTTTGACTTTGACTTTGACTTTTTATATATCTATTGCCCATAACACCACATAAACCAGCTGTCATTGCACTAATGAAATCTTTTAGCATTTTTTCATCTTGTATTGTTTCTATAGGAATTTTTAGGAAACAATCAAAGCTGAAAACTGGTAGACTAATATAACGCAAAGGATTGATTTTGTAAAGGACTATGTTTAACTTAACAAATAGATTGAAGCTATGTTCTAATATTCTGACATCATTCTCCATGTACTCTAGTGTTAACTCTTTACCTGTTTTCATACTATTAGAATTGTTAAAGTTATCGACATCTGCTTGAGTTGGTAGCTTGGCTCTTAGAGATGATCTAAAGTTTTCTATTGATAGATTACACCATTTATTATTATAGCTATTCTCATCCTTAAAGTGTTCATAAGGATATAATGTTTTACTTTTAACTTGATAAACATTTGCTATTTCATCCAGAGACATTGTCATTAAATTGTAACTGTCTATAAACTTTAGTATACCTACCCTAAACATTCTAGCTTTACCATTAGTACTAGGTAATACATCAACTTTTCTCTTATTATTATTCTGTTTAATTATCTCATTAAATATTAGATTGAAGTCGTAGCCTTTACCATTATGAAAAATAACTGGAATGAAATTTTGTTGTTTATAGTTTAAGTTACAAATATTGCATGCAGGACCTCTGTATTTACTTGTTTCATGACAGTGATCTCTAACTTTATTAATGCAAGATTTATTACAAATATGACACGTGTTATTTATATCATGATATAATTTATATTCTGTATTAAATTTTGTTGGTATGTTTAACTTGAAATTATTCTCAGTTTCTTTTTCCAATAGATCTTTGACATAATCATAAGTATGATTTGTAATCACCATTCCATCTGAAGCCAATGGCAAAAAATACATGGTCAGATATTCTATATGTATTATCACCAATCTTTTTATTAATGCTGACCATATAACATTCAATATCGCTATAGACGACGTTCTTCACTTTTTGTTGTTTGTAATGGTTCTTGAATTTGATTTGTTTTAATTTAGGGCACACAATCTGTGGTTTGGTTTGTGTGCAGCATTCATGGGTTTCTTGTTTTTGTTGAGTGACGAACCAAAGAGAACAATTGTCACAAAACCAATACTTCATAATTTTAGTATCAGGTCTTTCCAATAATACTTCTGTATTTTAATTAAAGCGGCGTGTTCATCCCATAGTATTATTCTTACATTCTTACGAACTTTGATGAAGTTTGAACATTTCTGTAATTTTTCTATATTAGTGTTGTCTTCAGTTGAGGGCTTATTTTCCGTTGTAGGTTTATCTTCTGTTGTGGGCCAATCCTTAGTCTTAAGTCAAGTCTGTCATTGTTTATAAAACCATCTCTAGTTATAGGCTCTAAATCCAAATGTTGATGTTGTATTTACTCTGCATTCTTGTTAAATAATCATAAGTGTTTTCATTATATTCCCAGTCATCAACTAGGTTATTGATACATTTACTTTCTCTAGTTGCATGATCAGCTGCGGGGAATAATGCAGCTGTAATACAAAATCTTAAGCAGTTAAGTTTATTGTTTTCATTATGTAATATCGATTTTGTTTTACTTCTAAATCCGGGTGGTAGTTCAGTATAAGATCCTAATGATGGCTTAGTTCTTTCTATGTTAAATTGCACGTCTGATATTCCTATAAATTCATAATCGTAACCATAGCCTTCATATGGTTCTCTAACTTGATCAAGCCAATGGTTTAGATTCAGTCGATGATCTTTAGTCATATATTCATGACAAAAGTGCAAATAGAAAGGTTGCAATTTTTCGTAAGAAACAATAATCTCAATATCACGTAAAATCTGTTAAACTTGGTCCGAGAATTCTCAAATTTACCATGCAATAACTTCATATTGGTTTTTTCTAACAATATTTGTCATTTTTCTATAACTTAGAGCAATTAAAAACCCTCAATTTGCGGTTGATTCACAAAAAAATTAAGGTAAAACAATTAGTTTCCTTCTGGAATCACTCTTCAAAAGGGCAGTTTAATGTAATTTGCTATTTGAGCGTTTATTTTTGTTAACGAGGGTAAATATAAGCTAATTTTGTATTAGGAAATTTCGGCGAAATGATGAACAGCTAATGAACGTTCACAATGTTTAATAGCGCAAACGTGCCCTTGAAGTGTGAAAATTAAAAATTGTCAAAACTTTTTGTTTTCAATTTATAGAAAACTCTTTTCAATAATTTTGGGAAACAATTTTTACTCATCAAAAGCTTTAATACTCTATTATCTTTCAAAACTACAGCAATTTTTCATGTCAAAAAATTTAAAAAGCTGCTTGTTAGAAAAATATATTTCCGGAAATGATCACTTTTATAACCAAAATCATGTTGATAAAATATACTGACTCTGATTAAAAGAATTATTTAAAACGTTATCAGTATTTGACAAATGGTCTCGCCTCTGGGCATTGCTGGTGACCACGTTCCGTTTATTTTTCGTCCCCTTCAAAGTGGCAAACAAAATCGTCCCAAAAGCTGCGCAACCCATCACCACACAAATAGCTGCTTTCGCGAAACGTGAATCATCGTGTTCGCCCGCGTGAAGAAACGCGAAACTAAAAGCTGTCGGCATCACAAAAATACTGCTGAAAAAAATGGCGTATGTAAATTCTTCGGGTATAGGGTACATAAAATCACACATAAATTCAGCAAAAAGTGGAGTGAACACAAATATACAAGTGGAAGCGGCGTTTCCGGTTACTAAAAAGAAAACTAACTGTCCAACTTGTTTCCAATAATCTAGAAAAACGAACACAAATATCGTTAAAATGACGAAAATTGTCGTATATATTATCATAACGCCGAAAAGAAACGGAAATAATCGGTGAAAACGGTCGCTGAGTCGGAAAAGCCCATAAGTTGCCAAAATGGCCAAAATTAAAGTCCCTAAAACGGACAAGGCGAAATATAAAAGGCTTTTTGTATCCATAACTTGCCCGCTATCAGTATCGAATAAATCTAACTGGTCAACAACCCACGAAATTTGATAGAAAAAGAAAAGAAAACTTCCAATTGTAACTGCTGAACATGTTAAACAGATCCAAATTCTTCCTTTTTCTCTCAATTTTGATAGGCTAGACTTGATGGAAAATCTTTGGGATAAACTTAGGAAACTGGGAACGAAGGTGATGTCAACTTTAGGAAGCGCGAACAATAAAACCAAGTATAGACAGACCCCGAAAATAGCTTGATACATTTGGAAATATCGGAATTTTTTCATCAAGTTCGGGGCATCTTGATAACACACAATAAGTATACAGTCAATAATAAAACTGTAAGATACGCCCAAATACATGGATAACAAAGCTAGCCCAGTCGCGGACCTCCGTTCGCTTTGGGGAAACCACTGTATAGATATTTGGGGCGGGCAAATTAAAGACATGCAGGCTGCGATTGATAATGGAAGCTGGGTGACGTATAAGACGTATTTGTTGTTGTAGTCGACAGTGCAAGATATAAATATGCACCTGATGGTTAGTGATAAGGCGGTTATAAAGGCTGATCCGACTAGATATCGTTTTAGATCCATTCTTCCGGCCAGAATGCTGAATGGGTGAGATAAGAGGACGCATGATGCGAAGAAAATCAGGCTCAGAATTGACACTTTGACGTTGGCAAAACTTGATTGGATGACCTCCTAAAATGAAAAAAAAACCGCTTGATGTTCTGAAGTTAATTTTGGCTTGAATAAAGCGCTTGCATTAATCCCTCCATAGTTCAGCCTTGATTTTTAGTTCAGTCGCTTTTATTTCGAAACTTCTACAATCTGATTATTCTAAAATTTTCTATAAATTCTATAAATAGTTTGTTTTATGAATCGCAATTTTCATTTTTTTAAAGGAACACATTTGGAAATTGTAACAATCCTTCTGCTTTCAACACATAAAAAATGAGGCACTTTCCGTTTTTGCCCCCAACTAATTGGTTATATATAAAAAAACAACAAGGACGTGCACGTTTCATAATGCCAAAAGTCTGCAAAGCCAGAAGTTGAGTGCAAAAAAATTCTTATCAAATTTATGCGTTTTCAAACTTGCAAGTTTAAGTGTTTTCAGTAATGGTTACGTGACTGTGATGGAAGTCACTGAGAACTTCTGGCGTTTATCGAGACCCGGGTCGAGATGTCAGCGCCGTTTCAGCGCGTTAATTTGTAAGAAGTGCGCTGAATGTGCTAAAATTATGTAAGAAATGAGCTGAATGCGCTGAAATGGGCTTAAATGAGCTGAAACGCATTGATTTTTCAAAATTTTCAGCGCAAAAATCTTACATAATTTTGCGCTGAAATGCGCTGAAACTTTGTAAGAAATTTAGTTAAATTTCAGCGCAATTCTTAAAATTATTTAGTGGATTTAAACGCTTTTTGACAACGATTCCTCAATTTCGAACCATTTAGTTTTCCGTATATAACGATTAACTTTTTCTTAAAAAATGCGCTGCAAAGCTCTGAAAATATTTAAGAAATGCACTGAATTATCAGCGCACTTCTTACTTAATTTCAGCGCATTTCTTCTTAAAATGTCTATCAATATAAAAATAAATTAAATAAGAAGAAGTTCAGGAATCTTTGGCGCAGTTGATTGGGTGAAGGCTGCGGCACCAGAGAACAAGGTTCGATTCTCAGTCATCGTTATTTTTTGAAAACTCAGCGGTTTTCAGCGCGTTTCTTGCAAAGTTTCAACGCATTTCAGCACATTTCAGCGCAGTTTTTTGTAAGATTTTTGCGCTGAACTTTTTGAAAAATCAGCCCATTTCAGCGCATTTCTTACATAAATTTTCTCGACCCGGGGAACCGCGAAGTGGTTCGAGATATTAAGTCAGAATTTTGAAGTGACTTCTGCAGAGTCACGTAACCATGCTTAAAACACGAAACGCGCACGTTTTAAAATGATGAAAGTCAATGGAAGTCAACTTCTGGCTAAGTAGGCAACTTCTGGCATTTTAACTTCCAGCACTGCAGACCTTCGGCATTTCAAAATGTGCACGTGAGTGTTTTATGCAAGGTTACTTCACGGCAGATATCAGTTCCAAATAGAGCCTTAATATCTCGAACTTGTTCTCTGTTCTTGACCAACGCCAGAAGTTCTCAGTGACTTCAAGCAGAGTAATGTAACCTCAAAGAAGTAAGACCTGTTTAGCATGCCGTTGGTTGATCGTTCAAACCTCTGTCTGGTTCGACCCACTCTATACGAGTTTGGGTTCTCACTTTACCATACCTATAGTTCCTTTATAACCTTATTTTCAATGACTGCAAAATGGCGCTATATTAAAATTTCAGATGCAAAAAAGTGGCCTGGTCACCACAAAGCAGCATACGTGAACAATAAATGAACACTATGAAGTTGGTGTATTAAGCCTGACTGATCTCCCAGAGTTTTTCAGAACTGAACTTAGCAGTATATTTCAACTCTAATTTCTAAAACTAGTACTGAATCAGCATATTTACGATAAAAAATCACCATTATGACCAGACGAAAAAAAACATTTTTAAAAAAAATCAGTATAATTACAATTGCCGTGTAAAATCAATGCTGAGTATGAACTTAAAACTGTGTTGTGATGATAAATGATGAAAAAATGCCAGTGGTGTATGTAGTGCTACACAAGTTTGACTGCGGTGTGACATAGTGTGGGGTCACTATGCAAACACTCAAAAAGGAGGCTCGGTAATGTGCGATCGCACATAAGGTTTCGACCCCGCTCATCCACAATTTTGTCAAAATTGTCTGCCAATTGAGAAACAGATAGAAAAAGCCAAAAATTATTTTTGGGTACCCCAAAAAAGACTCGAAACAGCCCAAGTTTTTTTCTAAAAAATAGTGTATGAACGAAAAGATAGCCTCCAAAGCAGATAACTCAGTGGACTAAAAAAGATGCAATAGATTGATGAGATATGTCAATATTAAGAAAACGAGTTAAGACACACATCAAAATCAAACAACAACAACAAACATTAATTACATCAAAAACTTTGTCCGTTTTAAAAAACAAAACTTAACATAGTCAACGTACCTTCAGATAAAGCTGAAACTAGACAACATAACTTTTATATTAACAGAAAAGATATAGGGCCAGTTCATAGAAAAGTTTGGAAACAGTTAGACAAAAAAGAACAAAAACAGTAAAGTTGCAAAAATTCGATTTTTTTTTAAAAACAATTAACTTCTTTTAAAACAATTATTAATGAATTAGTGAAAACCAATAGAAATCCAATATAGTATCCCAAAGGGGTACGATTGCCAATGCTTCTATAGAAGGATATTAAGACCTGTTCTTATTCAATTTTCTATGCGGCTAAAAAGAACAACAAAGAGACAACAAAGAAAAATTTAATCAAAACTTGCCAGAAAACGCTGTCAAAGCCGTAGAGCCATACTAAGATCCTCAAGAAAAGTTTGATTGCGCCTTCCTCAAGCGCCAAATATGTAGTATGTGGCCTTTCATTAATGAGACTAGGTAAAAAGTAGACAAAATAAAAAAAATGTTTAAAGAAGGTAATGCTTTTGAGTTTTTTTCGAAAAAAAATTTACTTCCATAGTCATGAAAGCTATTAATTGCAACAAGTAAAAATTTCGTCTCTTTGTCCAAAAGAAGCTCTTGAGACCTACACTTATCCCGAATATGTCTTGCGTCTATAAAGAACTTCAAATATGACAAAAATCAAATTAATTTACGTTTTTTGTGAAAAAACGGTAAGGTGATAACGAATTCTTTGTAAAGAGTTTTTGGATTTTGTGACAACCATCCTCTTTGACACGTTCCTTTGACACCAATAATGTCATATAATGTCATATTTGAGATATATTTTACGAGACTAGGCAACAAAAAGACAAAAAAAAGAACAAAATTGCGAAGTTAAAAAGTTCTTTTTATTTTGGAAAAAAGTTGTTTTCAATGTCATGAAACCCATCAGCTATCTACTAATATCAGAAAATTGGCTCCTTTATTTGTACATGAAAAGGCAATGTCATCTGCCTTTATGCAGGAAATTTCATACGACTAAAAAGACAAAGTATAAACGACAGTTAAAGACAAAATTCAAAATTTCTATTAAGTTCTTCAAGAAAGAAGTGTCGAAGCCGTTAAAAAGATAATTGTTATCTTTCAGGATTTCAACATGATCAATTGTGCCTTATGAACGCCAATAATATGATATGAGAATTGTCAATAAGGTGATAATATGACAAAACTAGAAAGCGTTAAAAACTGGCAAATGCTTTAAAATTAGATAACATTTGAAATCTAGTAGTATCAAAGCCAGAAAACAACAACTCAGGGCTTAAAACCGCAATAGGTATTGAAGTTTAAAACAATAGAAAGTTGAACCATTTCTACCAATTGACCAAATAAAGAAAAAAAATAGATGAAAACTACATTAAGCCAATAATCATTTAAAAATGAAGTACATTTGAAAGTCAAAACGATCTTAAGCATTCAAGTAAAACACTAAGTGCATTTATTAGGAGCTGCGGAGGAATCCAATTAGGTTTATCACGCCTAAGTTTTGATTTGATATGTTCTGTTCTTTGATTAATAAAAAAAGGAACAATTTAAAAAAAAAAGACCAACGGATTACAATCCATTTTTTTTGAATTGTAACAGTCTAAGATTGTTGCAAAACTAGCCTTGCTAATGCTGATTGTCCGGTAGGAACACTTAAGTTCTCGAATGTTATAGATATAGATAATTTGTTAGTTAAAACCTCAAAAATATGTTCTTCGTTTTTGATATTCAATTCAAGTTTTAACTACAGCAAATTCTCAACAAAAGCGGAAGTAAGAATAATCCCCTATTAAGTCTATAAAGATTGTGTTATTGTTGTTTGGGTTTGTACTTCCGGCAATATCAATCAAAGTGGACTAAAGGAGTTTATTTCGTGCTGCTTTTGATGAAAAAGGCTGAATAATGAATAAAGTAGCCCGAATTTTAATAGAAAAAAATTAATAGAAAAATCAGTAATATTTTTTGTGTCTTTTAGAATAAAATCAGCAAGACTATTTTTAAAGTTTTCAACAAATTTCTGCAAAATTGACGAAAATTTAGGTAAAAATTCCGGAAAATGTGAATAAAAACAACGGAAATCACTCCACTTTTCTCAGAAGTTTGAACCTCGGTAACTCCCTGTAAAAAAAGTAAATAAAAAAATCTTTTTAAATCCACATGCTACGCTAGACGACCTTTCTAATGATACCAGTCCTAACCCTCTACGATGAATATATCGATCGGCGAAAATTGTCTGAACAAAAAAACCATTTGAGTATACAGTTCCTCCCCCCTCATGAGGGGTCCGAACAATAAAAACTGAGTGTTTACTGAATTCATTCTGATATGATTTTATATCGAATTTAAAACAAAATATTTTTTTATTTACTTCAAATATTGAGATAAAATTATTTCATCATCCCACTCTCACACTCAGATTTGTATTTTAAAAACTGACAGCAAGCTAGCCTTTAATTTTTTATAGGAGTGGACTATTTGGTCTCACATATTAGTTGACGTTTTGCATGTCAGTCTTCAAACCTATCAAAATGTTCTGAAAGAGCAAACAATTTCAAAAAAATGTACAATGTATGCGTGCTATTTTTATGTTCAAAGACCCATGAGGATATATTTGCAAAAAAAACAATGAGCTGAATTGCGCTTGCAAAGCCAGTGTCGTTTTCCATCTCCAAGTTCTCAATCTTTATTGTCGTCTCAAAATAGTTGAGGAGGATAAAGAAACAATCCTCGAAAAGGTGCGTAGACATTGAAAACTGAAAATCATCGAGCCTTTTTTCAAAACAAAATTATTTTTTCAATGAAAACGTTTTGAATTCTTGCAAACTGCGTGATCTCCATTATCAAATAATTTATATCAAATTAGTTTATATTGATCTAAAATTTAAATGTTTGCTGATTATTTCTTATTGCCAATCTTAATGTTTTCTCCGATCTCTGACGTTTCTTCCTCTCTCCCTCAGCCTTTTAACTCTCGTTTTTTTAAATTTCTTTGCGTTAATGAACTGGGCTCAAGTACCCTACTGTTGAATGACATTGCTTACGAGAAGACTCCCCTCTCATTTGGTGAGTTTAATAAAAATTCGGGCTTGTTTCTAATTCATCAAGAGATTGATTCAGCTTAACACAAGCATCTAGGAAAAGTTAATTTCACATTGCGTCCCACACAATCGGGTCGCTGATTATCAGACAACATCAACTAATTGCTGCGTTCAACTACGGGGCTCGCGACAACAGCATAATAGCTGATCCTCGTATGATGACAACAGAAATTGACTGAACTGCTCTGTTGAAGGCAATGGATTGTCCCACTGACTGATAATTTCTGCTGTCAGCTAACAACGACATGCGCAGTAAGGCTTTCTTCAGAGTCCTCGACAGACCGCCCAAAACTTCGATTGCCAGAGGGACGAGCAAAATTCCTTGTTTAGCACAGCTATTTTCATACTGAGCATATTTTCGATCTTCAGCAGCAGCTTCAATTGCATAGCCAGACTTCTCTGCCGCATGAGAAATAATGTTCGGTTGCAGAGAGGAAGTCACGGTTATATCTAGAGCAGCAGATTGGCCAGATTTCCAAGAAGGCAGATAGACGTCTCCGGGGTGTGAGTTGTTTTCTGCAATGAGATTGCGTTTTTCAATTACTGGAGACAAATTAGCAGCTGAACAGGCGGAAGCTATGCGATCGCGAATTCTATCGTGCCTTGAAATCGCATCTCCCCTTCCATGGCAGGCAACTGCATGGTCAAAAAAATGTTTAGATTGATATTCCTGTTCTAGTTTCAGTTCTGGTTATTTTTTCAGGTCTTGCAAATTCCAGTTGTAGTTTTCACTGAAGCAGTTCAATACTCGTTTTGTTTCCCGAGCATATTATAACGACTGACTAGAATTGACTTAATAAAAGAAATTTGAGCGACTAAAAATGGTTGTTCCTAAGCTCATATGTTCGCAACAGTAGTCATCAAAGTTGGAAAAAAAATATGGTTCTGGAAGACAGTCAAAATGAACTCTTTGAAATGAAATGAAGATTACTATAATGAGTCGCCCGATTTTCTGTTAAAACAAGCAAACAAAAACTAACACTGGGTGAGTTTGCCAAAGACATTGGGTTCAAGCAGTTAGTGGTGTAAGTCTGAAAGGAGGCGCAAGCCATGTACAATCCCAGAACCAAAAACCGTCTCCTTGTAGTTCGCAAATTCAAGGATTCCTCTTTCTCGTCCAGATCTATAGTCGCCCGTCTGTCCACAGAACTGGAGTAACGTCTGAGGGCTTCAGGACTCTCAGCAGGTACAAAATAACATCCGTCGTCATTGTTGTGGTCCAAATCGTTGTTTATCTCGTAAATAGCCATGATGCCGTTTATAAGAATGTCGGTAAAAACCAGAAACAAGTTTGAGTGTTGGAAAACCAGAAACGCGAAGAAGTTTTTAATGTCAAATGAAAGCAATTCACTCTAAATAAAGTTCAGGTAAATTTACTTGAAAAAAAAAACACCTGAATCGTTCAGGCAAATTGTTCCCACCTGAACTGCGCCTGAAGTTTGCCTGAAAATCAGGCGTCGCTGGTTGAACTTTTACTTGAAATGGCCTGAAAATTACTTGAAAAAGGCTTGAAAATTTCAAGAAGTTTTTCTCTTTCAGGTCTCTTTGACTAAATATCATCTAAAAATTTCGTGTAAACTGCTTCATTGAAAGGAAACCAAATTTGGATTGTTGTTACAAGCTTTCAACAACAGCAAAAATTTGATTGAAGCTTTTTTTCTCAGCGTAAATTCTTTTTTCAAGCAACTGAAAAAGGCTAGAACAAATACCTGAACAGCAGTTCAGGTGCCTTTCAGGTATTGAGAGTAAAAATATTTCTCACTTTTACTCAATTTTCTGTATCGGAAAAATCACAAAATCATAACTTCAGGAATCGTCGAGAATTCGTCAAGGAAACTTTCAATTATTGCATTTGACAATATAAAAAGTAGCAATTCGAATAGTAAAGTAAACTGTAGAAAATTTTCAACAATGAACTATACTCAAATTTTGTTCTTTAATGAGTCAAGAATTCAATTGGCACAATTATATGTACTTATTCGTAAGACTTCAAAATTTCTTAAATTACATCGAAAGATCTTCAACTTAACTCATTTTCGGTAAAATTGTGGAATTCAATGACATTGTCATTAAAATGGTTATGGTCCGATTAATTCTGATATTTGTTGTTCAATATGTCATTAATGTAAACAACACAATATAGTAGCATTAATAATATTTATAAACATAAAACACAATTACCAACAAACTAATTCATTCTGAACTAGTGGTCTGTGTAACTTTCAAAGTACACTTCAAAGAACAATCATTGTTGAGAAATAAAAAGTTTATTTTTTAAAAATAATTCACGAGAACTAGAAACTGAACCTTAGTTTTTTATTGTTATTATGTTTAGTTATTCAAGGGAAAGATGTAGTATGTTTGCTTTATAATATTACAACATATAACTTTAACCTTGGGGTTATTCGAATTTACATGTTTGAGATTTTTAAAAAAATTAATGAGAAGGCAGATTTATGAAAAAATGACAGATTTATGAAAAAAAAATCGAAAAAAAATGCAAAGTTGAGCTCGCTAGTGACGTTCGAACTGTTGTCTTTTCATAACTCAGGATGACGTGAGCGACCCAATCCAGCTCTGATCAGACCCGCTTGAATGGTGTGCACTGGGTTGCCAAACATACTAAGTTATGCACTGCAGGTGAAAAACTACCTTGGGTCGCGCACAGGGGGTACCCCGAATGACACCTTTAACCGTTGAAGTTGCATTAATCATTGGTATGATGTATTGTCTCCAAAAAATAGACCTCATTTTTGTAAATCTCTGAGTTTTTCACTGAAAAATACTGGTTTCAAACAATGAGAAAAAAACCCTCGTGGGTAAACTATTTCTCTTTCTATCGGGAGACTGACCATTTTCTCGGCTGGACTTCTTGGTTCTAAGCAGACTTTCCGGACGCTGAAATGGTTTCTGATCATACCGTACATAATCTTGAAAGGGCTCTGTTCATGCTATGCAGATCATACCACAAACTTATCCACGCTCTGGGAGGGGCTCTGATTAGGATTTCCAGATCGTAAATAGTCCTTCCAGACTCTGTGGAATGGTAGAATTGTATCACCCATGCGCAATTCTAGTTGGTGTGATCAGACTTGACTTGGGTCGCGCACCTCATCCTGGGAAGTCAATCTGTCAATTTTTTACAGCTAGGTGGTTCAACCTCTAAGTCAATTCATAGGCATGTTTACTAACCTATAGAACATATTTCTGTGTTTATGACGCTTCCTTCAGTCATGGCCTAAAATTTCAAAAATTACATTAGGGAACGACTGAACATAAAGAGTGATAAAAAATTCCACAAATTTCTGACGAGATAAAGCCAAGCGAGGCACCTAATTCTAGTCCAGAATATCATTAAACATAAAAATTGATTTCAACTTTTCACATGAAAACGTACCCGCTGAAAGTATAACACGTTCCATCAATAAGGAGTACTTGCACATTAAATGAAGTTAATGTAAAATTAAGGTAAGAGGTCCCTTAGCTTAACTTTAAATTGAGTTACGATTTTTAAAAAAATGTACTTTCACGATGTTAGGAAAATTTTTGTTACATAACGTGTACATGTCGTGTACAACAAACAAAAACTTTTTTCAGAAAACTTTTTTTTATTTGATGACAAATTGTTCAAACTTCCATTCAGAAAAAAATTAATGGGGAAAACATCCAACAAAAAGCAAGAAATGTCGCATTCAGCGGTCAATCAACAAAGTAAGAGTGAAGTGGAGCAAAGCAGCTTTTGATATCTGGTCACAGCTTAATTTATCTTTATTATACATACAACTAATTTAGTTTCCAAGATGAAATTGCTTTGATACCACAAACTTCATTTGGTTGACTACGTGAAATTGCGGGTTTTTATTTTTAGATCAATCTTTTCTACTCATTTTAAGACAATTTAAGCAATAATTCTTCTTTTCAACTCCCTGCATAGTTTCGTAATGCCAGTTGATAATTTTATCAATATTTCAAAGTAAAAAAAATCTGAGCGCTATCGTGCTTTAGGCGAAAAACCTACATGAAAGCAATTTTAAAACAATTGTTCCCTAAAATAAAAAACTTTTTGACTGGCTAAGATCATTAAAATCGATCTTTTGCCATCTACATTAACTTTTGTTCATTTGCAAATAGCCATATTCAAAAATCTATTAGATTATGGGTGTTACAGGGTTAAAGAAATGAAAAAACGTCTTCAGTGGTCATTAAACAAAGTAAAAGAGTAAGAGAGAAGTGCATCAGGCTGACTTTTGATATCTGGTTACAAACTAATTTATTTTCATTATACATAAAACGTCTAAAAAATGCACACTCATTGGAGAAAAATTGCAACTGATATACAGCCAAGGAAAAAATAAAAAGCAGACCAGAAAATCTGGGCAGTTTTTGGATCTTTTCCATTTTTGCTCCTAGTACCTTATGCACCCCAGATACAGAGCAAGTTTTTTTACAATGTAATTGATTATGTAAAGATATGGCGTACGCGTTTTGGGGAACAAATAATATGCGCCCACTATAATGGAGAGGCAATATTGCAAAAAGATCCCAATTTTTTTCGAAAACGTACTTTTAAACTCAAATCAAACCGTTTTCATACTAACTGTACAAAAACATTTGACTATTACCATCAAAAAATTAGCATTTGGTAATAATCATCAAGCAATGAACTTTCCCAAACTTAGTGGGATGACAAAAGTCCTTTAGAAAGAACAAATGGCCATTTTTGGATATTTTTCTCTTTCAAAGTTTTATGGGCCATAACAAGCTCTTACTGAGAAAAATTTGTCCAATGACACCCAAAAACCATTGCAAAAAATTCACGTCTCTTTGAGCAGTTTGAAAATCCAGAAATATTTTTGAAGAATTTTACAATGACTGATGTCAAATCATTTTCCTTTGAAGATTAACTTTAGCAATGTATTGAGCAATATTTTTGACATTTTTTGCAATTAGATGAAGAAAATGGGTATCTGACTCTGCGTCATCAATTTCTCCAGCTACCTTTTTAAAGGTTTGTTTTATACCTCATAGCTACTGTCAATGAGAAACAAGTTTCTTTCTCATTTTTGAGCTTTAACAATTTTTTTATCCAACCTGAAAATGCAGCTCTGATTTAGAATCAGCACAATTAGTTACAAAATCTTTAAGATAATAAAAAAATTAGAAATATTATTAAATTTGACAATGCTGCATATATTCAATACATAAAGCGAATTAAATATTATCAGTCTGTCAAAAATTTTAGACGATTTTGTTGAAAGATTGGACTTCATTCAATCAAGAGTTCATTTTTTATTTTTTTATCAATTTTTTTGGAAAATTTAAAGAGATCAACTTCAATTCAAAGTGTTTTTGGCAGAAATTTGCAATTCATCGTTATTTTTTTAATTTATTTGTGGTCCGAATATATCACGCATCAAACCTTGTTGAAGAGACAACTTTGTGCATAGAGACCTAGTGCTCTTCAGGTTGTGGTTTTTGTCCTATTTCTATATGTTAATTTTTGACAGCAATGGTGACCGACCGATATTCTTTTCTCGTGAAGGTTTAGAACAGTCTGGAAATTTTTTGGGCTTAAAGAAGCGTCTGACTTCTCTTTTAATCAGCAACTTTTAAAAACTAAATTAACGAAAAAAAACGCAATGCTGATTAAAGTACACATTTTTATTTTATAATCTGTGTAAGGTCATGCTGACAATCTATTTGATGGTTCAAAAAATCCTTTCAAAAATTAATTTAAATCGAATTGCTTGAAAAGAGACTTGCCGAAAGATTAGCACTGTACCTTTAGACATGTAGTTATAAATCAACATCCGAAATACACGCACGCTTTTGGGAAACCAAAACAATGAATGCAGACCCCGTTACTAAGAGTGGGAAGAAACGAAAACTCATCAGACGATATTTTTCTTGACAAGTTATCTTTGAACTTGTTTCTAAAACAAAATTTTTAAAAAAATCAATATATATGCCGAGACCTTGCGATATCCTGTGCCCGTATTTTTTCAGAGTGTGCATCTTAGATTGTCATTGGAACTTCAATATGTGGCTTTTTTGCGTTTTGAACTGTGCGAGGAAAAAATTCATTATATTTGCCCAATTTTCACTCCTTATTTTCTGGTTTCTCCTAAATGATATCTGAAATTTTTTGTTCATCTATCAAGCCCTGAGATATTAAAAATCAATTTTACGCCCAGAAAATTGTATTTTTTTGTTTGGTGGAATCACAGCGTGCACATTTAGAGAATAAAATTACAAAAAAAAAGAGAAGAGGTCATTTTCCTTCTTTATTTAGAGAGAGACACTATAAAAAACTATAAAGCAATGTTCAAATCGGGAATCCAGAGCTTCGTTTTAATTATCAGCATCTAGAGACAAGTTTGTCTTGCTGAACCTAAACATTAAGACAAGTCCAAAAAAAAGTTTGCCAAAACTTTGGTAGAATCATAATTAGATTAAAATATGTTCGTTTGTTAACTTGGAAGATATGTTTTCCATATTATGAGCTAAATGTCCTAACACTTAAGTGTTTAGAGAAGCTTTTAGAAAATGCCAAAAAGACTCATGAAATATTCCTCAACCCTCGGATTAACTTTCCAATAATGACGCAATATCCCCATGGTCTTCCACTGTTGATGAAAAAAGTATTTTGGAATCTGGGGCAGTTTTGTCTTACCGGACGTCTTAGCTCAACAGTTTCTTTAAATAACCTCGCGGAAACCTGCTCTATATGTATGTACTGGAGGTAAAACCGAGGACACACTTTATTGTCAAGTCAAATTCTTTTCGTACCCAATAACATCGAGCACTGTCTTTTCATACACTATGGTACCAAAAAGCTACGTACACCTAAAGATTTTTAAAAAAGCAATAGAAACAACAAATAATATAACATTTTGAGTTCAAATTAGTTCTCTAATAACGCGTCATTACACCTTTAGCTTTTTTAACGTCTAGTAGAGGGTTTGTATAGTTTTCATACACGTTTCTCACGACGTCTGCTTTTTCAATTTCATTCCAAATTTCATACACTTTTTCTTCTAAATTTTCCCAAAAAAATGTCTGTTTTCGTAATCGCTGCTTCAAAATCGCCCATAAATTTTCAATAGGATTCAGATCTGGACTGTATGCTGGCCATTCCAGTACCTCCCACTCGTTTTCTTGGAAGAAATTGCCGATAATCTTCGATTTATGCACAGGAGCATTATCTTGCTGAAAAATTAGGTCCAGGAAATGCATTTTCTTTTCGTAAATTTTCAAAATTTCCAAATAACCGACAACATTTAGCTTGTTTGGACACTTAACAAGCAATTTTCGTCCATCTGATCGTATTGCACCCCAAAACATAGGTGATCGTTTGTCCGAACTCAAATTTTTTGTGTTTTTTTCAAGAAATCTCGTTCCATTTCTTCGAAAAACTCTAACAATTCCGTCGCTGGAGATGCGCACCCTTGTTTCATCAGTAAAAACCACATTCTGCCAGAAAGAGAATGGCTTCTTGAGCATATTGATACACAGTTTTGAGCGAAAACACTTGCTTTTATTCTTCAAACTGACTTTTTTTGCAGCATTTCTTGAAAAAACGCCATATTTTTTGAGAATTCGTCTAACTGTACCTCTGAAAATTGTATCGTAGCAAGAGAAAGCGTTATGAGCCACACGAATTCGCTCCAGTGAGGTTTTGGGATCTTTCAAAACATCGGCAACTAACTTTTTTTCTGATTTTATTGACAAATTGGGGGGTCTTCCGCTCGATTTTTGGGCCTCGAAACTGTTGTTTTTCAGGTAACGGTTGTATGCATACTGTGCACTGGATCTTGATTTTAATTTGAGTTGCTTTTGTATTTTAGATCATGAAAGTCCGACATCTCTTAGCGTAACAACTTGGCAAACGGTATAAGAGCAAAGCGGTTTAACCATCTTTTCTGTTTAAGCGGAGAAAGTTAGAATTAAATATCTCTTAAAACTTCTAAATTTCACACTTTTTTTCACGCCTTTTCGCAAATCATGCTTATGAAGCACGAATCATGCTTTAAAAGCAGAGATCATGCTGTACGTAGCTTTTTGGTACCATATTGTACCTATTAATGGTCCTCGGCTGTCTTTTCATGCCTAATTTTGGTCGAGTACGGTCTTTTCGTATGTCGAGGTTTTATCTTGGGATAACATGAGGTGTCAAATGACCGTTACCAGAGTTTATTTTAGTTCTCGATCTCTCAGTCGTTTTTTTATTTGTTTATCAACTAAGACAGTGAAGCAAGCTTTTGAGCGTATTGAGCGTCTTAGGGTAGCAAATAAATTGCTACTTGAAGATTTGACTGGTATTGGCGAAGACCTGATAATTTGCTCCAAATGAATCTCAACTCATATTTTGACCGGTGTTTTTGTGTAAGCAAACTTGATATCCAAAAACAATTTTAAATAAATTTGTTAAAACTAAAAACTGAATTAGTAATGAAATGAAATTAAAAGCAGCACAGCGCGTTATCAAAACAACAACAAATAAGTAAAAACTGCACGGTCTTTTCCATACATTATTAACATATGTTTATCTATCGGCCTCAAATCAATGCTATCTAAACTCGATTAAAATTTCTTCAAATTCATCAAATTCCTGTTGCAAGAATTTGAACAAAAACTTGTTTATAAACTGATGTAGAATTAATTCTATTTGTATTCAACAGTTATGACAATATTGGCACGAATTTAAACTAGCATATTAACTGGACTGTTTTTGAAAGTGTTTGAGGTTACAATATACTTTGATTGGTTTTGTTTTTTCATACTTTCTATGTAGGTCCAGATCTTCTTTTTGTGTTTGTTGTTTCCAACGCCAATTAGCCCGATTGTTTCTTCCGTGAGATCCATAAGGTCTGACTGGTCTATGATGTTATTTGACAGAAAGAGAGAGAGGTACTGTTTCTCTAGTTTAAGCGATCGTAACATTTGTTCAGTTGCAGTTTGTTGTTGTTGCTGTTGTTGTTTTTGGTTGTTTCGCTGAGCCATTTGACCGAGGGTTGTGTATTGCTGCTGCGCTTGATACATTCTGAAAAAAAAACAAATCTTTATAAATATTCACAAATTTATCAAATTTAACAAATTTAACTTAGGCGACACCTCAAACTCATGTTTATTTTCGTGATCATATTCTCATTAATTAAATTACTTGTGCTATGACGACAAGGCAAAATTTTGCAACCAATAAAAACTAACACTTTTTTAAAATTAACCTGCAAATTTCTAAAAATTGACTTCTATTTTTCAGATTTTGATAAAGTTAAACACATTCCACGCAGCCAATGTTGCAGCAAATAATTTCTGTAATCTTAAATATTAAGGGAGCTAAACTATTCGTACGTCTTTGCAGACGCGATTGAAGACCCGACTGCGCGGGTCCATTGACAAATTTTAGAGGATCCCTTCGAGTGGGCGTGTTATTTATATAATTTATAGACGTCTCAATGTTGAATTCCATAAGCCTCCATTGCATCTTTTGTCGGTTGATTAAATAAACTGATTTCATTTCGGTTTCCGGCTATGATTTTAATAACCAAGTATACTTCAATTTTAAAAGTGAAATCATTCGAAATAAAACTGAAGAAAGAGTACTAACAAAGTGTGGTTAAATGGCTGGTTGATAAAGAGTGGATGTCTCACAATGTTGTCCAGAGTCTCTCTGATCTGTCTAAAAGTGGGTCGACTGGCCTTGTCTGGGTTCCAGCAGGCGGACATCAACTCAGAGATGGCTTCTGGGCACCCTTCGGGTATTGAGAGCATGAAAGAAGCAGAGTGGTGGAGACCACTACTAGCGTCAATCTGAAACGAAAGTTTGAAATATTAAAACTTTGCTCCAAAAACGTTCATTTAAAAAAATTCAAATTTGTTTAGAAAATTTAAAAAGTAAAGAGTGCAAAAATTGTTGTTTCATTGTATTTGTTTATTTGAGCAAATATAGCCGATATTTGCTCAAACAAACAAATATAGCCGATATTAAATAAAAAAATTCAAGGGCGTTCTTTTTCTTCTTCTTAATCATCACTTTTTTAACTAAATTATAACCGTTTGTTGTTGTCGAGAAAGTTTCTTCCTAGAATATTTTTATTGGAAACTTCTATGGTAGATTGAGTATTCAGTTTTCAAAATCAGAACCAAATTATTATAATTATGGAAAAACACTTTTATTCGTTAAAAAATAATTCAAACTATCCAAATTCTCTGCAATATCGTAAAAGTAAAGATATATAATTTGTTTTAAAAGTGTGCTGATTTCTTGTTCACATTTTCATGAAAATTTGTTCACAACTTTTTCAATGACTAGAAATTTTTGTCTGCGTAATTTTCATTTCGTTCACGCAGTTAACACAAGTGACCAAACAACTTCTAAATCAGTGCGTTTCTCAGTTTGAGTTCAAAATGTGGTCACATTTAGTGGTGATATCTCCATTGAGAAGGGAGGGATTTGTTTACACTTTCATTCTCACAACAAATATCATCGCCGTTTCTTACACCACGGGGCATAATTCTGACAAGTTTAAAAATAATGTCACAAGCTAAGAATTTGTCGCTTTTTACGTTAAAGACTATTGATGAAATTTTAGCAAACTGATCCGAAAAAAGTTAAAGATAATAAACTCTCGTTTCAAATTTAAAATTTGCAAAATTGTAAATGTCATAAATTTAAAAAATAATTCAACAAACATAATTTTGCGGAATTTTCATTATTTCAAGAAAATGATAATAAAAGCATTACAAGTTTGAGAAAAGCTTGAAGATTTTGAGCTATTTTCTTTAAATTTTTGCTATAGTTTTTTCTTAAAAATGTCTGCAGTTCTGCTGAAAATTTTCCACTTTTCGTTAAATTTTTTTCACGATGAGCATTTATTCTTCCCGCATTTTTGTACTTTCATCCATGAAATTTAATCTACTTTACGATCTTAACTGTTATTTTCTGAGGAACAAATTAATTCTACGATCAAACGCAAGATTAAAGATCTGAAGGTCGATTTCTAATCAAAAATTAATTTCACTTTTTGTATAACTTGGGTATTATTTTTGCAGCATTTTATGCCCTATGTAAGAAAAGTGTGTTGGGGTAATTATCCTTGAAAGTGGAAAAGTTTGGACTTAAAAGAGCGGCAAAAGCTCTCAAATCAGCTGCTTTTCAAAACAGTTCACACTTTTCATGTCTTTTTCCATTCCTTCCTCTTTCACACTTTAAAACCTGTCAACACCACAAAACCGAACTTAAGTCAAGCCGAAACTGAGAAAAATGCCAAAAAAACAAGCGATATTATTATCAATCGACTTTCATATTAAACGCCTAATAGCGCACATCAACCTTTCGTTTTCTTTTTTTTTCATAAGAAAGTTAGCTTAAAAGCAATTATACGCTTCGAACTGCTAGTATTAATATTTTTAATGTTTTGATATTTTCTCTTTACAAAGTTGCGCTTTGTAAACTATAAACTTTTCCAAACAAAACTGATTTTATGGAAGTGATGACTAATCTGGTCGGTTTTGAAGTAAAAATATTTCACTCCCTTTCTACTTAGTTAACTTTCGGCTAAAACGCTGCTGCACTTTGAAATTTGAAGTAATATTCTTCACAGAAATAACTGAGCGAACAATTAATTTGTTTCCATTTTTTTTGTTTTCTTTTATCTCTCTTTCCAGTCTAGCATCGTTGTAATCACTGATTAATCATTAAAACAAATACAATTCGTTTTTTAATCAACTAGTAAACAACATTTTTGCATTAGACAGCGGCATTGAGGGCTAAAAAGAGACGAAATTTTGTCTAATCTTTAATAAATTTTATTTATTCAAACATAAAAGGTTCAACCTATAACTAATCTCTTACAAAAACTACAAAAACGATACTTGAAAAAGGATTAGATGAAAAATAAACAATTGGTGAACAAAAGGTAAACAAGAAAACAAAGAGGGGGTACTTACTAATTCAGTTGAGGCCGATTTCGGGTAGGCTAGATGCGGTGAGCTTCCTTTTGAAAATATTTCCCAGATTACGGTGGCGAAACTGTATACGTCTGAGGCGCTGGAATACTTTTTGTAAGCCACAACTTCAGGGGAACTCCAGGGGGTTAAATACTTCGCAATCTGAAACAAAAAACCATCATTGAATTTCCGCTCATAAATATCTAAGTTTAAACTTCATTGAACAAATTGAGAACGCGTGAAAAAACTTAGGAAAGCTTTGAACAAAAAGATGAAACGAAAATAATTATCGAATCAAAGAAAATCGTCACAAAAAGTATGAATGTGTTAAGAGATTTTCAATAGCAAATTAATGTACTAGATTTCCACTTTTTAAGTCCCGTTTTTTGTTAATTTGCCGGATAAGATAACAGTTCGTCGCCGATAAGCGTCGCCATTAGTGAAACATTTTCGTCCACTTCAAAATGTGAACAATCTTTTGAACATTGATATTATTTTTTCAGCTAATACGGAAAATTAGCATGTAAAAATAAAGGATATAGAAAGTAAGCTAGTCATGCTTAAGATCAAGTGGTTATTAATTGGCATTTAAATGGTGTCTTGAAGCTCAAAAATGACCGCCTCGGACGTCTGCTAGTTCGGCAATTTGATCAAAATTGCTGTTTATCTCAAGTCGACAATCTCGTTTTATTTTCACTGTGTTTTTTATTAAGATATTGTTATTCATACACAATTCACTACACAAAACATTTTTAATTGAAAAAAAGTTCAAAGCCGGCCGGGATCGGATTCGAACCGTCAACCTCTTTTACAATTTCATACAAATCAGGTGAACTTTTTACCTTAGCGGTGGATCCGGTGGAATCTTCCACTTCAAGGGCCGTCCGCATGTCGAATCCTGCGATTTTGCAGATGCCTGATGAATTGACAGCTACGTTCTCAGAAATCAGAACCTGAAAAGAAAATTAAAAAATTGTAGAGTGGCAAGACCCAGTAATAGATATTTATAAATGAACTTGACCCCAATGATTTCATTTATAAAATTACAATTTTGGTAAAATTTTATCGGTCACTTCAACGACAATCGTTATATTATAACTTCTTAAGAAATTTCAGGAAAAAATTTGGAACTTATTATCTGGTTCAGAATAATGACATCTACTTTGCTGTGAATTATATCCATCCAATTTAATGAAAGACGTTTTTCTAAATTATTTATAATTTTCTCAGACAATTTTCTTCATCTGAAAAGAGAGTGTTGCTCATTTGAGCGTATAATTCCTCGTTTTGAGAACATAATTTATGCAGAACGTGAATAGAAAATACCGTAGATCATTATCATAATCTCAGCATTCAACAATGTGATTGACGCTTGTAAAAACGTACAAAATAATTAGAAAAATGTGCTATTTATTCCAGTGGAAAACAATAAACAAAGAATTATTTTCCCATATCGACTTATATTGTGTGATCAAGTTGACATTTTATCGGAATTTCAACTTGTTATCTCTATTTAATTTTTCATTTTTATGGTTGTCAGAATCTAAAAAAGTCTGTATGATGTGAAAATTTGTTTCCGATGTCAAAACTGCAAAATTTATCTTTCTTCAACAACGAATTAAATTTACCTGCACTTAAATTAAAGGTAAACGATTTTTTATCAACAATTGTTTTAAAGCAGCTGAGATTTTTATAATTTTTCTAACACTTGATCTTACCCATATTTCTAAGCAATCATAATAACAATAATTTGAAAAAAAAATGATTTTAGCTCATATTTATTTTCGAGAACTTGAGAAAAATTTAGAATTTTGCCAAATACTGTTCAAAAGTTTTTTCACTTTATATAACGCAAAAAAGACAAAAGCCATTGTTTTGACCAAAGAATAACAATTGTGCTTGCTTTCTTGCGGTTTTTGTAGATTTCAAGCCATGAAAATTGAAAATTAGCAGAAAATAATAGCAATTAAACAGTTGTAACTAGACTCTCTTTCACTGTGCTTTAGTTTAAACGAAGCATGAACAAAGCGACCCGCTGGGGGGTAAAAAAGAAGCGAATATTGAAAGTGGTGATTTAAGCCCGTGTGTTTAGCCAATTGAAAACAGAGTCACATTGTTGTAAGCTGTCGATTGTATGTCTGACTTATCAAGCTCCCGTTGAGACGAACGTCACTAAAATTAAAATTGACAGCCATTTTAGACCACCGAAAAGAAAGTAGCATTTTTGTGGTTCTTTTCAAAATTTAAAAGTCACTTCTTAAGAGCTTTGAGCTATATTTGTAATGATAGGTAAAGGTTTTAAGAGTCGAAAAAAAACATTTTGCTGAAGAAAAGTTTGCTCACTAAAATTTTGAGAAAGTCGAAAGCATTAGAAGGCGAAAAATATTGCAATGGTGGGGTTCGAACCGGTTACCTTCATAACCCAATCGACACAAACTTTCGAATCTATTTCTATGTTTGTTCCGTATTATTTTTTGTTGCAACTATGAACAAGGGGCTCTAAAATTCATTTAGAGAATCTGAAACGACCAATATTGATAATAAATTTTAATTTTAGGCAACTTCTGTGACGTCACGGAGAATGAGCTTCTTATTATTATCGGGTTGGTTAACACCCCCTTATCTTTACCCCTCAATGTAAAGAAGTTTACAGCTATGATCGAGTGAGCAGTACATTATAAATTGGGTTATTACAAAATGTGGGAAGTTAATAAACTCTGCTCGGTTAATAAGCCCATTGTTCATTCATTAATAATCCATATTCTCGTAACTGCTAATGAAAAATAAATAGAAAACTCCCTCAAATCCGTCCCGTTTTCCATTGTTTATTGTCCAAAACCAACAATCACTTTTCCATAATTAATGAGGGGAGGGGAGGGGAGGGGAGGGGGTGGGGTGGTCGTACAATATAATGCATAAACGTTGAATAATAATTCGCATTGTATAATTGAGGAAAATACAAAACAGGAATTGTTTTTCATTTGTTAAGCGCATCGATTTTCCTGTCGCTTTACTTATCATAACTTGTGTTAACTAATTTGCAGTTTTCAAACCAGTTGCTAGTTCAAAAATGAGGAAACCACGCCGATAGAAAAAAGGGACGAAATTTTTGGCCCTCGATTTTCCCAAGTCAAGTGCCCAAAAGTTGCGTTTTTTGCGCATAATTGCCAACTTACTGAGTTTAAATTTGTACTAATTGAAAATTACAACTTGCAAAATGCTTTTGTGAAATTGGAAAAAATTCAAAAATCTAGGTCAATAATTGCTTGTTTTTGCTCATTTGTTGAGTTTTGTAAATATTTGTTTACTTTGATCGCCAGTTTAGGTTATTTACCTGCATTAATTGTTAGAACGCTTAAAGAACGTTTGTTCTCAACACACGAACTACAATTCACTACACCTAAGTTTTATTGATAGGCATTCAAAAACCAGACGGCTGTGGTTCGAATCCCAGTGAGGACCGACTACAATTTTCAAAAAAATTGCAAATAGAAAGGTACAAACTGACATTTTGATGTTTAAAAAACATTTAGGAGACAATTTTGAACATTGTTTACTTTGTTTACGTTGTTTACTAACCTTATGACAGTATCCGAGGTCCGAGAGATACTGCATCCCGCATGAAATGCCTCGTAGCAGGTGAACAAGTTGAATAGAGGTCAACTTATCACATGACTCTCTCACAAAACTGAGCAGATTTCCCTTATGTGCGACCTCATAGCACATGAATGCCTCGGTAGGACCTGAAAATTGTCAAATGGTTTATGACGCGTTAACTCAATTTGCCGTTTTTATGATCATAATCATTGACTAATGTCGTCGGTTTTAATCAGTCGTAAATTTCTTAATTAAATGCGGCTAATTTTGAATATAATAATGATCACTAGATTAGTTAAGTCGATTAATGAACAAAATATAAACTAATGGCTTAAAAAGATGATAAAAGAGACTAGATGACCAGGCTGCATAAGATACTTTTTTAAATCAGTTTAAGTAATTTTTGCAGATATAAAACCAAACTTTGAAATTGAAATAAAAGTTTTTAGTTTCGGTTATAAGCAAAGCGGTTATTTCATTTTAATCGATCTTGAAAGGCAAATAGATTTATATAAGAAAAGTTGCATCTTGAAACAACGTTTAAACAAACTAGTTGAAACAGTTGAACAAAACTTATATTGAACAAATTTGAAATAAAATTGAAAAAAAAAAAGAATTTTTTTTGAAAAAAAACTAACCATAAGCCACTCCGTAAACCATCAACACATTCGGGTCGTTGAACTGGGAAGCGACAGCCGCCTCCGAGGCGAAGTTTCTCAACTCGGCTGTGTTCCCTACTCCCATTAAGTCGCATTTCTTAGTCACTAATTCAATTCGTTGATCGTCTAACGTGTGCAGAAGTGCCCGGCCGAAACTGCCCGAAATGTACTGGTCAGAACTGTTCATGTCCATACCTAAAAAGGAAACTTGTTTTTCCGTGTCAGCTGTTTTGGTGTTTAATAAAAATATTTTTTGCATGACCGTTGCAATGGTTTTAAGAAGAATTCTAACCCTTTCAAATTGGGAAATTTTAATTTTCTGGTGTCGTATAAAAATCTTAATAGAATATTTTTTGAAAGTTATTCTCGATTATAAAAGTTTCCATGTTACACGTGTAAACCATTTCCATCTTTAAAATACTGTTAGTTAAATGGTCACTAGTCGAATGAAGACAGTTAGTTTGCAAGATTCTTGCAAGATTTTTGCAAGATGAATGTCGAAAGAAGTTGTTTGAGAATTCATTAAAGATTACATTAAATTACCTGAACAGATTTTCTGAGAGTCAATAATTTCCAACTGATCCATCGGAATTTCCCGGGTAAATTCGTAGAGAACCTTCTCTGGGTCGTCGCAGAACTTTGGGTCCACAAAACTCTGGCCAAACGGAGATTTCAACCCTAAAGCCAAAAAATAAATTAGACTGTTTGTTTAAGTTGCCTATTTCTCCAATTGTACTAATTTAGAAACTTTCAAAAAAGATAGGCCGTTGAATTTCTTGAAAAAGTATCGAAAATGATTTCAACACAAAAATACTACTCTGTTTTGTAATTACTTAAGGAAAAAGTTAGCTGCCGCTTACTAATTTAACAAAATAGTTTTTTCTTTGTCTTTTTTCCCAACGTCTGCTTTTTTATTTAGGTTTAGCTCAATTTTCATGCTTGGATTTCTTTTGTTCATTTCAGAAACTACTCAGCTCACGCATGAAGGCCAAAATATCGGCAAAAAACAAAAAATTTCTTAGAAGTCAAAAAGTCATTAAAACATGGAATCAATGTATAAACAAGGACAAGCATAACTCGCAAGACCTGTGCAGCGATTAGCATAAATAGGACACTTAAAACGAACGTTCAAAGGCGGGTCGCGGAAAAGAGGTTATATAAACAGACCTGCTACGATAAATTATACAAAATATTAAAGATAGTCTAAAACGGAACATCATTTCCCTTATTTCACCTTTTAGCTTTGTTTACACGTGAATAAATTTTCATTTCACACCTGAGCGAATATTGCGTCAGTTGTTGACGGAAAATCATGGAAAAGCAGGGAGCTGTAATGAGGAAAAACGCCCAAGTTGTTCACAAAATACAAACAAACTCATAATTGCACAAAATTAGGATGAAAATCTAAGGTGAGTTTCTACACTAAGGTCATAAAAATGCGAGATTAAAAATGTGGCGATAAATTTTCTCTTTCTGCGCTTTGATGCGTTTTCAAATTAGTTTTCTTCAGCTGAGAGTCTAAAGTTTTAGGTGAACAGACGGTTTTGTTCACGCAATGATGATGAAGTCATTTGCTAAGTTAAGAATACAGTCACACAATATTGCATAATTTTGCAAAAAGCGAAAAAATTTTAGGAAAAGTCTTTAAACATAATGAGAACAATTTCTCTGCAAACATTATTTTTGGAAAGTATATCAATTTAGCAAAACAAAAAGGAAAAATTGCATAGAGTATTTTAATTCTCGATTCTTCGAAATATTTATATATTGATTCGAGCTATTCGACAAAAATATTTCAAAAAATATTCAGTTTTGTAAAAAATGATTTCGGAATTTGAAATTTCCTCCATTTTCCCGAACAATTTTATCTAGAACTTTAAAAATTGAGCAAAAATAAGTTTTATTATTTGAACATAAAGGAAAGTAGGTTTCTAAGACAAAAAATAGATATTCGGGATACTTTTCAAAGAGAAATATTTAACTAAATAACACTGCATAATTCCTATCAAAAACTATAAAATATTTCTTTATAAACCCACCGTAAGTAGAATCAGTCTGGCTGTAATAGTTGGGAGAAACATCCAACAAGTGCATGCTTCTCTGGCTCTTGTTCCACATTGCAGAGTTGTCTAGAGGAGCGGATCTTCTGTAGCAGTAGACAGCCAGGATGAGAATGACGAGCATGAGTAAGATTATGGCCATTATCATGGAGGCTGTGATCACGAGGTGTTTGGGGCTCAGTTCGAGAGGGAGCGTCCCTATATCTCCTGAAATAAAGTTTTATCTTAACTAAAAAAAACTTAACAACATAAATTTCTATTTAAAAACAAGACTAGGTTTTGATAGCTTTCACTCGCATGAAAAATAAAACTGACAAAAAATTTTAAAAATTTTTGAGTAAAAGAAAATTATTAATTTTTGGAAGTTGTACATGATTTCAAATGAACATTAATATGTAAATAATTAGTTATAAATGGTCCTAAATTGATATGATTAGTTTAAATTTTTAGAATTTAAGTCAAACTTGTAAATAATTGCTACAAGTAAGATAAACGCAAAAACCTTGCTGCTAAAAATTAAAAAGCTATATTTTTTTACATTTTGTAAATGCAGAAAATAACCTAAACCTTTTTCATGATTTGTGTTTCTAAAGACTAAACATGAAAATTTTTGAGAATCTATTCAAAGCTTCTCTAAATTCCTGAAGAAACTGTGTGGGTTATTAAGGAAAGGGGAATTATAAATTAGGCTGTTTATAACAGTGAGATGTTAGATACCAGAAGGATAGGGGGTAATTTGCATATAAACGTTGCCCAGATTTACTGCCCTGTAATGTTTAGTGTTAAAAAGGGACAGAGTGAAATGTTTTATGACCATGTCCACTTTCAAGCCAACTGAATAAATTATGCAATATACTTTCTCAATTGCCAATGACATACACTACCCAAATTTTCACGAATTATCGCCCAATATTTATGCAATAAAAATGTTATTTTTATTTACAATTTTACCAGGAGGAAACCCGCGGCCTGTTTCAAAATCTATTTAGTGGCTGTGTTAAGCAAACTAAACAGCCAGAAATTGTAAAACTTTGAAAGTTCTGGAACATTCTAAGAAACCTTAATCAGATTTAGCATAAACCTGGTAATATATTGCAATGAAAACCTAATTAAACATCTTAACTCGGCTGCTCTAAAGATATAGTTTACTAAAAGTTCTATATAGAAAGTAAAAATATCTATCAGAATTTTTTTCTTTGAAATAAGACCACAGTTTTCCTTTTTCATTGACTTTTTTCTTACCTTGCACTTCGAACGATAGATTGACAGAGCAAACGTCTTGTTGAACTGTTGAACAGACTTTAAAGTTCCAGGGACCAGGCGCCACATCTAAAACAATAGTGCATCACTATGACACGAGAGCCTCAGACTCATTCGGGTTGAGGGTTCGAAACCCGGTAACTCCAACTTCAACCACTTTTGTTGCTATTTTGCTTGTTCGATTCAACTTTTTAAATGCATTAAGAAACTTTTCGTCGTCCTCTAAAAGTTGAGCTTTTTTCAAATGGTTCAATTTCTTCACTAGACTTCATAACTACGGTCGTAAATCAAGTTTATAAACTACTTAACAAAATTAAGACTGATTTACAACATTATGATTTATTGTGATTTTGAGTCACAAATGTCAACTATGTCTAAAAGAGAAAAATAGTTGAGGTAAGATAACGTTAGTGGCATGAATTATGGACTAAAATCGAAATTTATACCCGAATTTTCCCACTCAAATCAATGTCATGTATCCTATTTGGGCAAAATAAAATATGCAAAAAATGATGGACAAGTAATAATCCACCTTCCTTATTTGCATAACTTTGCATGAAAAGAGCATTAGCAAGACAGGAGAGGGTAAAATAAGAGTACAATATTTGAAAACAAAGAAGGCTGTTAATGTATAGTGTATCTTATTCCATCTTTGCCTTGTTACCCCTACCCCCCCCCCCCCCCCGCCCTCCTCCCCACTCTCCCCCACCCACCCACCCACGCCCACGCATTCATTTAACATTTAAGAGCCTTTTAAAAATAAGAACATTCTAGAACTTTCAGCGAACAGTGGAAAGATTTTTAAATATGATATCAAATATTCAATTTCATTATTCGCGACATTAAACGCGAGATTGTTTTTCATGAATGCTTTTAACTTCGAGGTTATTAGGGAAAAATAAGCTCAATAGATAGACTGGGAGGGTTCATTTCTAGCTATATATAATAATAACAAAGAACAGCATAGATTTAGCAAATACAGAAAAGAAAAAAAATTCAAGCTGTGTGAAATATTATCAATAAATAGAAGTTAAAGTGTCACCTTTTAAAGGGCTTAAATCAATCCCAAATGACACGGCTTATGCTAATTAGGCAACCACTTTTCCTTATAAATCCAAATAATTTCCTAAAAAAAATGAATAGTTGACCACTGCTGCTCAATTTTAAAGCCCATTAAAATCAATTGAATTCAATCTACCTTTTTCACATTCAAATAGTGCTTCATTTTTCCCATTAAATTTTTCAAATATTTTTTCTTTAAAATTTTTGCTTTATTCATTGTTTTTTTTGCAAAAAAATTATTGTTTTTTCTTCAAATTCAAAAAATGAAAAAGTGAACAATTTTCTCATACTTTTGCCCTAACAGCGCCGCACCCAATTTTAATTGTTTACTTTTCCATCGAAAATTGGGGAAAAGAGAAACAAACAAGGTAAACAATAAGAAAAGATTGAACGGAGGGCGGATTGAGGGCGGCACGCCTTAAAAACATACTATAGCTATATAGCTTCGAGCCCCTCTATTCAAGACATTATTCAAACGCACACACCCAAAGGGGAGGTTAAAATGGGGGATTTGAAAAGACCAAATTAATTGGGTAGTCACAATCTCCCCATTAATACAATAGAACCAGGTAGCTAATTAGACAATCGAAACAAACGGCAAAAAATTGAGTTCCCACTTTCTGTGGGATACTGCTAAAGCTTGGCTCACGTATTACAGTCAGATAAACGTAAAGAATATAATATAATCCCGAAAAATTAATCAGCTTTAAGCAAAAATTTGATTCTAATTTTAAAAAGACTTATCGCATTCTCGCAAAAGGGTATCCTATTAACATAAACGTTTTCATTATGGGGCGAGGATCAATACAATTGGGAAAAAACAATTGCTTCTAGACACCAAAAACCTAAACAGCAAGTTACACAAAATGGTTCCTACCAAGAATCGAACCCTCGACCTTTAGTGTTTTCGATGCCCAGTAATAAACTTACGTCTCATGGTGTACTGTGCGATAGAGACTTCTTGTTCCGACTGATGTTCGTTGTTGAACATCGAGATGACCTTGAATCCCCCCTCCATTGAGATCGGCTCAGGAGTCCACGAAAGGTGAATTGTGTTATCCTGACCCGCTTTGACCTCGAAGTTTGTGATCTCGGCTAAAATTAAAACCATGCTGAACTCAATGAGGCTAAAAATGATACACTCTGATTTGACCTGCAAAATTTTTCAATTTTGGAAAAACTTGACAAAATTTTTCAAAATTCATGATAAATATACCGAAGACTTTTTTTATAGATCTCGCTAACTCATACAAATATTAGCTTTTGCATGTTGAGAATCGAGATAAGATCTTTTCAACATATGCCTTAAGTTATCGGTTCGATGCAATTTCTGTTACAATTTTAATGTGTGAGAAATTTTTTGCGCAATTCGGAAATTTAATTTCATTCTGAATTTTTTGTTGCCGTGAGACCTCTAGTCAGCCGATAGAAATTTCACTTTATATATTTTGTGGCTCCAATTTTAACTGACTCAAATTTGTGATCTCCGGGCGTTGAGGGAAGGATTAACAAATTCGTAATTAAGTTGAGCATGGCCTAAGTGAGATTGATACCTCAATTCATCAAACAATCATTTTCATTGCAGTCAGCTTTTTACTTTTTGGGTGTGCGGGTTGCTGGAGAAGGAGGGGGTTAGGGAATAACTAAGGTAAGGAAAACCCCAAGGAATGGAAAAGTAACATGCTGTGTTAGATATTAGGCATTATTTTTCAACCTCACTAAATTTTAGCCACTTTTTGGGGAAGAGTGTTTATAAAAATGGACGTTGAATTTATAAATCATCCCATTTTGTAGTATTAACTTGTCAAAATACAGATGAGACCAAATATATTTCATTTCCCTTGACAAAGCATGAAAAAATTTATAAACATCTTTGCGATTGCTTGAGAATCTTGAAAAATAGGCAATATTTTAGCGCCTCGGAGAGTTTTAAAAAAGTAGCTTGTTTCATTTAGAAGTTAATTGGCTTCTTAAATTTTCTGTATCTTATTTTGACCTTCAGTTATGGATTAAAAATTACAGCTCGCCTGCGCATATTTAAGAAATGTTTCAAAGTTATCGAATAGTTCAAATGCGGTTAAGCACCTTTTTTATTCAGTTCATTTGACTTTCAAAATACATGGAATGCTTGTCTGAAAAAGTTCTAACACGTGACCCAAAGTGTGAACATAGACGCTGAACAAAATATGAACTCAAAAGTGGGTATAACGAATTAAAAATGAAAGCTAGACTTTGTTCACACTAGCAGGTAGCCAGTTGGTCATTTCGCAGTTAATATAACTGCAAAAATACAGACTACTGTTTAACTATGAACGGCCCTGGCGTTCAAATTTGAACAGCTAAATGTAATATCCTGTCACATTAATTTGTAAACTACTTTCAGCGTGATTTGCTATTTCAAACATCATTTGAAAGCGCTCTTATTTCAAAAGGGAAACAACTCGAATTAGAAATTTCATTGCATGAATTTTGGAACTTTTCAGTTCACAGTATGACCTTTGGACATTCTAGCAATATTTTTGATGAGAGCTGCAAAATTCTGTTTTTTTCCATTTTAGGATTAAAACCCAAAGCTTTGAGGTTTTTTCCTATGTAAGACAAACAGAAAATGGAATGAATGCATTCATTCATACCTCAATTCCCGCGACGCGCTCTAGAGGGCTCTTGAAAAACAAAAGAGTAATGACCAAGTTAATTATTAACTCCAAACTACAAAACAATCAGCGGGGAACAGCTTTTAGTACATGTGTACTACAATAACTATCATTTATATCCAAATGCATAAAAATGTTGAAGAACGACAAATTTTTCTATCTTTGAGTGCTTCGAATTAAAAAAAGTACTCGAAATGAAAAGTGTTCATGTAAAAAAAGACGTATCATGTTTTCGCTTGCTTTGTTTGATTTTAAGAGCTCTAATGGCCTTAGTGAAGTAAACAACGGGGATTGTAATGCTACACAATATCGGGGAAAATTTCTCCACCTTTTCAATATTTCCCCTTTGATTTGGGCCTCTTATGAATTAGAAGCAGTATATACCTGTAAAACAAAATATATGAGTTTGTAGGAATTACTTTATCCTGAACACTTTGTTTTATTCAAGGAGAATTTAAAGTGTTTTTGGACAACAATTATAAAAACAAAGCATCAAAAAGCAACACTATCGAAAAGAGGCAATTTAGCTGAAAGGAAATTGAATAAATTCCACTCAAAAGCCTCGGACCTAATTTAGCATTGAGAGCTAATTTAGCTACCTTCCTTTTAATGCACTGCACTCCTATACGTTTAGCACAAACGATTTCACGATGTTAGGAAAAGGAAAGGATTAGAATTATGCAAAAATCAGCAAAGGACATCGCAATTGTTAAACACAATCTGTATAAATTGACAAACAATTTCTTGAAAAATTGTGATTTCCGCTGTTAATTGGAGTATTTTAAGAATATTTAAGTTCTTGTTATCAAATAATTGAAAAATTGAAGGCTCGTGTAAGAGAAAGGAAATGATTGCATAGGTTTTCAGAAAATTGTAGGCGTAGGTTTTCAACCGACATCTTTGCATTTTCAATGATTTTTTTAAAATCAAAAACGGCAAAAAATGTTGATTCTATTATTTTCATTCTGATTTGATCAAATGCAATACTGACATTCGAAAACATTTAAAAAAACATTGAAATATTGAAAACAAAATATTGAAATTCCGAAACGCTCCGGAAAACTGAAATTCAAGAAAATTTAAACTAAAATTGACGGTAACAAACCTTTATTTTTTGTTTCAAACTCCACCAAAACTGACTGAGCGCTGTTGGGGTTGTGCATTGTTAGGGTGTTTTCAGTGAATATTCGCACAGCGTATCTCGTGAACTCTGCCAGCCCACTAAGCCGAACCGCCGATTCGTACACTTCAGTCGGGGTTTGCACGTTAGTCGGGCATCGCTCGCACTGGACCCTGTACCAGAATTTGCGCCCAGAGAACCAAGAGTCGACCACAGGGTCTGACCAGTCGATTGTAACGACAGTGTTTTCAACCATGACTGAGGGGCGCCTAAAATGAGGGGTTATGCTTACACTAGTTAAGAAGAGTCGAACAAGGACGGGTTTCAAACATAAAAAAGATGCGGTTTGTTCAACTTCTCTGAAATTTTTATTCCTAAGGGTAAGACAGCTTTGGTATGTTCGATGGCACATATTTTTTCTCTATGTGTACTTTTTATCACTTAAAAAGTACTCTTTTTTACTAGACTGTACATAATTTGTACTAAGGCCGCCGAGTTAGCCCATCCACCCAACAAAAATGCGAAGTTTTTATGCAAAGAAAATGTCGAAATTACAAACATTTCTTTTATGAAACGTTTTCGGCGTGAGTCGGAAAGTAGCAGGCTATAGTGCTTCTTCATAGAACATACTTTTCAAAATTATACCTTCATTATAACTACAGTTTTTTTAGATCATAAAAATTTTAGATACTTATTAATTTTTTGCAACTTCATAATAGTTTTTTTAAAAAGTTTTCGTTCAAAATTTTATTTAAATTTTGACAGACCTCTAAGCTTAACACATCACACCCTAAACTCACACTGGCGGTGGAGGAGGTTGCTGGCAGGCAGGGTCGTGGTAGTCTGGAGGGGGTGGGTAGTAGCCATGGTTACAGACACACTTGGTAGCACCCGAGTGGTCATCTGGCATGCTGTTCAGAGGACACCGGCTGCACTGATCACTGGACCTGTCCGGCTTGTACATGTTACCCGGGCAGGCTGGAAAAACAGTAATCAATTGAAAGATTTTGTTTGGGGTTCAAAGCTTAGGTGCAAATAATTTGTGAAAATGGACTAGTACTGGATTCGAACCAGCATCTCTTACTTGCAATCCTAGTGTGCTAATCATTACACCAAATGATCTTAATTTCTCGAACTTGGGCATCTCTTATAACTCGTTCTCTCGTTCTTTCTTGTTCATCAAGGCTTCATTTCTCTAGCCAAGTATACGTTATGAACAAGCTGAGCTTCTTGTCAAACTATGTCAAGCCTATCTTATGCCGAATTTTTATTCGGTGGTTTTCTCTCGAACTTTTAAAAACTCATAATCAGCTATATGAAAAATTCCACAATTACAAATCACATTTCCATCGAGTGCCATTTGTAACACTTTCATCCACATAAACTTTTTATTTCATTTTTATTTCACGCCTCAAATTTTAGGAGAATTTTTATTCCTTGAGTTGTAACCGATTATTAAAGGATTTTAATTCCATTCTCGTCGCTTTTGTCCTGTGCTGATAATAATTAATTGAAATTCAAAAACTGAAGAGACACAAATTTTCCGCAGCTTGCTTCAAAGAAAAGATCCGCCTTTAAACTTGAAATTATTCCTCAATTTTTAATAGTAGTTTTGATCTTACGCGTGCAGCGTTTGCATTGAGCTAATTTGTACATTAATTTCAAAAATCAATATTTCTTACTTTCATCTCTTCATTGGTTGAACTAAACTGTGCTAGCTCATTGCAATAAAGAGCAAAAAAATGTTGTTTTGTTTATTTATTTTGCAAATCGGTCATTGTAGCAATTAAAAAAACTTCCAAACTTTTTAAAACATTAACAGTTTTTCGATTGATCTTTGAAGTCTGTCAGCCAGAAACTTTGGCGGTTGTCAATTTTCGAACCACCAATTTTTTATTTTCATTTTTAATTTCATTTTATTCTCAAAATCGGAAAAAAATAAAACTTAAAAATAAACCTATCCTAATTGTAAAAAAATAGACTAATTCATATAGCTTCAGAGAAATTCTGTGTAGCAAGAATTACAGCTGCAAAATTTATACATACAGTTAAACGTTTCTAATCGCAGCATTTTTATGGTAAAAACACTGTTTAGAAATTATGCTGACATGCGTCAAAAAAACTAACAATCACTCAACGAAGACAGAAAGGACATTTTCTATACTTTTTCAGAATAATTAAATAATTGTTGTCTTTAACGTAGATATGCAATCATGCCGTGATCACATTCAAACAAAAGAAATCAATTCTTGTTATTTTGAAACTGTAACTGACAAGTAGAAGCGTCTGAGTAAATAAACGTTGACAGAAAAGTACACAAAAGTAAACAACGCTTGGATGGAATATTTGATGAAATTGTGAACTATTTCCTCTTTTTTTTTGGGTTACGCAAAAGGTGAAATTACATCATAATAACTATAAGCAACGCTTTTAGCAAACAAAATTCAAGAATTACACAAAAATTGTTATTTTTCTTATTAAAATTTTTTAAATAAGCTTTTTTAACAAAATATTTGTCTAGATGGAACAAATGCACAAGCAAACTTCCAAAAACGTGACTAAATGCTTCTACTTCTGGCGAAAAATTTGCATTTTTGTGACGAATAGCCAAAAATATTTCTTGGTTGGCTTTTTTAAGGAATTGAAAAATTTCCACCTGATACCAATTATACATTATCAGTAATGATGCATTGAAATTTGCATCTCCCAAAATTTCCCCGGGCATTTTCAAAGAGAATTTGTTCACCTGGGCTCGCACGGTCACCAAAAGGAAAAGCCGGCTCTTTGATTAACCCCCAGCCAAAGAGGAAATTTGTTTACCAGCCAGGACTGCCAAAGAATTAATCATCATTATCATCCGGTGTAATTAAGGGAACATGGAAGCATTATATCCCTCTTCTAGTTTTTGAGGACATTTTTTTTTGGGGGGGGGGGGGGGGGTATTGGTGATGGGAAAAATTTTTTCGTAAATTTATTATGAAGAAATTTAGGCTTGATTTTTTTTATGGGGGGATGTGATAGTTGCCTGCCCATGATTGCGTTGAAAACTTAGATAATTGCATAAATTGAGATTTCCGATAAAAATTAGGCCGCAACGCGTAAATAATCTTGCGTAAAAAAAACTTTGCAATCATAATGAAAAATTTTATCCAAAAAAACAAACTTGACCTGAGAACCCAATTCTCGTTCATGCCTAATTTCCTCTCTTCAAATTTTTGATCAGACGCTTCGCGTGAAGTTTCTTCTGTTCACATATTTCATTACTCGATTTAAATGAACCGGAATTTTTTCGCTTATTTCAAAGTATTTCATCCATTTCAAAAACATATGAGCCCAATTTTTCACCGCTTTCTTAATATTAAGAAAACCCAAAATCATCCATGCAAACATAATTCATTTCTTTGACAAATTAAGCGATTAATACTCTCTCATAGCCATATTTTCTTATAACTTTTTCATTATTTATAACTAATTTCAACCAGCATTCCTGTCGCGTCTGGGGAATACTTTTAATAATCATCCAAGTTGAGATTAGAATTTGATCATGCGCCCAATTTTACCCGGGCTATTTTTCTACACATAATACGGGCACAAAAATGCCTATTCCCCTGTTACAAAAATAGGAGATACCCCCTGCTTTGCAAATTGGGGAAAATAAATAAAGAAAACAAATTTGTAAGGAAAACTAATAACACCTCAACTTGTTTTCACTCACAACTTTATTGTCTAGTTATGATACCCAATCAACACTAATAATACAGTGGATCATGGTATTATTATTGGGGCTATTTGTTTACCGCACCCCAGTTCTCCGCCTAATTTGGGATCTTTTCCCAGTAATTGGGCGTTTTCAAAACAACATAAACACCACAAAAGTTTGGAAAGCTCTCAAAATTGAGGTCTTCAAATATCGACGCTGGGCGGTAATTAGATTAAAACAAACATTGATAAAATTGGATTACCAATCAAATTGGGTTTTGGTTTCGATTGTTATTGTTTGTTAGTACCGATTAAAAACACCTGAACGACAAATTTGTCCGTGAAATGACGTCATTATTTGTCAATGAATTTAGGAAGAAAATAAAATTGTTCAAAAACCCGAAATTTCATATTTTGAGCTATAATGACTCATAATTTCAGTTTTGGGCAAATATATTTTTTGCATAATATATAAAACCACAAGCTGTTTGAAATTTTTGATAACAAAATAGAGTTAAACAAAAGATAATAAAATGTGCGCGGCGTTCTAACTGGTTTCGTTGTACAATTTTAGGGGAAAAGTGTCCCTTCCCGGTGGGAAAATTTGTCTCCCTGTTCAAACAAACAAGGGGGCGATCGATCGGAGATCACCATAGTTGAGTTATAACCCGCTCTGGTTAGCACTTAGTTATAACAGGGCGAGGGTAGTTGTTATACTATTATAACTAAACAACTGTAGGCGTCATGCTATGAAGTTGCCCTAAGTTGATCTGATTCATAACGCTTGAGTGACAGAGCATAAGTCAAAGTTATCGACCCGATTTATCAAAAACAAACAATTTATTATCAAAACAAAACAAAAACAATCTACATGCACAATTGACCGTGGCATAGACTAAGTCTGTCGTAGGGTGAGGAAAAATTAAAACGGGAAATTGCATGAAATTTTATCCATTTTCCCTAAATTTCACCTATCAATTTTATTGGAAAAAGAGGGAATAAAATTGCGTCAGAATTTTTGTCTCTTGTTAAAAAAGGAAAAATTGTGAAATTGTTTCCCAATTAGAATAAAATTCATCGGATTTAATATAAGGTTTTCACGTTTACTCATGATTACAAGATGATGACAAAATCGTACTAAAATTAGACATTTTTTTTACAAAAAACAACAATAAATATCATCAACTTACGACTACATTCGACTCTTTCGTCATTTTTGCTTTCGTATCCTGCATCGCACAAACATTTGTCCTGAGATGATTTCAAATGATCCCACCCTCCCGCGTTGTTACACAGAGCCTTCGGCTGACGCTCGGGGTCCGAAGTCGCCCCCGGTTGACACGACCCGAACACCGGACTCGACGAACTTGAACTCGTAGTTCGAGGGTAAAGCGTGAAATCTTTCACGACCCGGGGGCAAAAATAGTAGAACACTTTTATACTGTGAATGACAGTGCAGGAACCGCGGTCCATGAATGCCAAGTAAATCCCCCCGTCTGAAATTGTTCGAGTCAGGCCGAAATTTTGTTCGGCAGCTTTTTCTAAATCGATTTGAGCTTCGTAAAGAAAAGCATCGTCCTGGCTTGATTCTTCGAGTTTAGTGTCTGAGAATAGAGAACCGCCTCCGAGGAACGAATCGAGAGGCTTGTAAGCGGTTTTGTCGTCAGGTGAGGCATTGCTTCTGTGCAGATATGAAACTGTGATTTTGTTGTCGCATTTTGGTGAGGATTTTTCTTCAACTCTCGAGCACTTTTCTTGGTTGTACCTAAAAAGGTCGAAACTAAAAAAGTTGGGAAAAAATAAATCGAAAAATGTCAATCAATATGAAACTTTGACCTTCAAAATTGTTAAAAGTTCAAAACTTTTCCAATGTAAGCGTAAATCTGTTCTGTAGTTAAAAATAGGGCTGTGACATTGGAAAAATTTTGAACTGTTAAAATATGAAATTTCATCTTGATTGTGAAACATTTTTATGTTTAAGCTCTCCAAAAAGGTGGAAAATTATTGCAAATTAAGCTCCCTGTTAAAGAGAAAATTTACATTTCAGACAGATAATTATTGTCTCAAAAATTTGATGTTCTCTTGTTAAAATGTGAATACTAACCAAATTCTGATCTTGACAATTTTTGCATCATCTAGAGCTATGAAGGGAGTTCTGACCCAGTTCTCAGCTCCTTCCACTTCTGTGTCACACACTGCCATTCCGTTTTTTCCACCCCACTGCCACTAAAAAGTGGGTTATTATTATTTTTTTTAAATAAGCATCCAACAAACATGCAACTATCAACACTAACATTTAAAACTGGGCTCATTTCTGCTACATTGTTTGTCAATTTTGACCCTTTTCATTATTCATGACCCTTTGGTTGCGTTTAATGTTTATTATTGTTAGCCCTAACTTTTAATCCAAAACAAGACATCAAGTTTTGTTTACAACAAACTCTTGCGCAACAATTGACCGATCAGATTTATAAATAAAAAATTTGCATTCTTGAAATTTGAGCCGCGCATTTAACCTCAAACTTCGTTTCACAACTTGAAAATATTTAAAAAGCATCAACAATTTTGTTTATTCTTGTTGTTTAAAAACAACAACTTTGTGCTCAGGTATCTACAAGTTGATGACTTCTCAATTAGAACCCAAGTTCATACGCGTGGTCAATTAGTAAAGCCCATTAGTAAAGAAAACATTATTAACGGGTTGAAAGTCACCCTTAGTTTAGCAATCAGCATCAGTACCTTTGCATATTTGCATTGCTTTTAACTTTTACTTACTTTACTAATTTATAATACTTTTTAGTTAGTAGTAAATTAACCAATATCAAAGCACGTCATTTCATACCTCGCTGCGTTTAATGACAAAGTATACAAAAGAACGAAAAACTTGTATGAATAATAGCATTCAACACATTTTCTCATTAACAATGTTTGCAGAAAACCGTTTGTCAATGTATTAATTTTCACGAAAAAACAAAAAAAAAACTGAAACTTTTTCGTTTCAAGCGGTCAACTTGGTGCCTCAATGTGATAATGTTTGAAAAAGCGTGAATCAATTTTCAAATAGTTTTCAATTTGAAATTGGCCTTTTGAAATTAACTAATAAACTTAATATCATAGAGATATTTGATAATTTGCTAGACCACAAATTTTCGAAGATAGGTGAAAAAATTCACTCCGTAAGTTTTTATATAACTCGCAGTACACAAGCCAATCATTCTAGTAATTATAAGACTAGTAATTATACATGAAGATTCACTTTTTCGCTCAATAATGTTTCTTTAATAAACACGGCAACTCAAAAACTGACTTGAAAAACAACAAGAATATCTTATGAGAAAATTAAAGCAGCGTGATTCCTGAAAATGAATCAATTAAATAAAATTTGACACAGAAAAACAACAAAAACTTTGAAAAAACTGTTCAAAAAATCATACAATACGCGTATTGTCATAAATAACGCGCCAAAAACTGCATTTAAATTAAGTTTTCATTAACTTTTCAGCAATTTTGAAAACACTTTCTGAACAAAAGTGAACAAAAAGCGCAAAAATTGAATCTGATCAAATTTGACAATCAGGCCTTTGACAACCAATGTTTACGTTGTAGGTATGTTTAAAAAGCATTTAAACTGAAATGAATTAGAGTTTAAGTTGAATAAAAATGGAAAAGATTAAAAGAAAAAGTCAAACAGTATAAAGCTTTTATGCAGTATTGCCGGACAAATATAAAAAGGAGAATAAATTCAAAATATATGGAAAATTTTTTCAAAAAGGAGTTTTGACCGAACAGCAGGGAATTGAGAAATTAATGCGAGCGGCTTAGCTTTGATGCATTATGAAACGTTATAATGTGTAAACATTGGAGTGGCTTTACATCGCAGAAATGAAAAATCAATTTGCATTCATAATTGAAGATATCTTGTATCGTATTAGACTTTATTAAGTTTTAACTTATTCATTGAAAGGTGATATATTGAAGGGGAAAAGGTCAAATGCTGGAATAATCGATTTTGATTTTAGCCGAAAATAAGCAATCATTGAATTGCTATTGATGAAACATTAAATCACTTGTTTAAAAACAACGGTCTCAGCTTAAGTTTAGAATAGCAAATTTCTTAAAAACTCAAAATTCACTGAATATTTATTTTCAGCAATTATGCTATCTATTTGTTACCGTTAAATTTTTCTTTCTTTCAACTTCCGAAGATAACTTGGACCTTTTCCGTTTATATGTACCCCCCCCCCCCGCCGCTTCCACCCCCTGTTTAGTGGGTGCACTTTATTTGCAACCCTCAGCCAAACGGGTCATAATTTTACACAATGATTTACTAATAGCACGTGCTCTGTAGCTGTTGGTGGTTGTGGTGCGGGGAGGGTGAATATTTTTCGCCGACTGAAATTGGGAATTTAAATTTTCTGGTAAATAATTTTTCATGCTCACCCCATGCTTCGTTTTGCCTTTAGTCCCGATTGTCTTGAAATCCTCCCACACTTTTTCAGCTGCACCGGCCGAGGCGCTGTCTTGACTAGACCGATCCAAAAGCACTTCTAAAACACAGCAAATAAACTCAATCAAAATTAATAAACAACAAACAAAACAACTCCATCAATATCTAGTATCATATCATTATTTTTCTAATTTAAAAAGCAGATGTGACGATATGAAAATCCGCTCCCTGTTCTGATCGAATATATTATACTCAAATTTGTAATTTTTCAATGCTTTTTGTGTTATTTGTGTTTTTGTTTATTGCGTTCAGATTTTGTATAAATATAACAAATAACAATACAGTGCGATTGTTTGTGAATTTTATTGATCTTGTGGATAATCAGGTTCAAAGGTGAAAAACTAGCGATGCGTTTAATGGTCATTTTAGCCTGATTAAATAGAAAATTGTCTTGTTTTGTTGTTTACAGCCGCTTTTCACCTGGTCAACAGAGCCCAATGTACATGTGATGATTTGATGTGACAATGATACATTGATCATAAAAGAAATCTGCCTAGAGGTCCTATCACTCTTCTCTTCTTTGTACATTATACTGAGTAATAGTGATGATACAACAGGCCCCTGCCTCAATAAACAAACAACCAGCGCGTGAAATAAATAAATACCCTCGTCTTCACAATCAAAAGGACAGGAGAGACAAAATAAATAGAAAACAGCAAAAAATAATGAGAAGTAAAATTTTTTGAAGAAAAAATGGGTGACAATTTTCTGATAAAGTGTAAAAAGACGGAAATATGGGAAAAACTGAAAAAAAAACGTTATCAAAATTGATACAAAATTTTAATAAAAAGGACGAAAATATTTTTTTAGAGATTTTTGTTGTTCTCAGGAAAAAATGATTTAATGAGAGGAAAAATTTTAACAGAAAGGTTTGATTTTAAGAGAAAAATTACTTCAAATTCACAAATCCAGAGCCAAAATCAGGAAAAAATTTTTCGCAAAAATAAACAAAGAAAAGGCTTCAATTTAATTACGCGTGTTCTTTTCCCACACGCGTGATGAATTACAAAAACTGGGCTAACAATGAAAGATCCCACAGAAAGTAAATTTGGGCTAAGTATTTATAACTAACTAGTTATGAATGGGTAGTAGTTCCTGGTAATGACGTCGCGATAATGAGGTTGACATACTTTGTGAGTCTTTTGTCTTTCACGTCCATTTTAATTCACGCCCCGCTGGTAACAGGGCAAAACATTGGGGTGGGGGAAAACCCACTAAGGGCCGAAAGTGCGTTTTCGATAAACTTGCTTGAGTGATTTCACGTCAGAAAAGTGCCCTTTAATAGTTCATGTCGGTTTTTACATCTTTCGTACGGTCAAATCTTAGGTCTAAATTAAAAATCGATTACCTTCTGAACTTTTTTGTTTAGTTAGGTTTGCTTTGGTTTTATTTCTGTAATAATAGTCCCTGCCAAAAGACTTGTAATTAATTTTGGAAGCGATCGAAAAAAAATGATTGAATAAATTTCAGATCTCAAAAATATTTTTGTGATAATTACAAAAAAATCTTTTTTGTTTGTGCCCGCCAGCTTAGTGGGTTCGTGTCAGCTAAGTGCACGTAATATATTATAACATATTGATTTGCTATGTTATAACACTTAGGTTGTAACTGAGGGTGCATTAGGAAACGGAGGGGGGGCATTACGGAAACAGGTAAGAAAAAAGTTTGTGGAAGCTTACTTTAACAGTTTTCGACTCGCTGAAATATTAACAATTTTGACTTGAAAGCACTTTTTTGAATTGATTTTGAGAAATAACGAGAACCAACTCATATGAAAGATGGGTCTTTCCCATTTTCGCCCCCATCTTAGTGGTCATGTAAACTCTAGCCTCTCATTATTGTAATTATACCATAATGGGAGGCTATAATGGGAAAGACCCAAACGATGTGCACAAAATAATTCCCATTGTATCAAAATTCTGTGAAAACTTGAAAAATAGGAACTCGAAATACTCTGAATAAAAAAGTTCCTATAGTTTACAGGAGGAAAAAAACGTGCAATATAACCAGACTTTAACAAAATTCTGCTAGAAAGCCGTTTTTGTCAAAAGTATTGCAAGACTGCCCGTTTCGTGGAAACTGAGGAAGATCTGTGAAAAACAACAGAGGATCGGAATTTTTTTCTACTGTCCATGTACAAACTGAATTTTGAATATTACGCTGGGCTTGAATGGTGAAAACAATTGCTGGCAAAAAAAAACTGTTCAAGTCTACCAAATAACCATAACCTACGTCAAGTTTTTTTCCCACATATTAAATGTATCAAAAAACAATAGGAAGCAATTCTAACTATCTCGAGTCAATTTATAATTCTGAAAATTGGGCGCTGAAGAAGTTTAAGAAAAACAATTACCCGGAATTTTTGTGCATAACACAAATTTCAATTTACTTCTTCATCTTTTCACTTTCTATAAGTCGGAATTTACTGTCAATTTCAAAAAATCGGTAAGCTGAGTTATTAAAGAAACAATGACGTGTTTGCAATTGAAGTAGAAATATTTAACTTATGAAAAGAAATGAAACTTTCATGTGAACATCACTAGTTTCTTACATCAAATTTTTCTTTTTAAAATTCCGCTACACCCCCTGTGGCATTCTTGCCTTCCAAATATGTTTCTCTAAAATTCTGCAATTGTTGGTTTTCAATACTTGCGATTATTTGAATATCACTGCTTCTTAAAAATGCACAAATTGAGAACTTTCACTTCCAAACTGTGTTTTTTTAAAAAAATTGTTTTAGTTTCAATTTCTAATAAATTTTAATTCAATAGTTTATGCTTCGTCAATTGGAGTTTTGCATCTTTTCGGTAAAAAGGAACCAGATTAGCTAAATAAATAAATTTAACAAGGCATGGTTGGGTGAAGCTATTTATAAAAAAATTACCATTCGCTCTCGTTTAAATTGCGCTATATTATCATCTGCTCTATTTTTAAGTCAAATCTGAGTCAAATTTAAAATGTACTATTTCATTGAGCCTTCGCGTCAAAGAGCAAAGCCAGCGACGAAAGTAAATCTAATGTATAACTCATTAGTTTTTCTAAATTGCAGAACACAATTAGCAGAAACTTGAAACAAAAGTTATAGTAAGTGAAAACTTCAATTTTCTCATTGCCCGATGAATTATGTACAGTTGCTTTTAACGATAAAATCATTTCAAACAATATGTCACAATCAGAAATAAGGTCTTAGCAAAATTCGAAAAAAAAATACGCAACGTTATCGGGCTCACATCAAATAGTTCAGCAGCTTTAAAGGTCAAGTGGCTGTAATTTGATCGAACCAAGCATTATTTGAAGGCGGTGGTGGTGTTGCGTTGTCAAAATCAATACTATCGATACTTTCCCCCCAAACAAATGTGAACTAATTTAGAAGGTGGCGGTGAACAAAGCACTGCAATTTTAACCTGATACAAACATAAATTAACACGAATATTCAAAAAAAATTTTGGTATTTTTAAATATATTACTGACCTACACTTGCTAAAAATACCGCACAAGCAACATAAATATTAATTTTGATCCAAAGTATAATTTGTATTTCAAAGTGACAACGTTTTTAAAGTTTTCCAGTCAAAAAATAAAATAGGGTGAGTGTTACCTTTGTCGCATTTGATAGCTGTAAATAAACTGATGATTAAAATGCTAACTGATAACTTCATTTTCAATCTTCTTCACAAAATTGATACGTAAAATGGCAAAATTTATTCTTCAAAGTAAGAAACCGGATAAATAAAATATATCATCAATTTTTTGCTCTAAAGATTAAAGATGCTCGAAATGTCCGATTAAATATGTTACAAACAAAATTATGTTAAATTTTAGAAGTTTAAGTTGAAAGTTGTCAAAGATCGGAAAATTTTCTTTTGAGAAAGAAATGAGAAAATTGTACAAATATATTAAAAGCGTCTATTCAATTCAGCCGAAAGAAGTAAAGCTACTTCAATTTTTTCTCATTCTGAGACCAAAGCTGAAAAAATCAATTGCTGCGCTCTGATTGGCTGAAATTTAAGCGCACTTATACTGAAGTACTGAAGAAATAATTCTACAGTGTACTTTGTTAACACTGATTGCGAGTTCAGTTGAAAGTGAGATTAAACGGGGTATTTGTTCACAGACATATAAATTTCTCTGTTTAAGGATTGTGAACTCTAAATATTAACCGATCAAAATACTAAAAAATTGAAAAAAAAACTAGCAGTTATAAGCTTTAGCAGTGAAAACTTTAAAGAAAAATTGAAAAAAACACTATCTTTCTTATTGTTATAAAAATTGACGCACGGAAAGTATTCAAATGCTGGTAGTATTTGTAGCTGAAAATTGATATTTCCTATAAACAGTAAAATTAGAGCAAATATTTTTAAATAATAAAGGAAAAGTTTTCTTTTCCTGGCTAAGTCTATCTCTTTTCCTATTACGTAACTGTACCTAATTTCACGCACACATACACAATTTCACACTTACTTTTGTTGTATATGTGAACGTTCAAAGGGTTGCCTAGCCAATTAGATTGACGTGAACGGGTCAATTTGTTCAAGTGACATCCAAAAATTAAGCCCCCTCTCGGGGGAAGAGGAAAAAACCCTTCAAACTAAATAACCAATTTACTTATCACTCGAGCTAGAACAACACAACACGTTAACAGGCTATAGTCTTGCATTATTGTCTCGAATAGTATTTATCTTAATGATTTTTAGAGAGGATAGAGGCGACAGAAAAAGGGAATATTGAGACAATCCTGATAGCGAAGTATTTTACGAAGCAGAAGAAAAATAAGCGTAAAGGCGGTATTTTTCAAATTAGTTTCTGCCATGAAGCCTTAAGCTGCCTCAAAACTTTTTAAAACAATAAATTCATTTTTAAAAAAATGTAAAAAAGTACTATCCCGGAAATTTCATCACTGACACATGATATTGGAATATTGATGATAATTTTTTCATACACATTTTTTTTAATCTTCTTGAAAAAGAAACACGGCACCCGTGAGCGTACGCGTAGCACACAAAATTTCTTAAAGTTTAGAATTTTAGAACTAAGAAAGTTCCGTAATACCCGACCGCACGTAATGTTAGAACCCATTTCATCCTTTTTCTAATCAGAAAACTTTTTATTCAGCGCTTAAACATCAAAATTGAGAGTTTTACAAAAGTGACAAACGATTCAGTAGAACACCACAAATAAAAATTTCCAGACTCAAGGCATCCTTCAACCTATGGAAAGACTTTGCTCAACCCAAAAATGGTGTGAAATACAATGCTTTTCGAACCAAACAGCCAATGGTAAGACTTTAGCTCCACTTAAGCGAACAGCTGGACTTCAGCTGGACCTAAAATGTCAAGCTCGACTTTTGCTCGAACCATATTAATCGCAATGACATTTTGCTCGACCTTAATTGTAATGTTCGACCTTTACTGGTCTCAAACTTATCACGCCAGATTTTAGCTCAACTCTAATGTTCTTCTCGACTTTTTGTCCAAGCAAAAAAATGAAAAAAAATTGGGTCGAGCTATTGTCAAATCACCTCTTAAAACTCTGTAGCACCCACAATCAATCAACAGTCTGCATTTTTTTTATAAATTAGAAAGAATTCATATTTTTGGAGAAAGAAATAAGTAAAAAACAACCAAAAGTTTATTATTGCTAATGGGAGAAGGAAATTACAAGTAAGCAACTCAGTTTCATTCCATCAATTAATGTGGAAAATTAGTCCCAAACGAGACCACTGCTTTATCCTCTGAGTTACAAATTTATTATGTATTTTGGCAGTTTACCAACTGTGTTTTCAGTTGGACTGCTCTGCTGCAATGCTGTTTAGTCTACCTTGTTTGCTGCTTTAGTAGGTACAGAAGCAAAAAAAATCTCTAAATTTGAAACAAAACCATTACCTCATGAACAATTTGTTTCCAGGTGGCATCAAATATTGTTAATAAAAATCAAAAAGAAATAAAAGTTTCTAGAAAATGTTTTATCTAAAAAAATATCATCAAATGCTCAGTTTAATGTACTGAAGAGATTCAAACCACTCAATTTTTTATTTCTCTAGAGTATAAATGTTCAATAAGAATTGCTTTTTACTTTTAAAGGATGCCAAATACGCAGGTGTTTGATGACGATAGCAGAATTGAGGAGACAAAAACGGATCAAATCATGACAATTAATTTCGACTAAGTTTTGGTTCGAAAAGATAACAGCTGGTCAATTGAATGAAACGGGGCGGTCATTTGAATTAGGATTAAAAGAAAAGCAGGCAAAGCAAATGGACGAATTAATGGGAAGCAGAAGGAAAACAGACTTTTTATCATAAAAAGTATTGAAGACTAATTAGACAATGCTTCAGAATAACTGATAGGGTTCTTAATAATTTTTCATTTTTGGCTCAAACAATCAGACTAAAAGATCTAAGTTTTGATTCCTTTGGCCATCGCCCTACACTTTTTATTTTAGGTGTCCAGTATAATTTTTTCTCCTTTTGAATTTTTATTCTTCAAAGTGCTAAGCAGATTGGTTCTCAAGGGGTCTTAAGAAAAACTTTGAAACGTAAAGTTTTTGAAAGACTTGGTCTGTCTTTGATACATGTTGTTGGGCAAATTCATATTCTTTTAGCGGCTGCTTTGTGTTTGGAGTAGCTGTTGGATGTTTGGTCTAAATGGTTGCCGGGATTTTCATTGTTCATTTCCTTGCTTGAGGTTTCTTGTTGCGCTTTCTATTTTTTTCTGAGGTCATTTATTGAGACATTTCACCGTCTGGTAAATTTCTCAATCTGTTTCTCGTGCCATGGCTGATCAGATTGCGGCTGAATAATTGTTATTTTCAAGATACAACTTAGTTAATATCCGAACAGTTGGAATGATCAGACTCTGATTAAATCACGCGTATTAATCGCTTTTTGTTCGGGTTTTTGGGTTTGATTATAATTTTTGTTTGGTTCAAAACTTTTAAACCCGCATCTCTTTTCCCATTTGGGTGAATTTCTTTTTTTTCGCTTTTTTGTGATATGTGATTACATTCGCTAGGCTATGTGGTATTTTGAGATTGTTAGTCATTTCTCGGCTGGCTTTGCTGTTGCTTATCATGCACTTCAATATTTCGAGACTAAAAAATCTAAGTTTCTCCATATAAAGAATCTCGGATGTTTGTCTGGTTTTTCTTCCTGCTGGTCGTCAGTAAGTTTTTTGCAGAATTTGTCATGCAGAAATCCCTTCCGTTTTGAATTGCAAAATTGCTAAGCAATATCCGATTTAACTTTGTACTGAGAGTTGAGTACTTTCGCTGTGTGAAATCGCGTTTTATTTTGTTCGTTAGAATTTTGTCAATCTGAGACAAATTTTATGCAGTATTCGCTCCGCAAATACAGTTTTTAACTTTGGATTATTGATTCGCTTAGCGAAAGACCAAAATTTTAGATTAACCTTATACGATCTAATTTGCGGAGTGAAAATTAGCTGGAAAAAGATTCAACTGAAAAATGAATTGAATTACAAGAGAAATTAAGATTATCATCAGATCATCAGATCAGTTTTATCATGAAATTTGATCATCAGATCAGTTTTACGATGAACTAATTATGTGAACAGGAAAGTTGCGGTAAAATAAAAGGAAGTAGTCTGCATGCACGGACTATGATTCATATAAAAAATTTTAAGAAGATTTGAACATGTAAAGATGATCTTCAACACGAACTGAGACAAAATTAAAATTTACCAAATGAAATGAACTAATTTAAAAAAAGGGGAAATTTTAAATGAATAGTGCTACAAATTATCGCTTGAATGTATTACGTATCACATTATCCTCTTGGCAAAACAAACAAAATACAGTTTTTTTTATATCAGAAAAGTATTAAAACATTTGATGGTTATTATAAATAATAAAATATCGTTTTTCAATGAGTTTTCGGTCGTAAATGCCTAATCAGATTCTGAATCTGTTGCCCATTCAGGCTCTTTTATGGTCATGATGGTTGGATGCGGCGCATCTGGAGAGCATGTTTCTAATTGGAGATCAGCAACTGGGCTTTCCGGTTTTGCTCGGCTCGCCTTTGAGTCGTAGAAATGATTGTCTTATTTTCCATTCGCTCTTGTTTTAAAAACTGGTGGCCTTTTTGGTGTGAAGGCGCTTTTTTGAAAAAAACCAATTGAAGAGCAGGTTTGGGTGGAGTTCCTGAATTCATCAGATTTTGTAATCAACGGGGATGTTTGTTTTCGTTTACTGGAGGATTGTTGCTTTGTTTTATTCGTTGTCTTGTCGTTTGGGTTGTTCTGGTGGTTTCTTAATAATTTACTCTGCAGTTTTGTGTGTAGACTGGATGAATGGAGTTTGCAGCGCGTTTCTGGACGTAGGTTATTTTGTGGAATTTGCGGCTTGCGTACATTCAATTTCTTTGGCATGATAGGCATGCGAACTCGCAGGGCACGTGATACGTTAGGGTTAACCGATGAAACACTGCTTGAGTCCTCTGTAATTTTTCGGTGCTTAATCTTTTTGCCGCCTTCGATCTTCTTTCTCGCAACATGAGCTTGTTTTGCTATGATTTCTTCTGTCGTTTTGCCTGTCGGTGCTTAGGGTCGTCTATCAGTGTAATCCTTGAGGTCCGCTTGCCGTTTGGTTTTCGCCCCAATTTTTGCTAGGTCAAATTTGCGGATTGTGACTTTGCGTTTGCCGGCTTCTTTTATAATTAATGTATGCTCATTGCTCCTAAATACTGAAGACCCGGGTGCTAATAAATCATACAACCCGTCCAGTCTCTTTTTGGACCGCTTATTTTTTGGAATCTTCTTAGCTAATTTGAGTGACAAAAAAAACTTCTTTTCGGTATACAAGGATGCCAATCTCTGGGTGTGAGATGACTCGAGACTCTTTATCTGGGTCGTTGTTACGTCTTTTGTTGGCTTCCTGTAAGAGGGTGTTTCTCCTTTTCTCGAATTCCGCATCACTTCTGTTACCATCGTCCCGTTTGTCTTCTGGGATTAGCTCGTCCTAGCGAAGTGTTTCTAGGCCTAATTACTTATTAAAAATTAGTTCATATGTTAGATTTTTTTGATTCGGTTCTGTAGTTATATTACTCAGGGGAGTATTAGCTTTGCATGCAAAATGTGCTTCAAACTATGAAGGATTAATTGTCTTTCGACGACATATTCGTAGTTTGGTATACTATCGAATTTATTGAAGCCTTTAAGGTAAAATTGTTTCGCACCGGGGTTTTAATACATGTTAAACGTCTTTAGATTCTTTGAGTTAGCCTCTCGACCAACCCAATTGCTCTGTTGCTTTGAATTGGAGCTTCAATGAGTTGTATAAAATTATGATTACAAAATGGCTTAATTTGCTGTCCAGTTTGACACTTAGCTTGATCTAATCATGTTTAGCGTGGTACGCCATGCAATAACGAGTAGTCTTGAAGAAATTGTACAACATTCTGTGCATTTGCTTTATCAAATACTTCGGCCGATTGAAACTTCAAAAAATGGTCCAGACATGCAAGGAAATATACTTCATGGCCTTCCTCGTTATAAATTGGTCCACCAAAGTCTATCTGAATTACTTCATTAAGAATTTTACATAACTTTAATGGTGCCCATTTGTCAGAAGGAATAATAGACTCTTTACCAGTTACCAATTTTTACCAATTTTTACAAAGGAATACACTTAGCCGTCTTTGACAACAAATCGCGGTGCATGTATGGCCACCATTGCGTGTATGGCCATGCCGGTCATACCCCAACTCCCAGGGTGTGTCGCATAAATTACTTCGATATATGCGTCTTTTATGGAATTGGTATTGCTATTTTGTCGTGACGCAAACACAGCCGTTATAAGTTTTATTTGATTCAATTGCCTATATATATAAATATATATATATATATATATATATATATATATATATATATTTACATAAATATATATATATATATATATATGGGGAGATCTTTCTGCATCTGTCTTATTATCTGTGTTGATGCAGTCCCGAATTTCCTTCAGTATGGTGTCTTTGGGCTTCAGGCTAACCAATAGAGTGCGGGAGAACATTTTTCAAAGGGCGAAGTTGAAAGAGTTGGTGTAGAGGACGTCTGTATATAGTCTCTTAATGACACTCGTCGTCTTTTCCAGGCATAGAAAGTGTGGTTGTTTTCAGCTGTGCATTGGAAGGTCCAGATTAATCTGCAAATTTCACATTGGAGGGGGTAGTTTTATGAATAGTGCAGTGTTTCATCATCTGAAGTCGACATCTTTAAGACCGTTCGAAATGAATGTTCGATGCCTTGAAAGTTTAAAATGATTGGAGGTGACTGAATAAAAGAGCGGTTAGAGGCAAAAGGCGAGTTTGGAGTGTGGGTTGCGTTGTGGAGGGTTGTAGAATTAAAATGACCGGAGTTGAATTCGCTAATTTTGTTATCATTATCCCTGATTTTAGACTATTCTCGCTTTAACGCCGCGAGTTCCTTACATAATTTGTCGCTGGTATTTAAATTTTTTGAGTCTGATTAAAATGGCTCATTTTGCTCTGCGAAATCCGTAAAAGTTTGAAAACCTAAAAGAAAGCGTTTCGCGCTGCGTTTGATCGCGTCCAAATTAGCGAAAATAAATTGTTCATCATAGGTTGACATATTATCGGCTTCCTGTTGCGGTTCACGCAAAATACAGTCCACCAAACCCATTTTTGAGCCATGGAGGTGATTGATTGTGAAGTCAAAAGGAAGTAGGCCCATATTGTGAGGTAAGTATTATACAATTTTTTTGCTTTTTTTCGCGCATAATAAAAAGTAAGGCCCTATGATCCGTGATAACGGATCATAGGGCGGAATAGACTACGCCCAACAGTTCAAATTGATTAATGCTATATCAATTTTAGACTTTGTCGAGGAAACTCGAGGCAAATGCGACAATTTGCCAACCGTCAGGTCTAGGTTGTTCTAATGCGCATAAAAGACTTTTTCTTGAAGCATCAAATTTTTTTTGGTGTCTCAAAATATGGATTAAACTGTTTCTTTTCTGTAGCATCAACAATTTTTTTCCTTAATTTGGTTGAAATTTTTTTCATATTCGTCGATTCAAAGAACTTTCTAATTTTCTTCAATGACGGTATTAAAGGGTAGCAAAATTGAATCATTTGGGATAAATTTATCAAGATGATGGCCAGAGCCAATAAAAAAATTTAACTTGTTGAAAATTGTTGGTGAAATGAACTGTTGAAATGTGGCTGTTTTTTTGCCTATGGTGCTATCCCTGGGCGATTCGGTGTCCAAGTTTTCAACTTGGGTTTTTACGAAGTGAAAACTTGCTAAATTTATTCGGAGTTTTTCTTCATCTAACTTTGTAAGACATTACTAACAAGCTGCAAGTAATCTTCAATTCGTCCTCTGCTCACTATTATAATATCATCCAGAAAGCAAAAGGTGTTAATAAGTCCTGTTAGTGTGCAACCAATAGCCTTTTGAAAATCGGCTGGCATATCTGTTAGGCCATAAAAATCCGGTTTAAAAACCGTATGTGACATTCATGAAACCGGTTACAAAATTGAAAATACAAAGCCGGGCCGTATCAGCGTGTAAATTAAGTTGGCTATACGCGTATTGCCAATCAACCGTAGTGAAATATGCTATCTCGTGAGGCGCGTTTGATAGGCTTTGTGCAATCGTATGAATTAAAAAATCAAAGTTCCGCATTTGATATTTGTTTTTATGGATTGATTTATTTAATCCATAAAAAGAAAACTTCAGTTTACTGTATGATGATTCGATTTGCCAGTTTGTGTTATCAATTCTCGGTACTATTTTGTTATTGACTTTTCATGGTGCATGGTGGATCTATGTTATTGAATTCGACCTGAGGACAAGGTTTTTGCAGGATCACTATACTTATTTGGTCAAATAAATCGCGTCCTAAAATGGGTCTAAATTCGTCTGCTACCTCGGTAATTTTCGATTGTGTCATTTGCCAATCGTTAAATTTAACTGATGTTTTCAGAGTTCCTGGAGTTTTCACAGTGTAGGTTGAAAAAGACTTTAAATTGAGTGGTTTTTTCTCTGACCATTTTGCTTGGATACAATTAAACATGATAACTTCGCGAGTGACAAATTAATTATTGTACATCCACATCCAGAATCCAGTAACCAATTGTATTGCCAATTGTTATATTCATGTTTTACGGTGCGATTGCAGTAGAATTATTTTGTTCTAACATTGCGACCTAATTATCGTTAGAAGAGTCAAATTGATAGTCTTATTGTTCGTTATAGTTAACGAAATTTACGTTCTGATTATCTGAATTGTTTTTTTTCTCTGATTCTCTATGTTGTTTATACGATCACCCTATTGCGTCCTCTTATCTGTATTTTGTTTTTTCCGACATACCTTTGCAAAGGGATTGAGAACACCGCATTGGTTACATTTCCTACCCATTGCAGAGCAAATCTGACGATGATTTGTTGTCTAATTCCGGCAACCTTTTCGACAGAGGCTATTTGCTTCGGGGTTGAATGTACTTCCGTTCCGCTGTTGGGTATGTGCAATCGCGTCGTTGAATCTATTGAATTATTTGACCACTTTTAAACCGCTTGCGTTGTTAGAAGATATCAGTTGTTGGTTTTGGTGGCCCATTTCCATGTTAACAGCAATGCTGAGAGCTCTCTCTGGTTTGACCGTATCTCGCAAAAGTTCGCGTTGTATATCATCATCTAGCATATTTGCAATGAAGATGCCCCGAGTCATGACCTCCTTGCGGTTCCTAAAGTCGCAATTTTCTGCTTACTATTTTAGAGTGCTATAGAACTGTCTCCCCTTCCTCTGTTTTCTTGAAAAGAAAACATAATGATCAAATTTTATATTACGGGGTCGGATGAAGAGGATTTCATACAATTCATACATTTCCGAAAATTTTAGAGTCTTGAGATCGTAGATGTTATGATGAAGGAATTTTTGTGTCAAGAGTATGCGGCCTTCGGTCCTATACTCAGTCGGCATTTTTCGGCATTTAAGTTCCCATTGAATTTTGAGTAGGTTTTTACGTATTTGTCCCATTTTTGTCAAACCCTCTCCGCTTTTTCCGTTGCGTCTTCAATTGGTGTTTGATAATTTGGTTCAGGAGGCAGTCGAACGTGCGTTGGTTTTGGATCAAAGAGAGTATCCAATGTTTTTTTCTCTCGAGACAAAATGGCCAGTTTGACTGGTATTCGCTTATTTGCCCATCTGATTGGGGGATTTGTTGTTGCTCGCTCCCTGAACTGCCCATTGGACAGGGGTGTTTTTCGAGGTTTTCGAGCAGCTGGCTGCACCATGTCATACAGAAATCCGTTGCGTGTTTATTTGCAAAACTGCTAAACGAAATCCGATTTAATTTTGTACCGAGAGTTGGTTGCTTTCGCTGTGCGAAATCGCGTTTTTTTTGTTCATCAAAATTTTGTCATTCTGAGACAAATTTTATGCAGTATTCGTTCCGCGAATACAAATGTAGTCTTTGGAGTTTTGATTCGCTTAGCGAAAGACTAGAATTTTAGAAAAGTTTATATGAGCTAATTTGCGGAGAAAAAGTTAGCTGAAAGAAGATTCAACTGAAAATTGAACTGAATTGCAAAAGATTTGAATTTAAGATTGAACAGAAAATTGATCATCAGTTTTATCTTGCATTTATTATGTGAACAGAAAATTTGCGGTAAAATAAAAGGAAGTAGTCTGCATGCACAGACTATGATTAATATCATGAATTTTAAGAAGTTTTGGACATCTAAAGATGATCTTCAACATGATATTAAATAAAATTAAAATTTAAAAAGCTAAATGAACTAATTTAAAATTAGGGAGAATTTAAATGAATAGCGCCACAAATTATCATATGGATGTATCATGTATCACAACTTTAAAAGTATTAGTTTTGAATTTAATCATTAACTTCTTTGATTCCTTTGTCAAGTTTGCTATTTGAGTTGTTTTGAGCTTTTGTCAGCCTGATGGTTCGCGTTTGTTCTCAGTATCTACATTTTTGGTTCTTTTTGTCATAGAACTTAGTATCTAATCAATTTCTGTGTTTGAACTGTGCGCTTTGCTATATCGTTTTTGTTACTGCAACCCGTGCCTTTTGCTTGCTTTATACGTCCTTTTCAGTATTTTTGAAATCAAAGTGGGCGACTAAAGCCAGTGACGTTGTCTTTTTTTCCCATTTTTATGCCGGATACAACTCTGACGGTTTCCACTACAGTCGCATGTGAGTTAAGTAAAATGTCGGTTTTGAGTTTAAATATTTACCTGTGCATATGGTGTTTTCTATAGTACCTTTTTCGATGTACGAATAAGTAGTTTAGCATTCTGCTTGTATGTGGTTCACGGATTCAATAGCTTTTTCAGACAGTCATTATGGTCTGTTTGACGGTTTTTGAGAAAAAAAAACGAAATGGTCTAAGTTTGATGAAATTTTGCACATATGTTGATTGTGTTTTCTGTTTGTCCACTTAGAGTATCGGTGTGCTTGGAATATTAGAAATTTTTATTTGGTTTTCTTTGAGATAGTAAGTATATTCTCTATAGTAAGTAAATTCTCCGATGGTGGTTTTGGGGTTTTGTTCTTGAAAGTTTTTATACAAACTGAGGTAAACAGCTTTTTGGTCCCTGTTTGATGTAGAAAGCATAAGAATAAACTCAATAGAAATTTCATAACCAGATAGCGCTAGTTAAATGAGATAATTTAGTTCAAGTTAGACAAGTTAATTAGGTGTTTGAAATAAGCGTTCTTTTGTAAAGTGTTATTGTTTCGAAGGCGCCAGAGAGGGTAGTTGAGTGATATCTCTTAAACAAACAAATTGACGAACAAATGCATATTGAGCTGTCGATATATTTCGTTTACTTAGCAAAGTTGTATTTGAGCATCAGGCCAAAGTCGAAATGAGGGATTTAAATTCAGATGAAAACTAGAGAGCGATGATTTGAAGTGAACCAGATATTTTGATCAAAATTGGAATTTCAATTTGAATCAAATTAAAGTGTGATTTTGAATTTGCAAAACTGTTGGCAACTCCAAACTTGTTAGCCTCGACTTTTTAAGTTATATTCATCATTGGAATTTGAAAATTTTTGGGGATGCTCCCCTGATTGTCCATATATAATAGGGATGCGCGGCAAGTTACACTTTTTTGATCTGAGTTATTTATGCAGAGTTATGTTGATTTAGAGTAAATAAAAAGGCAATTTATCAGTTTTTCGAAATACCACCAAGCCGATGTTTCCCGCCCCCCCCCATGGAGGTTATATTAAGCGGACGTTTACCAAATTTTAATGGCATGTACACCCGATGGTCCTCTCAGGCTGGTATACCTTTCGGGCCAATCCGACCACCCAACTCCGAGCTATTAACACGGGAAGTGGCGTGATTTGAAGGTTTTTGAAATTTTGAGCGAAAAAATGACTGTTCGGGTATGATATAAGAGTAACTAAGGGTTGCAAAGGGTATTAGGTCTAGAGTAATGTAGCACATGATCATGGGAAGGGTTTAGGAAGTTGTGGGAGAAACTTATTAGCATTTTGAAATAAGAATAGGCAGTTTTCACTAAAAATAGTTAACACTGAAATTGAAATAGTAATTTCTCTAAAAGTTGAAGTCGGATTGACCTGAAATTTGGGGGGTAGACTAATTTGGGTACGGGGAATCCGATTTTGAGGTCGGATTTGACCCCACACCAACCTGCACGGAACTAGCGCACGCCCGTGCTGCGGAACGTAAAAGTTGAATTGCTCGTGGAGTATTAGTAGTAACCCTATGATTTTTGGAGGGTTAGTGTAACTTTTCAAGGGCTTTCGATTGGTGATATTTTCATTCCCAAATTCCGACCGGAAGTTGGTGCTTCGGGACGACCCGAGTGCCGAAAACCGGAAATTGGCCTTTTTGAGCGGCCGAATGACTTTGAAATAGTATTAATATGACAACCTGAGACACTTAGTGACAAAAAATAACCACCCCGGTCAATTTTGACGAACTCGGATTTTTCGGGTTTCGGCACCCACGACTCGTTAAAAATTTTTAAATTGCAAACGACTCGCAACGGCTGATCCGTTGGTCATGAAACTTGGCAGGCAAGTTGGTGGCACCCTATAGTTACTAGAAAATTTTACCCGAAGACGTTTTGACCTTTACTTCGCAAGTTATTAAGTTTCGAAATTTGGGGTCATCCGGGAGGTCGATGAAAAGTGTGCGCGGTCATTGCTCGCGTTCTATTGGGAGTTAGGCCTTTAAATTTTGTGAGTAGGTGCAACTATGAGAGAACTTTCCGTGACATTAATTAGTTTTATCAACTTGACCACTCATTTTGGATGAATGACCCCTGATTGACTCCTAGAGGTGAAATTTTGGGCTTTCAGGAATATTAGACTTTTCGGCGGTTTTTAACTGGTGAATTGCATGAAATAGTTTCAAAATTGGAAATTACAATTGGTTTTTGGTTTAGGGTTGAGTTTAGTTATTTATTCAACAATTGATTTTTGACAGGGATTGATTGCAGCTAGTTAATTTTATAGCGGAAATAGAGGTATAAGAACTTTTCAGAGCAAAGTTCAATGTTTACTAAGCAAACACTGATTGACATGTCAAGCACAAATATGCGATAAAGCGGAGTGGGTTTGTTTACATATGAGTCCAAAGGTCGTTTACTTAAGATAAGGAGAACGTTGAACAATGGTTGGTAGCAGTTGAATGACAAAGCATAATTTGATATTGGTTATTTGCATAGCAAACAAAGCCCTCCTACGGAATGTGACAGATTGCAAGTGTAAGTTGCAATGTTTACTTAAGAGATTAAGGTTTGTTTGCTTAAGATAAGAGCGTATTGGTAGAGTATAAATTGAAGGAACACACAGAGAGAGAGAGAGAGAGAGAGAGACAGATTTTGGAGTTTGGGAGAACTTCAGAAGTTTGAAATTGATCAAGCGAGAGAAAGTAGTTAGTTTAGTGGGACTAAACTTTGAAAGATTTGTAATTGCAAGACCAGTTAGGAAACTGTGAGCGTTTTGATTTAGTTCATTTGGGAAGTGAACCACGGATATTGGTAATATTATTTTAATTACTATTATAAATTGTCTTGAATTTGTCTTTTCCTTTGATGTGCAAGTAATTCTCTTACCGTTGTTATCCATATAACCAGAATTGATATTACGAGCTCAAGTGTGAATTAACTTATTTCAAGACAATCTAACTTGCAACAGCATAAAAGAGTGGAAGAGGGGAAATTGCAGAGTAACAAAGTAACGCTTGCTTCACCAATTCAAAACCTTTGGTTTATTTTATTTGATCGATCTTCTGGGCGACAGAGTCCCCTCACTGTTGAGCCTGGCAGAAATTCAGAAGACGACATTGGCGCTCCTGGGTGGGCTTCGTTTCTTTGTTACTTTTTGCTGTGGATTATTTTATGATTATTTGGAGAGCGATTGATATTTTTCGTCGGAGAAACTGCTGAGAGCGCACAAAAAGTTGACTTACATTTGTGATTGGGTTACTAAAAGTTTGATTATGTTTGGTTATCAATTGGTGAAGCGTTTTCCTTCACCAGGCTACGAAGTTTGGGAGGATTGGCGTGAACATTATTTGAGCACCGGCTTGAAATTGGGATGGACGGAAGAAGAGGTGATGAAATGGTTGCCAACAAAATTGTGTGGGTGGGCCTTGAATGCAGTAAGTGATTTACCAAGAGGCTATTGGCGGTCGACTCCAGGGAAGCAAGCATGGACACTGACCGAGACGCTGTATCAGTTTGACATACGATTGTCTGACGATTTTTTATGAGCGAAGCTATAAATTGTTTGTTAGAGGGAAAGCGGGAAATACGGCAGAAATCATCGAAACCAGTGACACTATGGTTCAGAGAACGGGACAGCAGTATTCTCAAAGACACAAGATTGATAGAAGTGGAAACGTTGACACTTCTTCAATAGATGGATTTAGTCAATCGGGCAGAAGTTTTGAAGGGTTTGGCATTGGGTTCAGCTGTGGTTTGTCAAGAAGAGGAGCTTTCGGTAAAGTTCCGTCTGGAGAAGTGGAAGATATGAGCATTGCTGAGAGTGGTAGTAGAATAAGAATTCGAGGTGACGGCAATGAAGTGCAAACTGGACCTGAGGTAGAGTTTACGGAGGAAGTTTGTGATCAAACAAATCAGGAAATTTCTAGAGCAGCGGCAAGCGAATATGAAAACAGTGGATTCGGAAACATTCCGACAGAAGAAAAAGTCATTGAGCGCAGTGTTGAGTCTTGTGGACCAGATGAGCATCATGCCATGAAAAAGGATTGTGTACTGTCACCAGAGTCTGGGGAGCTAAGCGGTGAACAGTCGGATGATGACAATTTGTTTGTAGATATTTCGGATACAGATTTTTCGGATGTAGTGGAACTTGATGTCGACGATTCGAGAAGTGAGACAGGTTTTGCCGCGAGTTTGAACTCAGTAGCATGCGATAATGTAAATGCAATAGCGAGCAATTTTGGCGGTGGTGTCAAAGCTAGCAGAAACGATATGCTGGGAGCCTGGGCCTCGATGGAGTTAAAGACAGGAGGTTTGGACCAGGAGTTCTGCAATACCGCACACGTGGCTGATGAGACACAAGTGTGTACAACTGAGTGCACTGTGGACACTTTGGAGAATTGGACAAGTTCTGGAGGAACTGATTGTCAGCTGGTATCTGAAGCACAAAAGGGTCAAAACGATAAGGCAGCAGGTGACCGAAGTAACTTCGCACAGTTGGGAAAGGAGCTAGAGAAATGGGTGCAATCGCAATTGAGTGAAAGTCAGCTTAATAGTAGTGTTTTGGTCGAGCCAACGGATGAGCATCAAGGGGACAGTGTTGGAGTTGACGGAACAGGGAAATCTGATCAGAAGTCAATGGCTACAGTGTTGCAGAGATGGGTTCATGATGATCAACAGCCTAGGAGGGAGGACTCTAGACGGTTTTCGATGGAAGTTGAGCAAAAAGTGGAGAGAAGGTTTGTATCGCGATTTCCGGAGATTGCAAGGCTATTGCAGGCGAATCGCTCGTTAAGCCGGAAAGAGAGGTGGAGCCGTTTTGAAGCATCAGGAAAGCAGTCATGGCAGCATTACAGGAGAAATGGTAGCTACAGTGGAAGAAGTAGACATCCATTCAAGCATCAGAGGAAGAAGGTTTTCATGTACAGGTGCACGAGTGTATGATGAGGGATGTTGGCAGCTAAGTTATTCAAGCCTTTTTACCCAATTTTTGCCTACATTGTATTAATCTAATTTATTAGGATAATTTGATCAAGCACTATAGCCGTAAGAAATTTTTTTTTCAAAATAAGATGATTTAGGGAAATGTGTTGATTTGGTAGATCTATTTTTAGATTTGATTTTTTACTGATTTTGGGGTTCCTTGGGTAGATGTGTGTCAAAGGCAATAGAGTTTGGTCAAAAATCGATGTTGATGAATTAGGTAGGATATGTTGAAATGTGAAAATGCAGGAGTGTGTTCCAATCTGATTTAATCAACCGCTATTCAAACTTTAGTGCAGTTAGTTTATATTAACCCGGAGCTAAATATAAGTGGTTCACTTCACTAGATCGACTATGGTTAAAGTACGTAGGAGTAAGTTATTCGGGTCAAAGGATAAGGCTTTGCAATTATTCGGGAGAATAATAATCTAGGAGGGAGGAGTGTAGAAAGCATAAGAATAAACTCAATAGAAATTTCATAACCAGATAGCGCTAGTTAAATCAGATAATTTAGTTCAAGTTAGATAAATTAATTAGGTGTTTGAAATAAGCGTTCTTTTGTAAAGTGTTATTGTTTCGAAGGCGCCAGAGAGGGTAGTTGAGTGATATCTCTTAAACAAACAAATTGACGAACAAATGCATATTGAGCTCTCGATATATTTCGTTTACTTAGCAAAGTTGTATTTGAGCATCAGGCCAAAGTCGAAATGAGGGATTTAAATTCAGATGAAAACTAGAGAGCGATGATTTGAAGTGAACCAGATATTTTGATCAAAATTGGAATTTCAATTTGAATCAAATTAAAGTGTGATTTTGAATTTGCAAAACTGTTGGCAACTCCAAACTTGTTAGCCTCGACTTTTTAAGTTATATTCATCATTGGAATTTGAAAATTTTTGGGGATGCTCCCCTGATTGTCCATATATAATAGGGATGCGCGGCAAGTTACACTTTTTTGATCTGAGTTATTTATGCAGAGTTTTGTTGATTTAGAGTAAATAAAAAGGCAATTTATCAGTTTTTCGAAATACCACCAAGCCGATGTTTCCCGCCCCCCCCCCCATGGAGGTTATATTAAGCGGACGTTTACCAAATTTTAATGGCATGTACACCCGATGGTCCTCTCAGGCTGGTATACCTTTCGGGCCAATCCGACCACCCAACTCCGAGCTATTAACACCGGAAGTGGCGTGATTTGAAGGTTTTTGAAATTTTGAGCGAAAAAATGACTGTTCGGATATGATATAAGAGTAACTAAGGGTTGCAAAGGGTATTAGGTCTAGAGTAATGTAGCACATGATCATGGGAAGGGTTTAGGAAGTTGTGGGAGAAACTTATTAGCATTTTGAAATAAGAATAGGCAGTTTTCACTAAAAATAGTTAACACTGAAATTGAAATAGTAATTTCTCTAAAAGTTGAAGTCGGATTGACCTGAAATTTGGGGGGTAGACTAATTTGGGTACGGGGAATCCGATTTTGAGGTCGGATTTGACCCCACACCAACCTGCACGGAACTAGCGCACGCCCGTGCTGCGGAACGTAAAAGTTGAATTGCTCGTGGAGTATTAGTAGTAACCCTATGATTTTTGGAGGGTTAGTGTAACTTTTCAAGGGCTTTCGATTGGTGATATTTTCATTCCCAAATTCCGACCGGAAGTTGGTGCTTCGGGACGACCCGAGTGCCGAAAACCGGAAATTGGCCTTTTTGAGCGGCCGAATGACTTTGAAATGGTATTAATATGACAACCTGAGACAGTTAGTGACAAAAAATAACCACCCCGGTCAATTTTGACGAACTCGGATTTTTCGGGTTTCGGCACCCACGACTCGTTAAAAATTTTTAAATTGCAAACGACTCGCAACGGCTGATCCGTTGGTCATGAAACTTGGCAGGCAAGTTGGTGGCACCCTATAGTTACTAGAAAATTTTACCCGAAGACGTTTTGACCTTTACTTCGCAAGTTATTAAGTTTCGAAATTTGGGGTCATCCGGGAGGTCGATGAAAAGTGTGCGCGGTCATTGCTCGCGTTCTATTGGGAGTTAGGCCTTTAAATTTTGTGAGTAGGTGCAACTATGAGAGAACTTTCCGTGACATTAATTAGTTTTATCAACTTGACCACTCATTTTGGATGAATGACCCCTGATTGACTCCTAGAGGTGAAATTTTGGGCTTTTAGGAATATTAGACTTTTCGGCGGTTTTTAACTGGTGAATTGCATGAAATAGTTTCAAAATTGGAAATTACAATTGGTTTTTGGCTTAGGGTTGAGTTTAGTTATTTATTCAACAATTGATATTTGACAGGGATTGATTGCAGCTAGTTAATTTTATAGCGGAAATAGAGGTATAAGAACTTTTCAGAGCAAAGTTCAATGTTTACTAAGCAAACACTGATTGACATGTCAAGCACAAATATGCGATAAAGCGGAGTGGGTTTGTTTACATATGAGTCCAAAGGTCGTTTACTTAAGATAAGGAGAACGTTGAACAATGGTTGGTAGCAGTTGAATGACAAAGCATAATTTGATATTGGTTATTTGCATAGCAAACAAAGCCCTCCTACGGAATGTGACAGATTGCAAGTGTAAGTTGCAATGTTTACTTAAGAGATTAAGGTTTGTTTGCTTAAGATAAGAGCGTATTGGTAGAGTATAAATTGAAGGAACACACAGAGAGAGAGAGAGAGAGACAGATTTTGGAGTTTGGGAGAACTTCAGAAGTTTGAAATTGATCAAGCGAGAGAAAGTAGTTAGTTTAGTGGGACTAAACTTTGAAAGATTTGTAATTGCAAGACCAGTTAGGAAACTGTGAGCGTTTTGATTTAGTTCATTTGGGAAGTGAACCACGGATATTGGTAATATTATTTTAATTACTATTATAAATTGTCTTGAATTTGTCTTTTCCTTTGATGTGCAAGTAATTCTCTTACCGTTGTTATCCATATAACCAGAATTGATATTACGAGCTCAAGTGTGAATTAACTTATTTCAAGGCAATCTAACTTGCAACAGCATACAAGAGTGGAAGAGGGGAAATTGCAGAGTAACAAAGTAACGCTTGCTTCACCAATTCAAAACCTTTGGTTTATTTTATTTGATCGATCTTCTGGGCGACAGAGTCCCCTCACTGTTGAGCCTGGCAGAAATTCAGAAGACGACATTTGATCTCCGCAAAGAATTCCTGCCGAAAGGCTATTTTTGGCGTCCTCTTTCACCTTTTTTCCAATATGCGGCCTATGAAGCGCCAAAACTCAAAAGAAACCGTTCGTGGAGGCCTTTTGAGGAAACTACTTCTTTGTCTTTCACAATTACTCTCACCATTGCTGTTCCCAATTTGTTTCTCAAATATTGTAGAGTAGAAGGATGTCTTTTTTCACTCATATGGAACTGGACGTTTTGATACTGCCAGCTCATAGTCATTGCTAGCCTCTTCTACTGAATCGTGAAAGCTTGTGTCGGATGTCTGTTCGATGCGTGCGATTTAGTTCTGCATGCTATTGAACCTTCTTTTTATGTTGACCACTCTTCCAGTCTAAATCACCATGAGAAAACTTTTTCTGTTCGTTTGCGACAAGGTAAAGTACAAGTAGTTTTTCGCTTGACTTCAGGTCTAGGTCGGTGCTTTTGATTCGGATAATTTTTCTCGAGTTTTCCTATAAGTTTTTGGGTTTTAGCATTTTTGGAGCTTTATTTGTATGCCACTTGAGTTATGCGTTATTTAATATTTTATGCGTAGGTGATGTCGAATTCAGAAAAAATATATGCTACAAATCCAGCACGTTTATTTTAAGATTTTACCACCATTTTGGATAATGCCAAATTTTCTCCTTTCTACAGTTTCTTTAGGGATCTTTGTTGGCGTGTTTGTGTGTGTGTGTGTGTGTGTGTGTGTGAGTGTGTGTGTGTGTGTGTGTGTGTGTGTGTGTGTGTGTGTGTGTGTGTGTGTGTGTGTGTGTGTGTGTGTGTGTGTGTGTGTGTGTGTGTGTGTGTGTGTGTGTTACACAGTCCTCGGGTCCTGACTTTCCGCTTCAGTCAGGATATTTTCTATCTTTTCCTTCCATTTACTGAAGATTTTCGGTGCCTCATCTGGGTCTATTCTCAGGCACGGAAAACTCCAGTTGTTCGGGTAGAAGTGTCTCAAAGCTGGGCACTCAGACATGATGTGATGAACCGCCGCTTTTGCGAGTTTGCAGAGTCGGCAGCTGTCGTCTGCTTCATCCAGAAGTCCCAATGTGGCTCTTCAGCACCTTAGCTCTGGGTGGTGTACACTTCTTAACATGGAGATTGTCGTTTGTTCTCGGCGAGAGAGGCTCTTGTCTCTAGGGTATTGCTTAGCCCCGTCGTTGTCAAGATACAGTGCAGCCGTATCATGAGCTGGTAGACTCCTCCATTTAAGTTTCCTTTTGATCACATTCTTAGCAGAGTCGAATAGCACTTCTACTTCTGCTTGGGGTAGATGGCGTCCCTCTCCTGCAGCCTTGTCTGCAGTTTCATTTCCATCTATATCACAATGTCTGAGGCACCACAATATTTCCAATGGGTCCCTCATTGTGTCTCGTAGTTCAACGAGGGTTTCAAAGACCTCTTTCTCGACAGAGCTGTTCCTTTGTTTCATATTTCCTAAGTTCGGTACTCTTTGAACCAATGACAGCGAGTTGGTCACTACTCTTGCCTTGGTAACTTTATATGTACTCAAGTGATGCAGGGCTTTCATCAAGGCTACGAGTTCTGCTGGGTAACTGGAGCAATGCTCTCCTGCCGCGAGCGAGATTGTTTCTCCTGTCTTCTCGATGAAACAGCCGGCTCCAACATCGCTTGTGCCGTTTACTGCAGACACGTCTGTGAAGATGGTGAATCGTGAATCGATGCTGTCCAGGAACTCAACGGCTTTCACATTTTTTCGATCATGTGAGCTTGTTTAGTAGTTGGCACTATCCGTGTCACTAACTCTTGGATGCTTACAGGGCAGGGAATTTCGGGGAAAAGGCCACGGTTTACTTTCAGTGAAGATCTTGTTCCACATTTGTTTTGCGTTGTTCCTCCAGTCTGATTTCTTTGTTCTCCGTTTCGGTCCTTGAGGGCAATTTCATGTCTTAGATTGGCGTGTCCAGGCGTAAAGAGTTTTCGAATGTTGTCAGTGCTGCATGGATATAGTTTTCATGGGAGGAAGATCAGATTCCATTAGAATGTCGTCTTTTGGTGTTGTTTTCAGAAGACCACAAATCCTCTTGCCTGCGTGTCTCTGTGCGGGTTCTAGTTTCTCCAAACTCATGCTAGACATCCACGGGTGCCATGCTGCAGCAGCATATTCAGCAATAGCTCTTCCAGTGGCCACGTAGGTGCTTCTAGGCGTTCTCATGTCGTGACAGCAATCCGTTTCGTACAATCTGGCAAAGATGTTTGATTTCAACTTCATACGCTTCGCAACATCCTCAGCGTGATGGTTTCGGGGGGTAGGTATTACTTTTCCATTTATCTGGAGTGAGGGTGTCCAACATGTCTCTGGGCCAAAAGTTGTGAAGAATGTAGGTTCGCACTTCGCTACCGATATTGTCAAGTGCCACTGTTTGCTCCAACAGGCTATGTTGTTTAGCGCACTCTGAACGTCCCTTTATCCTTCTTCTAGTGTTCTTCTAGTTGCACTTACCACTACATCATCAGCAAACATGGAAAGGAGGTTATTTCCATCAATCTGATCCTATAAGTTGTCTATGAAAATCAGAAAAAGAAGGGGTGAAATTACGGATCCCTGTGGCCCCCCGGTTGGAAGGTTTTCCTTTCACTCTTTCCATTGCCAAAAGAGACCCAAATCCTCCTATTTGCGAGCCAGGCTTGTATCCAGCGGATATACTTGAACTATACACCCTTCTTCAGCATCTTCCGTAACAGTGCGTCCTTCCATACAGAGTTGTAGGCTCGCCTGTAGTCCACGAGCGGGCATATCATTCTGTGCATGGGTTTCGATTGTATTCCGTCACTGATGATTTGTGAGAGGCGTATAAGCTGCTCTTCGGTGGCTCGTCTCTGTCTGAAGCCTGCCTCGTATTCCTTTAGTAGACCTCTGCTCTCTAGCAAGAAACTGAACCTGGTTTTCACCATGCGTTTTATTACATTCGCTAGAACGGAGATGAAGGATGAAGCTGATTGGTTGGCACGACGAAACTGCGCTCAAGTCCTTTCACTTTTTGGGTATGGGCACTATGGTTGCCTATCTTCACAGCTTTGGGACTTCCGCTGCGTTCCATGACCGTTTGAAGAGCCACGACATTCTCTCCAAACATTTATCCCAGAGGTGGCTCAGTAACCGGGATAAAACGCATCTGGGCCAATTGCCTTTGTTGGGTTTTTAGCTGCAATGGCGGCTCTAAGTTCCCGCAAGGAGAAATCACTGGTGGAACCATCCTTTTCATCCTCGCGCGATCTAAGTGTTGCGTTCACTTTTCGTTTCACCTCTTTGCCCAGGGTCAGCTTGCTGTTCTTCGCGTATTCCGCGATGTAGGCATCAGCTTTCTGTCTGTCCGTGAGACTCATAGTAACGTTGTAGGACATTGTCTTCCCTCGTTCCGCATTGGGGGCTCCTACCCAGGTTGAGGTCGCGCTCGAAATCGCCTCTGATCAGACCGTCCCAGACAAGTGGGACCTCTGATCAGACCGTCCCAGACCGAAGTGACCTCTGATCAGACGAGAATGCGCTCGAAGATCATTGTGCGCTCGAAGTGCGCTCGAAGCCGCCTCTGATCAGGCGAGTTCCAGACCGAAGTAACCCCTGATCAGACAAGTTCCAGACCATTGTCCAGACGAGTTCCAGACCATTGTCCAGACTAAAGTGCGTTCGAAATAGTCTGATCAGAGAATGATTTTAAACATGAACAAATCTCTCAATATCGTTATAATACATTCATTTCATATATCATTTTATCAATCTTATATTCAGCTAACAAAAAACCAATCCTGAAAGTATTGTTAATGAAAGTAAATCGAAAAAAAAATGATCCGAAAAAATTACTGAGTATGCCAATTTTTAATGCTTTTAACTGAAAAAATGAACTTAGACAGTTCTGCATAAAAACGTCTTGATCTACTTTAATTCAAAATCTTTTCTTGAAACTGTTGCGAAACTGTTGTGAAAAACATTGTCTTAGAACATTGCGAAAGTCTAAATGTATTTGGCGAAACTCAGAGCGCTTACAGGAAACATCGCTGTACCACAGACAATCTTATCAAACTCACTCAGCACGTTAGTGAAGCTTTCCAATGGTCTGAAATGGTTGGTTTAGTTTGCTTGGATGTTGAAAAAGCATTTGATGCCGTATGGCGTCTAGGGTTGATCCACAAATTGAATTCAATTGAGCTGAAGATCCCAATCATTAAGTGGATAAATTCATTCTTGTCACAAAGGAAAGTTTACGTGAAGATAAATTCTACTGTTAGCGCCAGTTTCTGCCCGACAGCCGGTGTGCCCCAAGGCAGCGTAATTGCTCCCATTCTCTTCCTAATATACATTAGCCGATTGCCAAAAATGAAAGCACAGATTTCACAGTTTGCTGACAATTTTGCCCTGTACTACAGATCTCGCTCAACACAACTAATTCAAAACAATCTGCAATCATCACTGAATAGCCTTATAGACTGGTGTGACCACTTGAAAATTAAAATAAATCCCAACAAAACTCAGTACATGATTTTTAAAAACCCATCTAAGAAAAAGTCTGAGCTCAATTTAAAAATAAAAGGCGTACCCGTCGGAAAAACACAAACGCTAAAGTTTCTTGGTATTACACTCACTCCTCATCTCAGATGGGACGATCACTGCAATGGCCTAATAAAGAGAGCAAACAGCAGGTTATTTCAACTGTGGAGACTTAGCAATCTAAACATCAACGAAGAGAGTCTTTTATTGGTATACAAATCTTGGATCCGGCCTCTTTTTTTTGTACTCAAATGCCTGTTGGATTGACCAATCCCAAGCACTCATTAATAAAATACAATGTGTCCAGAATAGAGCCTTGAGGATCTGCCTACGAAAACCTAGATTTTACAAAGTCCAAAAACTTCATGAAGACGCAAACATGCAAACAATTAGAGAAGTTCAGATTAAACTAGCCAACGGGTATATTAGTCGGGCAATTAAACACAACATACAGTCTGTAGTGGAACTAATTCACAAAAAAAGGCAGCGCCCGCTTAATAATTGCAAAAGTACTCTCGATCACCTTCAATACTAAAAAAAAAGAAATGACAAACTGGTTCACACTAGCCATCCGGCGTAGGTAGCAGCTCAAAACACTGATGAATGACAGAATGAGGATCGAGCCCCAGTGCATCTCCAACTTCAAGGCCATAAATTGTTTTCCAAGAAAAATGGGCAGCCGGACTGACATCAGTGGAAAACTTGGGAATTGGATAAATAGGAATACGAAGACAAAAACGGGAAAACAAGGAACGGCAACTTGATATTGAAATCTCAGCGAAAAACATCACACGATTTTGATGGCTAGCAAACGAAATAAGACAAATTATTAGCCAGCAGCGCAGTTGTGAGGAGCAACGAACACGAAGATCTCTATACCTACAGCTACGGTTCGACTCCAACTTTGTTTATTTATCACTATGCGATTTTTTTCTTTCATATATCAGTCAAAGCGTTTATTACCTACAGCCAACTCAAAACGATTTAGTATGATTGTTGAAGCCAAGCCAATTGGCTCAGCGGAGAATTACGTATACACGTAACTAACAAACCGAACCGATAAGTGTTCGAAGCCGAGAAGTGTCACCTTCCTTTTATTTCCTTCTCTTACTTTTTATTTCGCACATAGGCGTCTTTTTATCCGATAAAAAATATTATGAGTGTTTGGCCAGCCGCTCGCTTAGTCAATTCGGGGCCAGACACAACTTATTTTTAATCCACTTCATTCTTTTCATTCTATTCAGCCAGCCGCTCGCTTAGTAAATTCGGGGCTGAACAGATCACCAAAAACATCAAAACAAAAGCTAATTACGGCAATTATCAATTTAATCAAGCTTCGTTTCCTTTTGAAATCTTTATTTCAGTCTTTTTATCATCTTTTTGATACTCCATTGAATTAAATTAAATTAAACAAGAGAAACACTTCATCATCTAGCTTTGTGCTGCGCGCGGTTTGGTTTCAGTGGTTTTATGGTTAGGTCAGCGTAGCAATTTTTAAAAAAGCACTTCTTATTTTTCGTCAGTTTTGATTTTTTTTTATTCACTTTCCTTTATGAAATTAAAACAAAGTTCATTTTAACTTTTTCAGTCCTTCCTTTTCGAACAGAAAATTTTAGCATTTGTTCTCCTTAGACTGACGACTATTATATTATACGAATAAAGATCATTTGTTGTATACTACCTATCTGCTTTAATTGGTTGGAAGTTACTTCGTATTGCGATCGAAAAAGTATTGAAAATATGGGCCATCAAACATGGAACTTAGCGCGGACAGCTAACTCGATATTAACAATGCGAGCGTGGGTTTGAGACTCAGGATGAGCCAATTTCATCCATCTCAATTTTTCAGACACTTCCAAACTGAGAACAATGAAACTATGATGCCAAAAACCTCCAAAAACAGAAGAAAACTTAGTGCAATGCACTAATATCGATTAAATTTCTGACATCCACACAATGAGGTTCAAGTCCCACCAACGTCATCAAACTTTTAATATCCTGAAAATTTTTTTTTGTTTTAATTAATTAACAGTACTTGTTACTAACCTTGTGATAATGAAAATGCCGATCACATCATCTCCTACGAGGCTAGCCATGTATCCGATCCATTATCATTTTGAAATGCCAAGTTCAGCCAGCAGAAGCCCTCCATGGTGCTTGAAATGGCTGAGTGCGCCGGATGCAAAAGAAGTCTTTAATACAACAGGAACAGAAACTCAGTTTTAACGAGAACTTTTTTCTTCAATTCTTCATTTTAAACTGAAACTCTTTCTTAATATGTATTAAACTTCTTTTAACGAATGGTTGTACATAAATTATGTAATTGTGGCTTAATTCAAAATCTTTTCTTGAGGGGACCGGCAGTTATTATCAGCTGGACCCCTTGGTTCTGATCAAACCCATCAGATTTTCAGATGAAGTTCCGATCAGAATGCTGTTTTATTGTTGTCTCTTACCCGAGACAACAAAACTCAGTAAGAAAATAAAAAAAAAACTTGAAAAGAATGTCGCTCGAATTGGTCTCTGGTCAGACTAGTGTGCGCTCGAATCGGCCTCTGATCAGACTTGTGTGCGCTTGAAACTGCCTCTGATCAGACCGTTCCAGACCAAAGTGACCTCTGATCAGACCGTCCCAAAACAAAGTGGCCTCTGATCAGGCAAGTTCCAGATCATTGTCCAGACAAAAGTGCGCTCGAAGCCTTTTCCAGACCATGTAACTCGAGCGCACCGGGAACATGTGTGCGCTCGAAACTCGTCTGATCAGGGGTCACTTCGGTCTGGCCACCTCGACCTGGGTAGCTTGTGGAACAGGGACCACATTTGCTTCGCGTCCTTGTTCTTGAACACTTTATCTCTCCATATCTCGCGCTTTTTCTCTGCAATAAGGGATTCCACGCGCTGGGCTGCAGCTCTGTGCTCCTCTGGTTTGGCATGACGATGGTCTACTAGTTCGTTTCTTTTCACAATGGCTGTGTCAATGTCCCTATTGTGCCAGATTTGCCCAATTCGTCCCACTTTCTTCATTCGAACAAACTTTTTAGCGCTCCTCATCAGGAGCTTCTCAAATTGGTTCGTTTCCTCTTCTACAGCCTCTCGGAATCTCAAACAATCAGCGTCCTTCCAGGTCCATACAAGGCGGCTCGGTTTTGTCTTGCGTTGCACAGTAAGTTCCAATGCTACCAGAAGCGGGAAGTGGTCGAAGTTTACTGCCCGCTGTACCCTCCATTCTTCAGCCACTCGGAGGTTCTGGTCTAGAATCGTGATGACCGTAGCAGTAATGTGCTCACTGGCTGGGTATTGTCTGGTGTCTGATCCGTCATTCAGCACAGTGTGACTTCCGCTTCTAGGAGACTTTTGGCAAGGTTTGTGCCCCCTTTTTTATCTGGGTTGCCGTTTGGGTCCCAGAGTTCGTCATGGGCGTTGAGGTCACCCGCGATGATTTCATTTAACTCTATTTGCAGGCGAATTTCATCCTTGCTTTCAATTTCCGTGAGGGTTGGTGAGCTTGTCGGTGGCATATACAGGTTTACAGGTTTGTAATTCTTGTTTGCCTTTCCACTGTAAAGATGTTGACCAATAGTCCTTCCATCCAATCCTGCAGTTCACTCTCTGGTTTTTCGGCTCTGACCGTATTAGGGTCAGGAGTCCTCTTCCTCTAGCTTCCTTCTGTTGCTCGCGGTCCTTCTTGACTGCCGCGTATCCATTGAAGGTGATGAGTTTGTCTGTAGGTACAAGCTCGGTCTCCTGTATGCTTGCTACAATTGTTTCCTCCTTCTCAAGGAAAAGTTCTAGCTCGTACATGCTAGCATGCAGGCCTCCACAGTTCCACTAGAGTATTCGGAGGCTATGTTGGGATGGGTGAATCTTGTCTGGACCCGTGTTGAAAAATTTTTGGGATTTAAACATAAGAAATCGTCGGTTTTCGTCGGTTTTACTTCGCCAAAACCGAGTCGGTATTTTAACGTAAGAATCGTCGGTTTTTGCCATCTAAAAATCTCACAAAACTGACAGTCCCTGCCAGGATTCGAACATTGGACCCCTATATTACTCCTTGGACCCCTATAAAAGTCGACCAAAGACGACAGTTCTTGCGTCGATTTTGTCGCAATTTCTCAACCCGGGGAGGGGTTCTCCAGCGGCAGCGTCCTTGATTCGGCTTTCGCGGCACTGCAGACATTTTCAGTTAGCTAGTTTGCGAGCAGTTTCCCTTTCTAGTCTGGTGCTGCCGATGCACTTGATGTGGTAGTTACCACCGCAACTACTACATTTTTAACGCGGGAGAACTTTTCGGATTTGGCCAATGCACCCCTACCACTTGAAGCTTGGGAGTTCTGCTTGCTTATTGGTTGCTTTTTCTCCTGTTCCGGAGAACTCTGCGCACTTGCATCCTGACCTCTTACCGGTACATTTGAAGTGGGCCTTCTTCTTGCAGGATTTGCAATCGTCCCTGTTTGCTCCTCTTCGGATGCTTCCCTGGCATTCCACACATTTTGAAATGTTAAGTTCTGTCGCCAGCGATTATAGGGATTATTGTTCCATGGGTTCTCCTCTGCATTCTTGACACGTCCGAGTGGGGTTCTGGGTTCGTCTGGAGCGAGGAATATTTGCGCATTCCCAGTGGCATTCCACTTGGCATGAAAGGCAGGTAACTCCTTTATGGGTCACTCTAATTGTTTGGTTGCACTTTCCACATTTCCTCCACTCAATGCTGGGCCATTCGTTGCATACGAAACTGCTTGACTCCCACTTCTGTGCTGCATCTGTCCTGGTTAACCCACTGCATTGCTTTCTCATGTAAAACTTGGTGTCGCAGCGGCCGCACGTCAAGAATCTGGCTGCTAGCGGTGCTTGGCACCACCCACATTTCTCTACGTCTCGGGCCCGTTGTAGGAGTAGCCAGCCTGTGAGGGCCACTGCTGCCTGGCTAGTCCAAAACCCGGCTGGGTGACGTTGGTTTTTTCCCGAGGACTGGGTTTCGCCTTGGTTCGAGGACTTCCGTCCTTCCCTGTACTCCGCGAGAAGGACGGTGTAATTCATCGGATTATAAGTTTATTTTTTGTTGGATACAAACTCAAATAGAGTCGAGTTTCCCCCGTTTGGGTTTAAAGTGGAATGTAGTAACCATTGAAATATTTTTGACATGCTCCTTCTGGTGTCCATTGCGTTTTTTGTTCTTACAACTGCTGCTTTTAGACTAGCCCGCGCCAGTTTAGCGTTTTAAATGTGTTTGAAAAGGTAATTAGCTCAATTTATTATATTCTCCTATGCACAGTTGTGTTTTGAACATGAGTCATAGAGGTCACGAGGTCTCTAGGTTTATTTCAACTTCAACTTTTATCTATGGTGAGCTAATCAGTGCCTTGAGGTCAAACTCTACGAAAAATTTTCTGCAGAGAAAAAAGTGTGTCAAGTATTCGATGCCATATACATTGGTGGGCGCTCTAATTCACTTCCCGGGTCGAGGTTTGGTCAAAAAATAATGTAAGATTAGCGGTGATTAGCGGTGAAAAAAAAACTTTTTTTCACCGCAAAGCGCCCGCATCTTTTAGCGTTCAATGTTATTTTAGCGTTCTTGAAAATAATGGCTTGCGTTTTATGCATTTGGTTTAACTGTTGAAACTTCTTAAACCAACAAACTAGTTTTTAAAAAATATATTTTATCCGGCTGTTGGCTTGTTTGAAACTAAAAATAGATGCAACTTTGAATTTTATCTAGTGAAGCTAGACCACCAGTTTTTGGTGTTTTACGCTCTCCACACTAAAACATAATATAGCAATGAGTTCAATATGACCCCAACAAATCATTGAACCGATGAGTATAGACTAATTTTAGGAGATTTTCCCGCTAATTTGCAGCCAAAAAAGACCAAATTCTGAATTCTTCTAGATATGCTGGACAAAATTTTCTTTGTTTGTTATGAATCCCACAACTGAATCAGTTATGACACTGATTTCAGTTTCATTCCAACAACTCTTTGACCCGAAAAATCAGATGCTCTTTTAAACAAAAGTTTGTGTTTGTTCTTTTTCCAACAAAAAAAATAAAACTGTTTAGAGAAGCTAGACCAAATTGTTTAAGTGTTTTATACTCGAACTCTCTAAATATATAAGGGATAAAACACAATGATAAGAATCTTTACCCTAAACATCAAACATCAAAAAGGACGACGAGTACCCATTAACTTACAAAACAGTGTCAACACTGAAATTCAAAGTTTACCTATAGAAGGACACATAGATTGAGATCAATATTTTATAATACTTCTAAGTTAAAAAGTACGAAAACAATTATCCTCAGAGACGGCTAAAATCAAAACATCTTTGTTTATTATTTTTATCTTTTATCCGTAAGCTGATTGTCTATCCATTAGGCGATCCTCTATGGACAGCGTGTTCGACATAACTTATAGTATTATATCTTTTATAATATTACGAGGTTGCTGATCATTCAGCACTACTGTTGCATGTTTTTAATGCAACTTTTCCAATGATGAAAATTTGTAAGATTAGCGGTGAATTTTGCGGTGAATTTTTGTAAGAATTGCGATTTTTAGCGGTGAAAAAAATTTTTCACCGCATAAGCGGTAAAAAAAAATTTTTCACTGCTTAAAAGTTTTTTTTCACGGCATTGATCGCATTGAGCGCTAATCTCACACTTTTTACTCAAATTCACCGCAAATCTTACATCTTTTAGCGATTTTTAGCGGTGACACCTCGACCCGGGTTATGGCGCATTTTGATTGCGGCTCTGTTGAACTTTCACCGACGTTTATACAATGGGTAGTTTCAATTTTAAAATTGTCACAACGTTCCTCACAATCCAAAAGAGCTTGATTATAACAATGACAGCAATTCCTATATTGTGTCTAAATATGCGAGTATTTTATGTTTTGGAGTTTTGATCGAATCTTGTACAGTGCATTCTATTGCTCGCTTCACCATTATCGCCCGGGCCGAGGTGTCAACGCTAAAAAACGCAAAATGATGTAAGATTGGCGCTGAATGCGTTGAATTTATTTACGATCTACGCTTGAGCGAAGATCTTACATAAATTCAACGCATTCAACGCCAATATTACATAATTTTGCGTTGAATTTTTTGGCGTAGATCTTACATATTTAACGCTGAAATTTAGCGTAGATCTTACATACCTAGCGTTGAATTAAGCGCAGATCTTGCATAAATTAAACGCATTCAACCTCCATCTTAGATATTTTGCGTTGAAATTTGGCATAGATCTTACATATTTAGAGTTGAATTTAGCGTAGATTTTACATAATTTCAACGCATTCAACGCCAATATTACTTATTTTGCGTTGAAATTTGGCGTTGATCTTACATATTTAGCGTTGAAATTTAGCGTAGACCTTACATATTTAGCGTTGAATTTAGCGTAGGTCTTACATAAATTCAACGCATTCAACGCCAATCTTACATACTTTGCGTTGATTTTCGGCGTAGATCCTACATATTTAGCGTTGATATTTTTCCATTCCATTTCAGACAACTTTACAAATTCAAAAGTTTTTCAAGTTTTTTGTAAAAAGTCATTTTTTTCTGTTTTGAGCCCTATACTTAACAGGTGAGAAAAGCGAAGTCAGCAAAAAACCACTTTTTTCTGCTCTTTTATAGTGCAAAATCCATTTCAGACCATTTTACGATTTCAAACTTTTCCAAGTTTTTTTCGAAAAATCAATTTTTTTTCACTGTTTCGACCCCTATACTGCAAGGGTGAGAAACATGAAGTCAGAAAAAAATCATTTTTTTAGTGCTCTTTTAAAGTGCAAAATCCACTTCAGACCATTTTACGATGTCAAATTTTTCAAGTTTTTTTTCGAAAAATCAATTTTTTTTCACTGTTTCGACCCCTATACTGCAAAGGTGAGAAACATGAAGTCAGAAAAAAATCATTTTTTTAGTGCTCTTTTAAAGTGCAAAATCCACTTCAGACCATTTTACGATGTCAAATTTTTCAAGTTTTTTTTTCGAAAAATTGATTTTTTTTACCGTTTCGACCCCTATACTGCACAAGTGAGAAAAATGAATTCAGCAAAAAATAACCCTTGACTGCTCTCTTACGGTACAAAAACCATTTCAGACCATTTTAGGAATTCAGATTTTCTAAACTTTAAAAAAATTTAAATTTATCCCAGTACGCCTCACTTGGTAATTGCGTTGAATGCGTTGAATTTATGTTAGATCTCGGCTAAACTCAACGCAAAACGCTAAACTTAAGATCTACGCTAAATTCAGCGCCAAATACATAAGATCTATGCTGATTTCAACGAAAAAGATGTAAGATCTACGCTAAATTCATAGAAATATATGCAAGTTCTGCGCTAAATTCAACGCAAAATATGTAAGATCTACGCTAAAATCAACGCAAAATATGTAAGATCTACGCTAAATTCAACGCAAAGCATGTAAGACCTACGCTTTATAAAGATTGCGGCTCTTAAAGAAACCAAGGTACTGTGGTACAATGGTAGAAGAGGCGACAAGCAAGCAGGAGGTCAGTAGTTCGAGTCCCATACGCAACTGGAGGTTATTAGTTCAAGTGAACGCTTTGATTTTTTGTAAGATCAACAATAAATTCAACGCAAAAATATGTAAGTCTACGCTAAATTCAACGCTTATTATGTAAGGTCTACGCTGAATTCTACGCTAAATATGTAAGATCTACGCTAAATTCAACGCTAAATATGTAACATCTACGCTAAATTCAACGCTAAATATGTAAGATCAGCGGCAACTAGCGTTGACAAGTTGGAAAATTCACCGCCATTTCTTACATAATTTTGCGTTGAATGCGTTGAATTTTTGTCTCTAAATTCAACGCATTCAACTCAAAATTATGTAAAAAAATTGCGGTGAATTTTCCAACTTGTTAACGCTAGTTGTTGCTGATCTTACAACATTTTGGCCAATTTCCTCGGCCCGGGCGCCCTGTTATTCACCTTCAAGAAGATTTCTAAGTTCTTTTGTGTGGTTTATTAGGTTCGGCATAAATTTCCATGATGTTGTAGCAATCCGACGAAAGATCTGGAGTCCTTCAATTTGTAGCAGGCGCTAGTCCGAGAACTGCGTCAGTTATCTCGGTTTTTGATCGGAGGCCGCTTTTTTTATATTGCATCCTAGGCAGAAGTATAGAATTACATTTTGTAACACAGCTGTTTCGTCTCCCTCTTAATCCGCCATCTTCTAGTTTGTTCCTAACGTTCTTTACTTCACGGCAGCGTTTTACTTTTGTTTCGCTTCAACTTTAAAGTTTTTGTCTTATCTTTAGAACTTAACGTGTTTGCTTTTATATATTGTTTCTATATAAAATTAAAATGAACCAACTTGCTCCCGGATCTCAGTCTCATATTTCAGTACTGAATCCTAGAAGTTCATTTTTTTCCATAACCAGAGTACTGATGATGGCTATTTTTAGCCATTTCAGGATAATATTCCTAGTACAATTCTGAGCTGAGCATCAACATAATGAACTTCATGTCTCCATTTGCCATGGACATTTCGAACTTTTGTCTTTTTTGATTTCACTGTCTATTGATCCATCGCAGTTTGAGTAGGCAAAACAGCTGTGAAAAGAAAAGGTACTAAGCATAAAAGGATTATGACTGTCAACAACAAATTAGTTTTGTTTTAGAAATTAGTTCTATGACTTAGAAAATTGCTGGGCCCATAACATGTTGGGTAACGGGTTTCCGCAAGCGGAATAAAAGCGTTTTTAACTAAGTAGAAAAAATTAATTTCTGAAAATGAGAGAATAACAAGAACAATATTTTACAGCAGAAATAAGAGATTTACAGAAGACATCTGATTAATAGATCAATATAGTGATTTGATTTTGGGGATGAAAAAAAGGCTCAAAAATCAGCTGTATTTATACCCATTACCAGTGCGAGAAAGTCAAGATACAAAACTAATCTTAGCACTATGATTTATAGTGGGGGTCGCAAGGGCTACCCAATATGGTTTGCTTCTGCAATTTTCCCAGCAATCAGTCGCAGGGGGTACCATAGATGGTATGCATTTACACTTTTCTAAGGATTCTTTCACATTTCTGGTGGTATCATAATTATTCAACACATGCTGGGAAGGTTTTACATCAAATAATCATACTCTAATATTAGTTATCTAGATTCACCAATTTGAACCGAATATTAATTCGAAGCACCAGTTCTTGACAATTCATTTATATGAATTCTCTGATCAAAATCAATTAGTTTTTGTCTTTCTAATCTGGTAAGTTAAACTTTCTTTCTAATTCTCAGTAAGTTTAAGACTATAGTTCGATCGACATTCTAAAAACTCCACTCAGACTTGAGCTGATTGCGTAGAGTCTGTTCCCATCAAAACAGTTCTGAATGTTTCCACCTTCGAAACGGGTAAAAATATAGTGAAGATGTCGGCCGCCATTTTGTCAGTAAGAACGTAATGAATTGAAACAGTCCCATCTTCCCTCTTGTCCCGATTGAATTGAAATTTTGTCTCAATGTGTTTACTTTTCTTCATGACTGGGTTTTGGCACAATTTGATGCAACTCTGGTTGTCCTCTCCAATTGCTATAGGATGTTTTTGTTGGATGCCAAAATTCTCCAGAAGTTGTTTCAGATACAATGCTTCTTGAACTGCTGCTGCCATGCCCTGATATTCTGCTTCTGATGAGAAAAGAGCAACTGTGGCCTGCTTCTTGACACCCCAGCTGAGTGCTGCGCCACGTCCGTTGAGTTTGAAGTAGTAGCCCGTCGTTGATTTTCTGTCGTTCACTTCGCCAAACCAGTCTGCATCACTTTCCCCCACTAAACCATAACTACTAGCTTCTTTTGTGTAAGTAAGTTTTAAACTTTTTGAGACTCTAAGATATCGCAGAAGACTTTTTCCGCACACACAGTGTTGATTGGTAGGTGCATTCAAGTGTCTGGACAGAATGTTGACTGTGAACATGTTGTCTGGTCTCGCCTGTTTGGCCAGATACAGAAGTGATCCAACCAAGCTTCTGTAGATCCTCTGGTTCACTTCTGCGTCTCCGTTCTGTGCTGTCTGAAGTTTCAAATTCAAGTTCTTAAGGGTTTGCATTGATCTATTTGAAACCGCTCAAGCATTCTTTCTATGTAGCTTTCTTGGTCGGCTGTGACTTCGCCCTTTTCTCGTCTGATTCTTAGACCCAGAAACCAGTGTAATCTCCCTCTGTCTTCCATGTTGCTTCGAGTGCTTTTTTGTCATCGGAGATCACTGTCATACTTCTTGATGCCACTATGATGTCGTCAACCCAGACCAAGATGAAGGTCTGTCTCTAATCTTGCGAACAAGCAATGATCATTCCTGCTTCTGGTGAACCCTGTCTCAGTAGGAAGTTTGCCAGTTCCTTATGCCAGTTGCTAGCTGCCTGTTTCAAACCATAAATTGATTTATTCAGTCTGCATACTAACTTCTCGCCATCTGATCCTTGTTTTAAAAACTCCTGTGGCTGTTCCAGATACACTTCTTCCTCTATTGGTGAGTGCAGGAAAGTCGTCTTGACATCGAACTGGTGCATCACATGGCCCTGCTTCGCTGATAGTTGAAGTAGAATCCTGAAAGTCTCTGGCTTACAGGGAGGCGCAAAAGTCTCAAAGTAGTCCAGTCCTTCCACCTTTTTGAAGCCTTTCGCCACATAGTGTGCTTTGTATTTGTCCACTTGACCACTGGGTCGCAATTTCACTTTGTAGACCCATTTTTCCGGTATGACGTCCCTGTCTGTGGGTGGTCTCACTAGGTTCCAAGTCTCGTTGTCTTGGAGTGCCTTGACTTCGTCCTTCATTTCCCGGTGCCACTGGTCCCAATCGTCACCTTGCTTAGCTTCGTAGACTGTTTTGGGTTCCACATATTCACCCTCAGTCACAGCAACATGGGTCCTGACTTCTCCAAGACATTGCGGAACATTCCTTGCTCGTGACTCTCATCGGGGCTCTGCCCTGTCCGCTTGCTCCAGTGCTTCTTCAAAGAAGCCAACTGTCTGTGAGAAGTCCTTCGTTTCACTGTCCTCCAGTGACTCCGAGTCTCTCAGACTCCCTCTTGTTGCAGCAGATTCTTCATCCAGTGCTGCTTCCTCAACATCTGAGGCATCTCGTCTCAGTGTCGACTCTTGAGTGTTCACGCCCTCTGCGTAATGCCACTCCTCCTTTATTGCAGTAGAGGTGCCCTGCTCCTCTTTGTTGCCATCGTCTTGATGACCATCATCTGGGTGCCCGATCCCCAGTTGCTGTGACCCCTCATCTAGTAGTTCGGGCGTCTCTGTGTTGTCAAGGATTGAGCCCACTTCGGCCTCCTTGATGATCACATCTCGAACTGCCATAAAGCTGCATGTGTGTGGTACGTGCACCAGGTATCCGTTGTCTCCTTCCTATGCCTTGGGTTCAAGTTTGCTGACATCTCTGTCCCACTTCCTCATGAAGACTGTGCAACGAAAAATAGATAGTTTACTAATTGAAAGCTTAGGTTTTATAGCTCGCATCAGCTCTGCTGGGCATTTTTTTCTCCTCGTCTCAGAACCAAGTTCTTGATCCCTGCTGCATGGAGAATTGCTGCTCCCCACATCGTCGTGGGAAGACCCGAGTCAAGCATCTTACTATCACCAGCAGTGTCCTGTTGCACCTCTCAGCTAAACCATTCTGTTGTGGCGTCTCTGGTATGGTCTTCTCCTGTGGATTGCCTGCATCTAAACAGTACATCTTGAACTGCTCTGAGAGAAACTCCTTCGCATTGTCTTGTCTCAGCTTCTTGGGCGTCCCCACACTGAGAACAAACTGTTTCAAGCAGACCTTTCATCTTTGCCTTAAACAAGTCCACAAACAAACACAGACTTCGTGTACTGGTCTGCAAACAAAAGGCAGAACCAGAACCCTGACGGTGACTCTACTCTGAAAGGTTCCATCACGTCTGTGAACACCCTCTCTAGCTTCTCTTCTGCTTGGGTCTCTGCTACTCATGGTACTGGAGTCTTTATGATCTTGGACATTGCGCACACATTGCATACACCATCGAGTTCCCCCACTGTCTCTGGTGCATTCCTGACCACATCCGCTTGATTCAAATGACCTTATCTTCTGTGCCACTTCCCTGCACTGTCAAGTTTCACGTTGTTGGAACTCATCTTGAATTCTAGAACGCTGCAGGGTAAGTAAAACAAATTTTTTTCTTGTGTTAATTTTACCCGAGTTCCCTTCTGGAGGTTCATGCAGCCATTTGTTTTCTCGAAAGTGAAGCTATGCCCCACACCGTGCATCTTGAGACTGATGAGAGGTTTGAAGAGTAGTCCGTCGCACACACAAAATTTTTGAGTTCGCATTGGAATTCCCCTTTGTTTGAGAGTATGCTGATCCTCACACAGCCTCTGCCCACCACTCTGGAAGCCGCTCTGTTGGGATTTCTGACTACTGATTGAATGGGCACAAAGTCCAGGAACGCATCGATGTTCGTCACTGTGTGATCTGTACAACCACTGTCCACTAGCATGCCTGCTGTCTTCCACTGGGTAAGAGGTGCCCAGTATTCCTCGTCTGGTGAAGCCAATGTTGGACCCATTGCCACTGACTCATGTTTGCCTCCATCTCTTTGTCTCTTGCATGCACTGTCTAGGCGGCTTTTCTCACAACACTTGCTGCATTGTGCTGTCTCCTTCCTCCAGCAGTCCTTGGCAAAGTGTCCAGAGATCCCACACACAAAGCAGTTTCCTTTCCTGGTTCCCTTCTTGAAGTCACGCTTTACTGCCAGTTCCACTGAACCACTTTGTCCCTTGTGCCTCTGTGCTGTGCTCTCATGGAAGGTCTGCAGCCTTTTCCTCAACTCTGTGAAGTTCGTTGCCGGATTAAAGCTTTCCTGTATAACAAAACTTTCATACCTCATTGGCAGACCATTGAGAACCAAGGCGTTGAAGAGGGTCTCTGAGACTGCTTCCCCTGCTTCTTGTAGCCTTGTGAGCAACTACTGTCCTCTGATGAAGAAGCTATCCAATTCTTCAGCATCCTCGAGGCGCAGTTGGACAAGCTGTGCCACCAAAGTCAGCAATGTCGGCGTCTCGACACACTGAAATCTCTCTTGCAAAAGCTTCCAAGCCTTTGCTCCATCCCCGAAGCAGTCATCTCCCACAGAGTCATGTCTCATGAGCATGATGGTTGTTGCATCTAGAGTCAGTGCCAGATGGCACCACACATTGATCCGTTTCTCATTGATGTCTGCAACTTCCTTCTCATATGCATCCTTCAGCACCGTGTGGTTCTTCTTTTCATCATTGTTCGCCCCATTGACTAGTGGTGCAGGCTCATTGGGTTGCTCCTCTGTCCCAAGTAGTGATTTGTAGAGTCTCTTTGTCTGCATCCTTGCCACAAAATTTGTGCTCCAGATTGGAAAGTCCTGTGCCTTTCCTGTGTAGGTCAGCAGCTTCACTGTCTGTTGATGCATCGTAATTTGAGCATGCAAAACAGTTGTGGAAAGAAAAAGTACTAAACATAAAAGGATTATGACTGTCAACAACAAATTAGTTTTGTTTTAGGAATTAGTTTTATGACATAGAAAATTGCTGGGCCCATAACCTGTTGGGTAATGGGTTTCCGCAAGCGGAATAAAAGCGTTTTTAACTAAGTAGAAAAAATTAATTTCTCAAAATGAGAGAATAACAAGAACGACATTTTACAGAAGAATTTGGAGGTTTACAGGGGAGATCTGATTATTAGATCAATATGGTGATTTGATTTTGGGGATGAAAAAAGGCTCAAAAATCAGCTGTATATATACCCATTATCAGTGCGAGAAATTCAAGACACAAAACTTATCTTAGCATCATGATTTACAGTGGGGGTCGCAAGGGTTACCCAATATGGTTTGCTTCTGCAAATTTCCCAGAAATCAATTGCAGGGGGTACCATAGATGGTATGCATTTACACTTTTCTAAGAATTTGTTCACATTTCTGGTGGTATCATAACCATTCAACACATGCTGGGAAGATTTTACATCAAATAATCTCACTCTAATATTAGTTATCTAGATTCACCAATTTGAACCGAATATTGAATCTAAGCACCATTTCTTGACGATTTTTATGAATTCTCTGATCAGAATCAATTTGCTTTTGTCTTTCTAATCTGGTAAGTTAAGATTTTTTTCTAATTCTCCTTAAGTTTAAGGCTATAGTTTGATCGATATTCTAAACCGCTTGATACTAATAATATGCTGTCTCGTCACACAGCGCTGGTGCTTCGAAAGCAGCTTTCTGCTGATTTGTTGATAAAAAAAATAGCGTTTCTGCTATTTCATTGAACTGTTTTATAGATCAGTTTTTCCAAATTTGTCACGACGAAGAAGCAATTTTGTGCTATTCCGTCGACGGGTTCTATTTGCCGATCTATTGCGTGTTTAAGAGCTATTGGAGACAAATGCTGTAGTAACTGTTTGTTATCGGATACTTTGTATTGGCATCCTGCTAAATTCATCTAGTTCGGCTTTTTCTGGTTGCCTTTGTTTTATATTTTGTTTTAGCAGTACACAAATTTTGAGTTCAGATTCGTCAGACTATCTAAGCCTAATATGGGTGATGAGTTGTGTTGTATTGTCCACTACTTCAACTTTAAAGTTTTTGTCTTATCTTTGGAACTTAACGTGTTTGCTTTTATATATTGTTTCTATATAAAATTAAAATGAACCAACTTGCACCCGGATCTCAGTCTCATATTTCAGTACTGAATCTTAGAAGTTCATTTTTTCCATAACCAGAGTACTGATGATGGCACTTATTAGCCATTTCAGGATAATATTCCTAGTACATTTCTGAGCTTAGCATGAATATAATGAACTTCATGTCTCCATTTGCCATGGACATTATGAATTATTGTCTCTTTTTGAGCTGAACAGAACAAAAATCTCCGTCAAAAGGGACTTGGAAGAAACTCAATAGGCAACCGCAAAAATTTAGTTAACCAAAATCATAGTTAATGAAAAGAGGCACACAAAAATATTGTCAAAATGAGTTAAATAATGTAGTAACTACTATTAAATATTAGTTCTATAATTCACTTTCAGATTAGCAACTCACGTTCATATTCTGAAACTAATTCACATTCGCAGTCAGTGACTTCGCAGTATTCACATTTTCAATTTGTCTGGTAGTGAAGTAGTCACATTCGCAGTTCTCACCGCAGCTCACAACTTGTTTCCTTTTCCAGAGTAACCAGTCAAGTTGGGGCAAGTCCTCCTGACTGACTCTGAATATTTTCCATGCTCACCCTTTCGCCCAACTGTGACCCCAGAGTCCATCATCAGCAGCCAATCTGAATGCGACAACTTTCTATCGTCAGCACGGATTTTCAAGAGATCCAGCTGAAAACGATTCGGAATTTCCAGATTGATTAAAAGATTCTAAAACAAATCTAATGACGAAAAACTTTCAAAAACGTCTAGGAAAACACATCTCACAGCTGCTGGAGTATTGGGAAATAGAAAAGAGATCAAGTTTACACGGGGTATTTGCAATGGGGGTGCAATATATATAGACTGGTCGTTTAGATGGGGGATGTTTATTTTAACTCCTCATCCCCTCGCTCCCCCCACAGAATACAATTGTATCCCCACCCCCCACCCTCAGAATAGGATTGTATCCCCCTCCTCCCCCTCACATGACGAGTAGATCCCTTCTCCCCGACCACCCCCCCCCATTTTGTAACACGGTCCAAATGCAAGTTAATTTATTGGAATGAGGTAGCATTCATTTCCCTTCCGTCTATAGAAATACATCTAAAGACGACGAATTAATGAATGAATTGAATTAACGATTCTATATGAAAAAACATGCAACCTGCCATCAATAAACTGAATGGTCTCGAAATTACAGAAGAGCTTCTTGAAGATGTCATAACTATGGCAAACTTGACAGATACAACTTTGCACGTGTTTTTGGCAAAGCAGCAGCGTTACATGCGCATTACTCAGGATCTAGAGACAATTTTAACACAATAAACGATTTTTATGCGCTTCATGCTCACACTTTGCTCAATTTCGTTTCTGATTTTTGGGATCTTTTCCGTTTGTGCCCCCCGGATCTGTTAGTCAGTTAAAATCAGAGCTGGAACATTAATTTTTACAGCCTGGATTTTAGCCAGGCCAGCTTTCTGAACATGTCCCACTTTGCAATTTACAGCATGTTCTGCAGAGAAAATTATAGTGATTCATCCTACGCATTATTTTGTTATTCTTAGCGTTCTCTGTGAAGCTTCACTAACCGAATGTCCTCAAGCTGAGCATTGCTAATTATCCGTATTCACTCTATCTGAGCAGGCTAATTACCCGCCATTTCTCTATCTGAGCAGGCTAATTACCCGCCATTTCTCTTATCTCTATCTGAGCAGGCTAATTACCCGCCATTGCTCGATCAATTAAGATCCCTTATCTGAATTCCTAAATCAGGCGTTTCATGCCCGATGTAAACTATTGAAAAACTCAAAACACATGCATTACTTTGAATTAAAATGAAATAAATATAAATAAAACATTTAATAACGGAAAAGAACAATTAATCAATGAAATAATAAATAAATGTCTGTTTATAGTGTTCTGTTCTGTTTATAGGTGTTCTGTTCAGTTTATAGGTTCACTCTGATCTGTTCTGTTCACTCTGATCTATCTCGGCTAAACGCCCTGTCGGCCAATACGGCGGCCACCGTTCTGTTCACTCTGCCAACATTGGGAAACGTTCTGTTCACTCTGCTCTGTTCACTCTGCCAACATTGGGAAACGTTCTGTTCACTCTGCTCTGTTCACTCTGTTCATTGGGAATAATTGCTGTTTGACCTCGTGATATCGACCTCCGCTACACGTGCACACGCTGACGAACACGACAGCAGCGTTCCAGGTGTGTCCATCTGACATTCCAGGCCAGACGAGGTCGGCCCACGTCCACCTTCATCAGCAGTAGCACCTCCGACCTCCAACCAACAAAACACCAGACCCCCCCAAAGAGCACAACGTGTCAGGAAATTACTTGAACGTCAGATTGCACACAATGGCCGGAAGAATAAAGAACTACTGAAATCTCATTGATCTGAAGCATAAAAAGGAGAGAAGCAGCGAAATCTAAAACCTGTAAAAGGGGACAAGTTAATATTAAACCACATGAGAACAAAAGAATAATTTGAATCATGAAATGATTTGAATATTCAATTCAGAGCAGGATGAGGACGACGCCTCATAATATTAAGCCGGAAACGCAGAATTCACAGATTATTCGCAGAATTCACGTATTAAGCCGGAAATATTAAGCCTCATAATATTAAGCTGGAAACGCAGAATTCACAGATTGTTCGCAGAATTCACGTAGCACCGACAGTATAAGTGCACCCATATGCCGATAGCCCTCTCCAAATTTATCGAAATGGAACTTACAATTGTCGTCAAAGTCTTCTCGTCTTATAAGCCTACTACTTTTTAATTGGGGGCCCAACTTGTTACGCAAAAACATATCATTGTAAGCAACTAGATGGACGGGCAGTTCTTTCCGTCTCATATGGCCGGCAAACTTTACTTCAGTTGGCCACACACTCCGACTAAACTCTTTAAACTTCTGGCAAATTAGATTAACATTCAAGTTTTTGACATCGTTATCCCCAACAATAACAAAAGCATGTGTGTAGCCTCTCGTTTGTGCTACAAGACTCATCAGATCATGACAGCGGCGCCCTCCTTTGCCGTCATAGACCGGACTGCAAAAAAAGTTAATAGTTACATTGATGAAATTAAAGTAGTTACGCTGATGAAATTAAAATAGCATATGTTTTACCAATATGCTGCTAATAGGGGATCCCGTTCAAGATGTGGTTGGGCATCTCTGAGGTTTGAATCGCCAATTATCAGACATCGGATCTGGGGAAAAACAAAAAATGGGGCAAAATATTTTGAAAATTCAGAGGACTTTTCATTATGATAAGTTTTTAGATTGAAAAAGCAAATATAATTGGCAGATAGAAAAGACAAACATAGCTAGCTATCTATCTATCTATATATATATCTATCTATCCAGCTATCTATCTATCTATCTATCTATCTATCTATCTATCTATCTATCTATCTATCTATCTATCTATCTATCTATCTATCTATCTATCTATCTATCTACCTATCTATCTATCTATCTATCTATCTATCTATCTATCTATCTATCTATCTATCTATCTATCTATCTATCTATCTATCTATCTATCTATCTATCTATCTATCTATCTATCTATCTATCTATCTATCTATCTATCTATCTATCTATCTATCTATCTATCTATCTATCTATCTATCTATCTATCTATCTATCTATCTATCTATCTATCTATCTATCTATCTATCTATCTATCTATCTATCTATCTATCTATCTATCTATCTATCTATCTATCTAATCTATCTATCTATCTACCTATCTATCTATCTATCTATCTATCTATCTATCTATCTATCTATCTATCTATCTATCTAATCTATCTAATCTATCTATCTATCTATCTATCTATCTATCTATCTATCTAATCTATCTATCTATCTATCTATCTATCTATCTATCTATCTATCTATCTATCTATCTATCTATCTATCTATCTATCTATCTATCTATCTATCTATCTATCTATCTATCTATCTATCTATCTATCTATCTATCTATCTATCTACCTATCTATCTACGCAGAACAAGCTCAGTAGCTTGATGCGACTTTTAAAAAAATAAGGAAAGAATTGACTGATGTGCAAAGCAAGCTCAGTAGCTTGATGCAAGTCTTACTTCTAAATTGGGCGACAAAACTTTGAATTAAAATAAGCTCTTTAATTTGATGCAAATATAGTTTCGAAAGAAGGCAAGAGTGACAAGTTTGCAAAACAAGCTCAGTAGCTTGATGCATTAAAATAAAAAAAATGGCACTAATTCTACGCAGAACAAGCTCAGTAGCTTGATGCGACTTTTAAAAAAGTAAGGAAAGAAATGACTGATTTGCAAAGCAAGCTCAGTAGCTTGATGCAAGTCTTACTTCTAAATTGGGCGACAAAACTTTGAATTAAAATAAGCTCTTTAGTTTGATGCAAATTTAGTTTCGAAGGAAGGCAAGAGTGACAAGTTTGCAAAACAAGCTCAGTAGCTTGATGCATTAAAATAAATAAAAAATGGCACTAATTCTACGCAGAACAAGCTCAGTAGCTTGATGCGACTTTTAAAAAAGTAAGGAAAGAAATGACTGATTTGCAAAGCAAGCTCAGTAGCTTGATGCAAGTCTTACTTCTAAATTGGGCGACAAAACTTTGAATTAAAATAAGCTCTTTAGTTTGATGCAAATTTAGTTTCGAAGGAAGGCAAGAGTGACAAGTTTGCAAAACAAGCTCAGCAGCTTGATGCATTAAAATAAATAAAAAAAAATTGCACTAATTCTACGCAGAACAAGCTCAGTAGCTTGATGCGACTTTTAAAAAAGTAAGGAAAGAAATGACTGATTTGCAAAGCAAGCTCAGTAGCTTGATGCAAGTCTTACTTCTAAATTGGGCGACAAAACTTTGAATTAAAATAAGCTCTTTAGTTTGATGCAAATTTAGTTTCGAAGGAAGGCAAGAGTGACAAGTTTGCAAAACAAGCTCAGTAGCTTGATGCATTAAAATAAATAAAAAATGGCACTAATTCTACGCAGAACAAGCTCATTAGCTTGATGCGACTTTTAAAAAAATAAGGAAAGAAATGACTGATTTGCAAAGCAAGCTCAGTAGCTTGATGCAAGTCTTACTTCTAAATTGGGCGACAAAACTTTGAATTGAAATAAGCTCTTTAGTTTGATGCAAATATAGTTTCGAAGGAAGGCAAGAGTGACAAGTTTGCAAAACAAGCTCAGTAGCTTGATGCATTAAAATAAATACAAAAATGGCACTAATTCTACGCAGAACAAGCTCAGTAGCTTGATGCGACTTTTAAAAAAATAAGGAAAGAAATGACTGATTTGCAAAGCAAGCTCAGTAGCTTGATGCAAGTCTTACTTCTAAATTGGGCGACAAAACTTTGAATTAAAATAAGCTCTTTAGTTTGATGCAAATATAGTTTTGAAGGAAGGCAAGAGTGACAAGTTTGCAAAACAAGCTCAGTAGCTTGATGCATTAAAATAAAAACAATGGCACTAATTCTACGCAGAACAAGCTCAGTAGCTTGATGCGACTTTTAAAAAAGTAAGGAAAGAAATGACTGATTTGCAAAGCAAGCTCAGTAGCTTGATGCAAGTCTTACTTCTAAATTGGGCGACAAAACTTTGAATTAAAATAAGCTCTTTAGTTTGATGCAAATTTAGTTTCGAAGGAAGGCAAGAGTGACAAGTTTGCAAAACAAGCTCAGCAGCTTGATGCATTAAAATAAATAAAAAAATGGCACTAATTCTACGCAGAACAAGCTCAGTAGCTTGATGCGGCTTTTAAAAAAATAAGGAAAGAAATGACTGATTTGCAAAGCAAGCTCAGTAGCTTAATGCAAGTCTTACTTCTAAATTGGGCGACAAAACTTTGAATTTAAATAAGCTCTTTAGTTTGATGCAAATTTAGTTTCGAAGGAAGGCAAGAGTGACAAGTTTGCAAAACAAGCTCAGCAGCTTGATGCATTAAAATAAATAAAAAAATGGCACTAATTCTACGCAGAACAAGCTCAGTAGCTTGATGCGGCTTTTAAAAAAATAAGGAAAGAAATGACTGATTTGCAAAGCAAGCTCAGTAGCTTGATGCAAGTCTTACTTCTAAATTGGGCGACAAAACTTTGAATTAAAATAAGCTCTTTAGTTTGATGCAAATTTAGTTTCGAAGGAAGGCAAGAGTGACAAGTTTGCAAAACAAGCTCAGCAGCTTGATGCATTAAAATAAATAAAAAAAATGGCACTAATTCTACGCAGAACAAGCTCAGTAGCTTGATGCGACTTTTAAAAAAGTAAGGAAAGAAATGACTGATTTGCAAAGCAAGCTCAGTAGCTTGATGCAAGTCTTACTTTCAAATTGCGCGACAAAACTTTGAATTAAAATAAGCTCTTTAGTTTGATGCAAATTTAGTTTCGAAGGAAGGCAAGAGTGACAAGTTTGCAAAACAAGCTCAGTAGCTTGATGCATTAAAATAAATAAAAAATGGCACTAATTCTACGCAGAACAAGCTCAGTAGCTTGATGCGACTTTTAAAAAAAATAAGGAAAGAAATGACTGATTTGCAAAGCAAGCTCAGTAGCTTGATGCAAGTCTTACTTCTAAATTGGGCGACAAAACTTTGAATTAAAATAAGCTCTTTTGTTTGATGCAAATTTAGTTTCGAAGGAAGGCAAGAGTGACAAGTTTGCAAAACAAGCTCAGCAGCTTGATGCATTAAAATAAATAAAAAAATGACACTAATTCTACGCAGAACAAGCTCAGTAGCTTGATGCGGCTTTTAAAAAAATAAGGAAAGAAATGACTGATTTGCAAAGCAAGCTCAGTAGCTTGATGCAAGTCTTACTTCTAAATTGGGCGACAAAACTTTGAATTAAAACAAGCTCTTTAGTTTGTTGCAAATTATTTCGAAGGAAGGCAAGAGTGACAAGTTTGCAAAACAAGCTCAGTAGCTTGATGCATTAAAATAAATAAAAAATGGCACTAATTCTACGCAGAACAAGCTCAGTAGCTTGATGCGACTTTTAAAAAAAATAAGGAAAGAAATGACTGATTTGCAAAGCAAGCTCAGTAGCTTGATGCAAGTCTTACTTCTAAATTGGGCGACAAAACTTTGAATTAAAATAAGCTCTTTAGTTTGATGCAAATTTAGTTTCGAAGGAAGGCAAGAGTGACAAGTTTGCAAAACAAGCTCAGCAGCTTGATGCATTAAAATAAATAAAAAAATGGCACTAATTCTACGCAGAACAAGCTCAGTAGCTTGATGCGGCTTTTTAAAAAATAAGGAAAGAAATGACTGATTTGCAAAGCAAGCTCAGTAGCCTGATGCAAGTCTTACTTCTAAATTGGGCGACAAAACTTTGAATTAAAACAAGCTCTTTAGTTTGTTGCAAATTATTTCGAAGGAAGGCAAGAGTGACAAGTTTGCAAAACAAGCTCAGTAGCTTGATGCATCAAAATAAATAAAAAATGGCACTAATTCTACGCAGAACAAGCTCAGTAGCTTGATGCGGCTTTTAAAAAAATAAGGAAAGAAATGACTGATTTGCAAAGCAAGCTCAGTAGCTTGATGCAAGTCTTACTTCTAAATTGGGCGACAAAACTTTGAATTAAAATAAGCTCTTTAGTTTGATGCAAATTTAGTTTCGAAGGAAGGCAAGAGTGACAAGTTTGCAAAACAAGCTCAGCAGCTTGATGCATTAAAATAAATAAAAAAATGGCACTAATTCTACGCAGAACAAGCTCAGTAGCTTGATGCGGCTTTTTAAAAAATAAGGAAAGAAATGACTGATTTGCAAAGCAAGCTCAGTAGCTTGATGCAAGTCTTACTTCTAAATTGGGCGACAAAACTTTGAATTAAAACAAGCTCTTTAGTTTGTTGCAAATTATTTCGAAGGAAGGCAAGAGTGACAAGTTTGCAAAACAAGCGCAGTAGCTTGATGCATTAAAATAAATAAAAAATGGCACTAATTCTACGCAGAACAAGCTCAGTAGCTTGATGCGACTTTTAAAAAAATTAAGGAAAGAAATGACTGATTTGCAAAGCAAGCTCAGTAGCTTGATGCAAGTCTTACTTCTAAATTGGGCGACAAAACTTTGAATTAAAATAAGCTCTTTAGTTTGATGCAAATTTAGTTTCGAAGGAAGGCAAGAGTGACAAGTTTGCAAAACAAGCTCAGCAGCTTGATGCATTAAAATAAATAAAAAAATGGCACTAATCCTACGCAGAACAAGCTCAGTAGCTTGATGCGGCTTTTTAAAAAATAAGGAAAGAAATGACTGATTTGCAAAGCAAGCTCAGTAGCTTGATGCTAGTCTTACTTCTAAATTGGGCGACAAAACTTTGAATTAAAACAAGCTCTTTAGTTTGTTGCAAATTATTTCGAAGGAAGGCAAGAGTGACAAGTTTGCAAAACAAGCTCAGTAGCTTGATGCATCAAAATAAATAAAAAATGGCACTAATTCTACGCAGAACAAGCTCAGTAGCCTGATGCGACTTTTAAAAAAATAAGGAAAGAAATGACTGATTTGCAAAGCAAGCTCAGTAGCTTGATGCAAGTCTTACTTCTAAATTGGGCGACAAAACTTTGAATTAAAATAAGCTCTTTAGTTTGATGCAAATATAGTTTCGAAGGAAGGCAAGAGTGACAAGTTTGCAAAACAAGCTCAGCAGCTTGATGCATTAAAATAAATAAAAAATGGCACTAATTCTACGCAGAACAAGCTCAGTAGCTTGATGCGGCTTTTAAAAAAATAAGGAAAGAAATGACTGATTTGCAAAGCAAGCTCAGTAGCTTGATGCAAGTCTTACTTCTAAATTGGGCGACAAAACTTTGAATTAAAACAAGCTCTTTAGTTTGATGCAAAATTAATTTCTAGGGAAGGCAAGAGTGACAAATTTGCAAAACAAGCTCAGCAGCTTGATGCATTAAAATAAATAAAAAATGGCACTAATTCTACGCAGAACAAGCTCAGTAGCTTGATGCGGCTTTTAAAAAAATAAGGAAAGAAATGACTGATTTGCAAAGCAAGCTCAGTAGCTTGATGCAAGTCTTACTTCTAAATTGGGCGACAAAACTTTGAATTAAAACAAGCTCTTTAGTTTGATGCAAAATTAATTTCTAGGGAAGGCAAGAGTGACAAATTTGCAAAACAAGCTCAGTAGCTTGATGCATGAAAATATAAGACAAATTGGCTCTAATTCGACACAGCATAGGCTCAGTAGCTTGATGGGATTTCAAAGAAATGAAATAAGGTGTTTTTAACGTTTTTTCTTCTCATGAATGCTCAAAATTTGAGCACAATCTTGCAATAACTTTTCTGCCCAATACGCACTGTTTGTCATCCATAAGGTCGGTAAATAGAAACACTTTCTTCATGAGACGTGCAGGAACAGACTTTAGAATATTTGTTTCCTCTACCTCAAAAAAGAAGCCTTTCACTCGTCCAATCTCACGCAAAGTTCGTAGAATTTTGATTTCAGCCTGTACCTCGTTGAAGAAAGGTGGCCCAGGTTGCGTAAAGAAATACTGGATTTGACCAAAAACTTCATCGGTGTTCTCGATAAAAGACACAAAACAGTTTGCATGTTTTGATCTTGCGTATGCCGGGGAGTCGAAGTAGGTGTTTTGAAAATAATGACGGTTAAAAAAGTCAGCTTCAGCGTAAAGGGATTTTCCATGTTTAACAGCACTTGTATAAATGAACTCATCGCAGTAACTAGCATTATCAATGTAAACGTTTCCTGTCAAATTACTGAAAATTTCTCTCAGTTTTGGCTCTTGAATCTGTGCGCTAGCAAATTTATGCCTCTGTAGAATTCTACGACATATGATCTCGCATTCATTTTGTGATCCTGTGAAGACGTCACCTAGGGTTCGATTTGCAGCTTCGAAAGACATCGCTGAATAACAATAAAGCGGTCCAAAACGTCTCACTTGGTCAACGAGATGTTTTAAACAGTGTACGTTAATAGTTTCGACGCGATCGTTGCCATCGTGAATCGAAACAATATCTTCGCAGAAGCGTAGCAGGAGTTTCTCAGCTGCAGCGGTGTTTGTGTCTTTGCTAGATTCGAACAAAAGTCTTACGCCAAAAACCAAATTGACGAGATGATTGTACAACGTTTCAGGTATCCGATTTGAAAAAACGAGAGGGCTGATGTAAAACAACCAATTGAAATATTCATTGGCTTTGAACTGAGCCATTTCATCAAGTGGTCGAATCATTTTAGAATAGGCTACCATTTCGCGTGGACAATTCAAGTTCGATAGAACTAAATTGACTTTAACTTTATCATCAGATGACAGGGCTCTGTAGCATAATTTCAGAGCTTCGGGAAAAACCCCTAACAAAACACAGTGCATATAATCGATAGGCGCTGCTAGGGGTAAATTATTAATAACTGAGGAGAAAGCACTTTTGCCCTTTACGCCAGCTACGTTAATCAATTCATCAACTGGAACTAATTCTGCGTATTCAACGAAAACGTTGTTTATATCCGGTTCGCGTATTTTTCCGATTTGAGCAAACGGATAATACGCATGTGTCTTACCAATTGTCTTGCCAGGTGCCGTGCAGTAATGACACCCGTAGAAACCATTAAACTTGAACATATTGAGCATATGGCTTTTTGCGCCCAAGTCTGCAATAAGAAGCTTGATTGAGAAAAAAGCTTGGAAGGAAACTCCGTTATGTTTGCAATTAACACCTGATAACAACTCAGAGTTTATGATTGGAACGAGTTCATTCCAATTGGGAGTAGTATTACCGTTAAACAGGGCACCCAAAACAAAATTTTGACGACTCATCCTTTTCCTGGGCGGCAGATCTGCAACTTGAAACCAAACTGGCCACAACTCCTTCCGCAGT
>NC_134478.1:53860126-53979374 GCF_964194025.1 Convolutriloba macropyga
ACACACCCGTACGCAAACACACACACACGCACGCACGCACGCACGCACGCACACACACACACACATACACACACATACACACACACACACATACACACACACACACCCGTACGCAAACACACACACACACACACACACACACGCACGCACGCACGCACACACAACACACACACACGCACACACACACACACACGCACACACACACACACACACACACACACACACACACACCCGTACGCAAACACACACACGCACACACACACAGATACACACACACACGTAAACACAAACGCACACACACATAGGCAATAATAATAATAATAATGATAATATTAATAATAATAAAAATAATACTAATAATAATAATAATAATAATAATAATAATATGAACCAAACTTACAACACTGGAGCTGTTTCCCGCATTATTGTTATCAAACTGCTGACCGATATCATCCAATGGTTCCATAGCACGTGGTTGATATATTATAACTTGACGACTTTCATTGTTGTATGCCAATTCTTCGTCGGCCGCCGGGTCTTGAACCATTACAACTTTTCGACTGCTTTGCGACATAATGAAAATTGATGGAAGTCAGATGTTCAACTGGCTTTGACTTTTGCTTTTGAAATAGAAACGAACAACAAGGCTCTGAAATAGATCAAAGATCAACATAGTAATTAAATTTGTTCTGTAATGAATCGACTATACCAGCGAAGGAATAAAACTGGACCCGGGCAATAAAACATGACCGGGCTTTCTGATATTTGATGGCAAATTGCCTTCTAACGTTTAACATCAAGGACCCTCCCCCCCTCCCCCCCCCCAAACCAAACCACGTCGCTCCGCGCAAACGTTACCGTAACTCCGTTACCCCCCCCCCCCACCCCCCACGTACACCCCACTCTATCAGTTCTAATCAGATTTGAGCAATCAGATAGGTTTCGCCTTTGGGGGGGGGGTCTGGTGTGTTGTTGGTCGGAGGTCGGAGGTGCTACTGCTGACGAAGGTGGACGTGGGCCGACCTCGTCTGGCCTGGAATGTCGGGTGGACACACCTGGAACGCTGCTGTCGTGTTCGTCAGCGTGTCCACGTGTAGCAAACGATAATATAACGCGTTGTTTCAATGAATGCGAATGGGGAAAAGAAGCAGCGCGAAAAGTTGAATTAATTAAGCAGCGCGTGACTAGGTCAAACTATAGCAATTAGTGAATGATAGCTCAAACAATTCAGAATTAATGCAAAATTAGATCAATGCAGAATCATCAATGCAGAATTAGATCAATGCAGAATCATCAATGCAGAATTAGATCAATGCAGAATTAGATCAATGCAGAATCATCAATGCGGAATTAGATCAATGCAGAATCATCAATGCAGAATTAGATCGACTACTTGCTAATGATGCTGCAGCAGTTCTGGTGCTCTGGTTAATTTTATCTTCTAGTCTATGCTGCTGCTCATGTTGTGTCATCAGTACTGTTTATGTCATCTTGAAGCATTGGCATCACTGACGAAAAAGTTACTCATTTTCTTCCCCTGCAACAGACGTGGAGCTGTCAGGACATGAAGTCATTCGACTATACGATTCCAACTTAGTAGTTGTGATCCGTCTCTTGGGGGGCTGAGGTGCTGCAGCTACTGCTGTTTCGTTACTTAACTTTCGGTTTCTGTTGCAAAAATTGCCCAGTCCTCTTGATTCGGTTTTTAATGACACCGTTACTTCATTCGCGATGCTATTACGAGACTGTCACTACTGCTTAATCACTGTCACTATTACGTAATAGGCTTCCTTCAATGCACGTTTCACCAAATGCGTAGTTCAATAATGCGTAGGATGAATCACTATAATTTTCTCTGCAGAACATGTTGTAAATTGCAAAGTGGGACATGTTCAGAAAGCTGGCCTGGCTAAAATCCAGGCTGTAAAAATTAATGTTCCAGCTCTGATTTTAACTGACTAACAGATCCGGGATGCCACTTAAAACAAGCTACGCAAGTGACTAGGAAAAACTGAACGAAACAGTTCTCTGTAAACAATGCACATATTTAACTCTGTTATCGAAAGACACACAGTTCAAACGACTAAAGGGAAGTTGAAAAAAAAACAGATAAGCACAAATATATGACGAACAGCCATATTTTTTAGACTCTGAAGTTTCGAAATAACCTTTTGCGCTATATCTGGGCAAGGAATTACCTCAATCAAATTGTAACAGAATAAGACCAAAAACCATGAGATGTTCTCTGCACGAACTTTGCAAATTGCCAAATTTTGTACAAAATTCTGCGAAGAAATAAACCTGAGCTGTAGACGTAATGGTTAAGTGCTGTTGTGATATAAGTTGAACAATAGAGACATGCAAAATAAAAGACTGCTGTCGAGATGGTTGTTTACCAAGCACTCAAACATTCCAGACCGACTGGAGTAACTTAAGAAGAAAGGATATTTATTGATAACATTCGACGGTTTATTTTCGTAATCAGATATGATCTGTGATAAACTTTGGTCAGTAACTGGCCGGATGTTATTGCTCCAGAACAATTCGGCAAGATGCGTTGTGGAAAGCATAGTTTAACCTCATCTGAGTTCTCTTCAAACAGTGCAGGGTAACATACAGGGTAACACAAACAGTGCAGGGTAACACATTTATTTTCCGTTCCGTCATCCTTCATAAAGCAGTAGACTAAGTGAGTTAAGTGAGTTGTCTACTGTGAAGTAATCCAAGTAAAGAAAGTAAAAAACAAGTATACATAAACAAATAACTATAACAAGGTAACAGTCAAACTCAAACTCAACTACATCCGCCAAAAACTGTTCACCGACCCTATCTCCAACAGATCAACATTGTCCCTTTCGCTTGATGTTCCATTGTCACTTGATGTTTCCCGAATAACAGTCCTTCGTGTTCTGGCCATGATACAACTGGATTCCGACGACATTTCAACATTGTGGTGCTGTCTAGCAACGTGCCTTTTGATGCTATACGGGTAAATTGATGTGAAATTACATAACTTACACTTAAACTTCTCCGCATTCTCATGGATTCGTCTCATGTGGCGGTCAATCAAGTACTTAGCATCCGCCTCGTAGTCGCATTGGTCACATAAAAACACCTTCTTTACGTTACTACTTCTGGTCGCCCTCTTTCGCTTCCTGATTAACTTTTCTGATGGTACTACCCTTATAACATTAACAGTCCCGTGGCAATCTTTCGTCTTCTGATCTACAATCGCAAGCAACAAATCGACTTCTTCGCACGCCTGTATAACTGTTTCGTGGAAAACAAAATTAAACACAATATCACTGGCCATTTCACGGAGAACAAATTCAGGTAAACAAAGGGATCAAACACAAAGCAACAATCAAATCTGAAAAACACAACATATGAGTCTACCATTGAGTCTACTATTCAGACACTGGAAAAGATAAACGGAAACACACTGATGAACACTGGGATTGACACCCCACGGGCGAAGCCCGATGCTTGCACTACTACTTCTACTTCTACACAACTAATTCTGACTCGCACAACGACCTCCGACCTCCGCCTCCGACCTCCGCTACCGACCTCCGCTACCGACCTCCGCCTCCGACCTCCGCCGACCTCCGACCTCCGCTATCGACCTCCACCGACCTCCGCTACCGACCTCCACCGACCTCCGCTACCGCCAAACGTTTTTTGGTATTACGAGAGCACATAGAGACCTTTTTCACATCGCCCACCTCCGCCGACCTCCGACCTCCGTTACCGACCTCCGCTACCGACCTCCGCCTCCGACCTCCGCCGACCTCCGACCTCCGCTACCGACCTCCACCGACCTCCGCTACCGACCTCCACCGACCTCCGCTACCGCCAAACGTTTTTTGGTATTACGAGAGCACATAGAGACCATTTTTACATCGCCGACCTCCGCCGACCTCCGACCTCCGTTACCGACCTCCGCTACCGACCTCCGACCTCCGCTACCGACCTCCGACCTCCGCCTCCGACCTCCGCTACCGACCTCCGCTACCGACCTCCGCCACCGACCTCCGCCACCGACCTCCGCCACCGATCTCCGACCTCCGCCGATGCACCAATATATGGTTTAGATGAACGCAGCAATATGGTTTAGATGAACGCACCAATATGGTTTAGTTAGAGCTAGAATGGCTGTTCAGAATATCGCCATCTTAAAAATTTTATGCATGACACCAGTTATTCGAAATTTTCAAAATTTGCTATGTTCGTTGTATGTACAGTCTGATGATGTGAAACCTTCTGTGCAGTGTTCACCAATAATGTAAATTAGGCTGCGAAGAAAAGAGACAGACTGGGATGTTTCTTAATCGACTCTGGGCAGACTGGGAGAAGTATTTACACTTCTATTTGTCTGGTACAGTAATGGTTACAATTGAGAGTCAATGATACAGCGCTGAAACTCACTGTGAGCAAGGTCCGGGCCCCCAGTACGTTATGCTCCCCCCAGTGACAGAGCACGTGTCATTACATAGTAAATCATTATGTAAAAATATTGCACGTGCGTCTGGGGGTTGCAAATAATATGCACCCACTAAGCTGGGGGGGGGGGCACAAACGGAAAAGATCCGATTTTTGAATGAACATAATGAAAAACAAAATCCGAAAGTTCATGGTAAATTTAGAAAAAATTGGACAATTGATTTGAACTGAACATAATGCACAATCGAGATCCCTTCGGTCATTCGAATCAATACTCAATCTTCCATCTGCTATTGGTTTAAAATGTTTCATTACTGATTTACTTCGGCACTAGGGTCCGGGCAGTCTGTTGCTCTGTCAAAAAATTACTCTGTTGGCTATTATGTTTGCTAAGTCTAATGGTAAATATAAATTGGGCTCCCTGTGGCTAATATATTGTTTGCGCTGAACGTATTTTTCCTTGCTTTCAATACTTGCAGTCCGTTCCTAGTTTTGTCATTTTTTTACTCTGAAAAATCTGTTACATATATCTCTTTCTTTTTTCCCCTGACTGACTTCCGACTTTCGCCCTTGACTTGCTCTGGCCACAACATCTTCTCTGCCCTTTTTGCTGTGTCGGCTTCTGTTGTTTTGGAATCGAATGATAAGTTTTGGTTGGTATTAGGTTTCTTTCGGTATCTGCAGTAAGTTTTTTCCATAGAATTCGAATATATAGTTTTCCAATGCATGTCAAATTTACCGACCAGTCCAATTTGCCAATTTTGACTGTACGCGTTTCTTTCCACTTGTTATATTTTTTTGTTTTCTGGATTTTATGAGCTTTTCATTTGACTCCACTATTTTGATTGTCGGTTGTCTCAAATTCTATAGGATTGTTTTTTAGCCGTACAAATGTTTTTTTCTGTTTCCTTTCTGTTCGCTGTACTAGTTATTTCAGATACAATACTTTCAAGCTCCAAAGTTCAATCTAACAGCTAGTTTTAGGGCCAGATACTGGAAGAAATTCTTTCAGTATCCTGGTTCGTTTTGGTGGCGTGACTGTGATGGTTCGTTTCTATTCAATGCGGCATTTTAAACAAACTGGTTTTGAGCGAGATAAATTTTCTAGAACGAACTTTGTTGGGTTATGGGTTTTCGCAAGCGGAATAAAAGGCGTTTTTAACTAAGTAGAAAAATTTAATTCTCAAAATGAGAGAATAAGAAGAATGATATTTTACAGTAGAATTTAGAGATTAACAGGAGAGATCTGATTAAAAGATCAAGATGGTGATTTGATTTTGGGGATGAAAAAAGGCTCAAAAATCAGCTGTTTATATACCCATTATCAGTGCATGAAAGTTTAGATACAAAACAAATCATAGCACCATGATTTACAGTGGGGCTCGCAAGGGTTACCCAATATGGTTTGCTTCAGAAATCTCCTAGAAATCAGTCGCAGGGGATACCATAGATGGTATGCATTTACATTTTTCTAAGATTTCGTTCACTTTTCCGGTGGTATTATAATCCTTCAATACATGCTGGGTAGATTTTACATCATATATTCTCACTCTAAGAATAGTTATCTAGATTCACCAATTTGAACCGAATATTGATTCTAAGTGCCATTTCTTGACGATTCATTTAAATAAACTTTGTGATTAAAATCAATTTGCTCCTGTCTTGGTAATCTGGTAAGTTAAACTCTCTTTCTTTTAATTCTCACTAAGTTGAAGAATATAGTTTGATCGATATTCTAACACCCCCACTCAGACTTAGACAAGCTGACTGCGTAGAGTCTGTTCCCCTCAAAACAGTTCTGAATGTTTCCACCTTCGATACGGTAAAGATTACGTGAAGATGTCGGCTGCCATTTTGTCAGCAGGAACATAATGAATTGAAATAGTCCCATCTTCCGTCTTGTCCGGAATGAATTGAAATTTTGTCTCATCGTGTTTGCTCCTCTTGTGCATGACTGGGATATGGCAAAATTTGATACAACTCTGGTTGTCCTTTCCAATTGCTATTGGATGTTGCTGCTGGATGCCGAAATCCTCCAGATACAATGCTTCTTGAACTTCTGCTGCCACGCCCTGATATTCTGCTTCTGATGAAGAAAGAGCAACTGTGGCCTGCTTCTTGACACCCCAGCCGCGCCACTTCCGTTAAACCTAATGTAATAGCTTGTGGTTGATTTTCTGTCGTTCATATCAGCATCACTCTCCTCCACTAAACCATAATTAGCTTCTTTTGTGTAAGGTACTTTTAAAAATTTTGAACCCTGAAGATATTAGAGAATTTGTTTTCCGCATAGCCAGTGTTGATTGGTAGGTGCAATCATGTGTCTGGACGGAATGTCGACTGTGAACATGATATCTGGCCTCGTCTGTTTGCCCCGATACAGAAGTGATCCAACCAGGCTTCTGTAGATTTTCTGGTCCACTTCTTCGTCTCCATTCTGTGCTGTCCGAAGTATCAAATTCAAATCAGCTGGAGTTCTCGAGGGTTTGCATTGATCCATTTGAAACCACTCAGGCTTTTTTTCTATGTAGCGTTCTTGGTCGACTGTGACTTTGCCCTCATCTCGTCTGATTCTAAGGCCCAGAAACCAGTTTAATCTCCCTCTGTCTTCCATGTGAAATGTTGCCTCGAGTGCTTTTTTGACATCGGAGATCACTGTCAAGCTTCTTGTTACTACTATGAGGTCGTCAACCTGGACCAAATTGAAGGTGTGACCTTTTGTCTCTGCTCCCGCGAACAAGCATTGATCGTTCCTGCTTCTGGTGAACCTCTGTCTCAGTAGGAAGTTTGCCAGTTCCTTATACCAGTTGATAGCTGCCTGTTTCAAACCGCAAAATTGATTTGTTCAGTGGACATGCGACACACTATTTTCTCTCCATCTGATCTTTGCTTTACAAACTCTTGTGGCTGTTCCAGATACACTTCTTCCTCTATTGGTGAGTGCAAGAAAGCCGCCTTGACATCAAACTTGTGCATTAAATGGCCCACTTGTGCTTCGCTGTGCTTCGCTGATAGTTGAAGTAGAATCCGGAATGTTTGAAGCCTTTTGCCACATAGCATGCTTTGTATTCGTTAACTTGACCACTGGGTCCCAATTTTACTTTGTAGACCCATTTGCCCGGTATGACGTCCCTGTCTGTGGGTGATCTCACAAGGTTCCACGTCTCGTTGTCTTGGAGTGCCTTGACCTCGTCCTTTATTGCCTGGTGCCACTGGTCCAAATCATCACATTGCTTGGCTTCGTAGACTGTTTTGGGTTCCACATAGTCACGATAAAATATGGGTCCTGACTTCCCCAAAAGTTGCGGCACATTCCTTGCTCGTGTCCCTCGTCTGGGCTCTGCCCTGTCCGCCTGATCCAGTGCCTCTTTAAAGAAGCCAACTGTCTCTGAGTGTCAAAAGTCCTCTGTGTCACTGTCTTCCATTGACTCCGAGTCTCTGAGATTCCCTCTGGTCGCAGTAGATTCCTCATCTAGTGCTGCTTCCTCAACATCCGAGGCGTCTCGTCTCAGTGTCTTCCTCGAGTGTTCACGCTCTCAACTCCTCTTTTATTGCAGTAGATGTGCCCTGTTTCTCTTTGTTGCCATCGTCTTGTTGACTATCATCTAGGTGCCATATCCACAGTTGCGGTGACCCCTCATCTAGTAGGTTGGGCGTCTCTGTCTTGTTAGGGAATGAGCCAACTTCGGACTCTTTGAAGATCACATCTCGAACTGCCACCACCTTGCGTGTATTGGGTACGTACACCAGGTATCCGTTGCCTCCTTCAGTGTAAATCTCAAACTTTCCTTCCAGTGCCTTGCGTTCAAGTTTTCTGACGTCTCTGTCCCTCTTCCTCATGAAGACTGTGCAAGCAAAAATAGATAATTTACTAATTGAAAGCTTAGGTTTTATACCTCGCTTCAGCTCTGCTGGGAATTTTTCTACTCCTCGTCTCACAACCTGATTCTTGTTGCGTGGAAAATTGCTGCACCCCACATCATCATGAGCAAGCAATGGGCAAAATGAGCAAGCATTCCCGAGTCAATGAGCAAGCATCTTGCAATCTCCAGCAGTCCTGTTGCACCTCTCAGCTAACCCATTCTGTTGTGGCGTCTCTGGTATGGTATTCTCCTGTGGTCTTCAAAGAATGCCTGCATCTAAACAGTACATCTAACTGCTCTGAGAAGAACTCAAGCGCATTGTCTTGTCTGTTTCTTGTTCGTCCCCACACTGATAACAAACTTTTTCAGGCTGGCCATTGATTCACTCTTTACCTTAAGTAAGTCCACAAAAACACAAACTTCGTGTACTTGTCTGCAAACAAAATGCAGAACCGGAACTCTGACAGTGACTCTAATCTGAAGGTCCCATTACGTCTGTGAACACCCTCTTCAGTTTCTATTCTGCTTATGTCTCTGCAACTCTTGGTATTGGAGTCTTTGTGATCTTGGCCATTGCGCACACATTGCATACATCATCCAGTTCCCACACTGTTTCTGGTGCATTCCTGACCACATCCGCTTGTTTCAAATGACCCAATCGCCTGTGTCACGTCCTTGCACTGTCAAGTTTCACGCAATTGAAATTCATCTTGAATTCTAGAAATGGTAAGTAAAACAAATTATTTTCTTGTATTAGTTTTAACCGAGTTCCCTTCTGGAGTTTGATCAACTATGTCATTTCTCGAAAATGAAACTATGTCCCCACTTCGTGCATCTTGAGACTGATGAGAGGTTTGAAGAATAGTCAGGCACACACAAAACATTCTGGAGTACGCATTGGAATTCACCTTTGTTTGAGGGTATGCTGATCCTCACACAGCCTCTGCCCACCACTCTGGGAGCCTCTCCGTTGGGATCTCTGACCACTGATTGAAGGGGCACAAAGTCCAGGTACGCGTCGATGATCGTCATTATGTGTTCTGTACAACCACTGTCCACTAGCATACTTGCTGTCTTCTAGTGGGTAAGAGCTGCCCAGTTTTCCTCGTCTGGTGAATCCAAAAGTTGACCCATTTCCACTGAATCATGTTTGCCTCCATCTCTTTGTCTCTTGCATGCTTTGTCTAGGTGACCTTTATCAGGGCACTTGCTGCATTCTGCTGTCTCCTTCCTCCTGCAGTCCTTGCCAAAGTGTCCGGGGATCCCACACACAAAGCAGTTTCCTTTCGAGAGTCCCTTCTTGGAGTCGCGCTTCAATGCTAATGCCACTGAACCAATTTGTCCCTTGTGCCTCTGTGCCGTGCTGTCATGGAAGTTCTGCAGCCTTTTCCTCAACTCTGTGAAGTTCGTTGCCGGCTTGAAGCTTTCCTGTATAACAAAACTTTCATATCCCATTGGCAGAACATTGAGGACTAAGGCGTTGAATAGGGTCTCTGACACTACTTCCCCTGCTTCTTGTAGCCTTGTGAGTAACTCCTGTCCTCTGAGGAAGAAGCTATCCAAATCTTCAGAATCCTCGAGTTGCAGTCGAGCAAGCTATGCCACCAAAGTCACCACTGTCGGTGTCTCCTCACTCTGAAATCTCTCCTGCAAAATCTTCCATGCTTTTGCTCCATCTCCGATGCCGTCATCTCCCACACAGTCATGTCCCATCAGCATGAGGGTTGTTGCATCTAGAGTCAGTGCCAGATGGCACCGCACCTTTTTCTGTTTATCCTTGATGTCTGCAACTTCCTTCTCATATGCATCCTTCAGCACCGTGTGGTTCTTATTCTCACCATTGCTCGCTCCATTGGCTAGTGGTACAGGCTCATTCGGTTGCCCCAAGTAGTGATTTGCAGAGTACCTTCGTCTGCACCGTGCTCAAGATTGGAAAGTCCAGTGCCTTTCCTGTGTAGACCAGCAGCTTCACTCTCTGTCGATCTATCGTAATTTGAGCAGGCAAAACAGTTGTGAAAAAAAGACACTAAACAGATAAGGACTATGACTGTCAACAACAAATTAGTTTTGGTTTAGAAATTAGTTTTATGACTTAGAAAAATGCTGGGCCCATAACCTGTTGGGTTATGGGTTTTCGCATGCGAAATAAAAGGCGTTTTTAACAAAGTAGAAAAATTATTTTCTCAAAATGAGAGAATAACAAGAATGATAGTTTACAAAATTTAGAGATTTACAAGAGAGATCTGATTAATAGATCAAGATGGTGATTTGATTTTGGGGATGAAAAAAGGCTCAAAAATCAGCTGTTTATATACCCATTATCATTGCATGAAAGTCTAGATACAAAACTAATCTTAGCACTATGATTTACAGTGGGGCTCGCAAGGGTTACCCAATATGGTTTGCTTCAGAAATTTCCTAGAAATTAGTCGCAGGGGATACCATAGATCGTAGACCATACGATTTCGTTCACATTTCCAGTGGTATCATAATCATTCAATAAATGCTGGGATGATTTTACATCAAATAATCTCACTCTAAGAATAGTTATCTAGATTCACCTATTTCAACCGAATATTGATTCTAAGCACCATTTCTTGACTATTCATTTAAACAAACTTTGTGATTAGAATGAATTTGCTCCTGTCTTGGTAATCTGGTGAGTTTCTTTCTTTTAATTCTCACTAGGTTGAAAACTATAGTTTGATAGATATTCTAACAAACTTGATTTACCAATTAACGAAAAATACAAATTTATCTGGCTTACACTTCTGTCGTAACAATCTAAGCGTCTTTGAGTTTTGTATAGTCTACAATCTTCCGTTTTCCAGATCATGATAATATTTTTTTACCATGCCGCCGCTACTTCATTGCAAAAATATTGTCCTATCGTGACTGCAGTGTTAAGCTAGGTGACTCGAACCCTTCAGTCTGTAATTAGCCTCAAAGAGATGATATTTCCAGTAAGCTTAACTTCGGTTTAAACGCACATCGCAGTAACTTTCTGAGTACCTTATTCACAAATTGCAAAAAGTGCTTAAACAGTGGCATCAAAGACAATTCGAATTGACAGTTTTAATTTTTAATCGTTGTTACGAATTTTGAGTTAAAAGTTATATATATTTATAGTTAATTTGAATTGTTGGCACCCAAAAAAAAGCGTGTTTAGAGACAATAAACGTCTGTCATTTCTCATCATGGACCTAAAGCGTACAAATACAACAAATTGTTTTCTTACTGTGTATATTTTGCACTAAAATGGCAATCATTTTGAATAATGGGATTTATAAAAAGAAATCATGCTTTGGCATAGTTTCGGATCTTTATAACCCAGGTTGAGGCCCCAGACCGAAATGGCCTCTGATCAGACCATCCCAGACAAAACTGACCTCTGATCAGACCGAGCCAGTCTGTTTTGACCTCTGATCAGACTAGAGTGCGCTCTAAGCTCCGTGTGCGCTTAGAGTGCGCTAGAAAACTTCCTCTGGTCAGACTACTGTGCGCTTGAATGTCGCCCCCTGATCAGACGAGTGTGCGCTCGAATCCGCCTCTGATCAGACTGAAGTGCGCTCGATATCGCCTCTGATCAGACTGAAGTGCGCTCGAAATCGCTTCTGATCAGACTGAAGTGCGCTCGAAATCGCCTCTGATCAGACTGAAGTGCGCTCGAAATTGCCTCTGATCAGACTAAAGTGCGCTCAAAATAGTCTGATCAGAGACAGGATTTGAACATGAAAAAATCTCTCAATTTTGTTTTAATATATTCATTTCTTGAAAATTGATGTTTTCAGAAATATATTCAACTAATTAAAAACCTATAAGAAAAACATTGCCAATTAAAAGAAATCCGAAGTGCCGGAAAAACTTTTTGTCGAGTATGCCAATAATTCATGTTTTTGACTTAATAGATGAACTTAGACAGCTTTACATAATAATGTCTTGATCTACAGTTAATCCCAATCTTTTCAAAAGGGGACCGGAAGTTGCTATCAGCTGGGCCTCTTGTTTCTGATCAACCCATCAGGCTGTCGATGGGTCTCTGATCAGAAAGCTTCTGTATTGTAGACTCTTGGGAGAGACATCCTCACTGAGCCAAACAAAAACAAAAAAAATGAAAAAAAATTCGCTGGAATCGGCCTCTCATCAGACTACTGTGCGCTCAAATTGGCCTCTGATCAGACAAGTTTGCGCTCAAAACTGCCTCTGGTCAGATCGTCCCATGCCGACGTGACCTCTGATCAGACAAGATCCAGACCATTGTCAAGACAAAAGTGCGCTCGAAGTCTTCACACCATGTAATTCGAGCGCACCGAGAACATGTGTGCGCTCGAAGATGGTCTGATCAGAGGTCACTTCGGTCTGGCCACCTCGACCTGGTAATGTTGTTATCGGTCATCTAGTTTATTTTTTGACACGTTTTTTTGTGCCAAGTTTGAGGGGCATGATAAATAATAAGTTTGACCATGTGGTGCTTTTAATCAATATGACTACCTTGAGCTAAGAACGCTTGATATTAGGCTGACCTGAAACTCCAGATCTGTGTGTCTGGTATGGCTAGCCATCTTTACTTGCATAAAAACTATGCGGGCGTTTCAAACGTCAGTGCAATTCATGTATGGAAAAAACATGCTGAAAATCACCTGTTTGGCGCCATTTGCTATCAACGAAAGCTTAGTTGTCAAAAATGCGGCTACTTTTTTTCAGAATCAACAGCCAAATAATCCAGCAATATTTTAAGGGCTACAACAGTTTTTTTTAGCGTAAAATGATGAAGAAGTTAGTTAATTGATATCAAATAGGCCAACGATGAACAGGATTTTTTACAAACTTGAAACAAACATGCTAAGGTATATCAGCCAATTGGGATCTTTTTCGTTTGTGCCCCCCCCCCAGTACGTTATGCGCCCCCCCCCCCTCCCCCCCCCCCCAGTACGTTATGCGCCCCCAAGTTACAGAGCACGTGCAATTACATAGTAAATCATTATGTAAAAATTTGGCATGTGCTCCTGGCGGGTGCAAATAATATGCGCCCACTAGGCTAGGGGGGGGGGGGGGCTCTAAAGGAAAAGATCCGCCAATTGTTTACAAAATTAGGAGCCCGGACAACTCCTCGAATCAAGAAAAATTCAAAGACCCCTAATTTGATTATTCTACGCAGGAAAAGTTTTCTAATGACTACTTTTATTTGTTAATACTTTAAAAATATCGATTGTTTCTTTTTGCTTCTTATTTTTGTTAAGGAAAATAGCAATGAAAAGTACTTCACTTTTGTCAATTACTACACGAAGCCACATCGTGAACACTTTTTTATGACTAGATCACGTAAAACGCATTTGATTCCACAATCAATTCACAGGTTTCTCATTTCAACTGAACTCTACCCCTACAACATTTCTCTTAATTTAAACCATATTTTTGACCAATTTAGGTTCTCTTCAGATCTTTTTATAGCGGTGATGTATTGAACCAGTAAAAAAATTAGCCTGTAGTGTCAAATTTTTTTTATAGTTTAGCATCTGCAGGTTGCATGCCTGAATGTTGGCTTGTTACAATTTCTATCAAACACAAACAAATTTCTAGCATTGAATGTCAAAATTTCAAGATTGTGATTTTCATATTTTAAGTAGCTATAAGTTAGTGTCGCAGGGCATAAAGTCAAGTTTTTTGCGGCAAATCATCACCTTCAGATTTTGTATATTTTTTTCTTGAGGTTGCATTGGTGACACACGAAGTGTTCTCAAATAAAACAATAATTTTGAGCAAAAAAAATTTTGTTAGAAATAATTACAGATCTTTTTCCTTTGTGCCCCCCAGTACGTTATGCACCCCCAGTTTTAGAGGACGTGTCATTACATAGTAAATCATAATGTGAAAATATTGCACGTGCGTCTGGGGGTGCAAACAATATGCACCCACTAACCTGGTGGGTCACAAATGGAAAAGACTCGTTTCAACTCATGTCTACCATCACTCAATTTTCCGCAGGAAATTCCGGAAAGCAAACAAAAAAGCAATGAGTAACACTTAAAGTCAGAGCTTCGGCTGATATTGAAAAAATAAAACTTACGTTTCTCAAGAGCTCGCTCCTAGGCATAGAAATCTGGCGCTTAAAGGGGTAAAAGCAAAAAAAAAGTGACACAAAAACGCCAAATGTCGGAACTACTTATTGTATTTGTCTTTTTTAATGAAAAACAAAGTTAAAAAAACACGGATGTTTTCCGTTTGTGCCCCCCAGCTCAGGGGATGCATATTATTTGCAGCCCCCATACGCACGTGCCATATTTTTACATAATGATATACTATGTAATGACAAGTGCTCTGTAACGGGGGGGAAGGGGTGGGTGCAAAACGTACTGGGGGGTTGGGTGCAAAACGTACTGGGGGGCACAAACTAAAAAGATCGCAAAACACAGTGGCCGATACAGCCGACAGTCGTCAAAGTAAGATGGAAAAAACAATTTTGAGGCGAAAAAAACTTACACAATAAATATGACAAGAATGTGTAAAAATTCCGGTTCTTTGCTAGGTTATCAAATCTGTTTATTGAATCACTAGTTGATCAAAAAATTTTGAAAACACGGAAAGATTAAAAATAAAAATCAGTTAATTATTCTGTGAAACAAAAAAAGACGCGAGAAAAAAATATATTTAATTTTTAAAAAAGCACGCAACACTACAGATCTTTACAACACAAAATTTTCTACAATAGCTAATAATGGACAATTTTGCTAAGAAACGATTGTTTTTAATTTCTCAGACTTAAAATTCAATATCTGTTTTTTATTTTAAAAAAATATTCAAAAGCTTAGATTTATCCTTCTCGGCACTTAATCAATGGGAATCACGGCACTAAACATGAAAAAAAGAAAATTAAACAAGTATTCTGAAACTCTTTTTTTGTTCTGGTTCCTCCGGAATTACAAACAAGACAAAAGTATATATGTGTACACACACACGCATATATATATATATATATATATATATATATATATATATATATGTGTGTGTGTGTGTGTGTGTGTGTGTGTGTACAATATATATATATATATATATATATATATATATATATATATATATATATATATATAATTCGAAGAGTGTAGGTTGTGATGTAGGTTAGGCGTCTGAGGTTTCGCATCAAGATTTAGCTGCAGTCGAAACTCGATTGTTCTTACTAGCTCCTTGAATCCCGTTACTAGTTCCATTAATCCCGATACTAAGATCGGCTACTCAAATACCAAATTGTTTTCAAAGGAAAAATAAAAAGAGCGGTTGGATAAAACGTAGCTAATTTTGAGTTTCGGGAAGGAAAGTTAGGTTCTTAAATGTGGACTGTTCATATGATGCAATGAAACCAATATTGCTGTTATGTGTATTTCTGATTGCATCCTAAACTCAGTAATAGCCCGATACCCGGAATGTCTGAAACAAATTCAGAGATACCGTCGGTTGATTGTTCCGATCCCTCTTGAGGGGGGAGGAACTATTTACTCAAATGGGTTTTTTTGTTCAGACAATTTTGGCCGATCGATATAATAATTATAAAGAGTGGTGAGTGGTATTAGAAAGCCCGTCCAGCGTAGAATATGGAATTAAAAAGATTTTTTCTTTCAATTTTCGCTTTTTATAGGGAGTTAACAAGGTTTAAAGTTTTGTGAATATTAGACATAATTCAGCTGTTTTTATTCACATTTTGACCAAATTTTCGTCAATTCTGAACAAATTTTCGTCAATTCTGCTAAAAAATGTTAAAATTGTTAACTGTAGTTTTAATGACTTTATCTCTAAAGGAAGAGTGTTCTCGAATTATAAGTTTGCCAATTTTTTGCAAATTTAAACTCAATAATTGTACAAACCAAATTATTTAATTTTGGCAAACGCATTAACCGGGCTGATTTGATCTCAACGTGGATCCTTATGATAAAAATTTCTTAGATTCAAATAAGGCGCGACATTTTTTTCAAAATAATTCCACTTTGCAAAAGTTTTTTATGTCAGTTACGGACAAGAATTTCAAATCAGGGCTCAATTATTGACAGATACTTTTTACAATAAACGAGACCTAACGATATTATATTATGTTTTCAGAGTAAAGCTCATGGCTTTTAAGTCTCTCATTAATTGTTTTCCTAAAAATTAAAAGACTTCTTGCGTTTTGCTTTCATTTCTTATAGTTTTTGTAGCTCAATGACTTAGTGTTCCCAATCAGAGATCCAGTTAGCTTTTAGAAGGCATAAAAGAAGCTAAACATTTTTAATTCAGTGGTTATCTAATGTCTGCTATGACTTTACTTATATTTGTTTTGAGATAATTTTGTTGCATTTTTGAAGTTTGCCGCTATTTCAACTTACTTCTCTCAACTTCGGGCGCAGTCTCAGCAAAAAAAACAAGCGGAAACCGACTTCCTGTGAATTATACATTGATATCGGTAACGATTGTTTAATAAATTAATGGTTTCTTTTTTCTGGTACTCCGAGTTTTCTATTTTTTTTTGTTTTTGATCATAATTGCAAATTTTATGAGTTCATTTTCTTTCCTTCTCGAATTATCACATTGTTGACAAGTTCAATATACGGCAGGCTTTGTAGTAAAAATCCACAACGTTGGAAAACAGCGTCTCTGGATATGTTAATTGTTTTTGTTGAATAGTTTATGGTCTTTGGGCTGAGACACATTTATCTCGCAAAAACTTTATGGGTTTGTTTTTTTTTTATTTTGCCTATGTTTGTATTTCTTTTCGTTGTTGTACGCCATATACCCAATAACGGTAGATCTTAGCTACTTCCCCAAGACATATAGCTCAACCTAGTTAAAGATTTCAGTTTATGGCTGTTTGTGTTCATGACCTTCAAATTACATTAAAAAAACGATTTTTTTGCCTGTGTTTCCTTTTTGCTTTTATTTTCTACACAATGTAACTCAATCTCGCTCATTTGAATCCCAATTACTTTTGTTGATTCAAACATTTTTCGCGCTTGGCAAACGTTGTGACTGATTGCTTCGACCATTTAGTTTCATAAAAAGTTTTCGAGATTTCTATACTGTTCAAAAGTAATCCTTTTATACTGAAGACTCTTAAAAGGTTTTAAGATGAAGGGAAAGTGACGATTTAAATTTCTTGCAGGTAAAATCTGATAATTATATTGCCTTGAACAGTGTCATGTGGTAAAATTCTTTGAAGTTTGGGCTTCTTCATGTATTTGTTTTTTGTGGGCTCCTGACTTAGTCTCATTATTAAAAGGTCCAATCGGCTTTCTGAGGTGTTGAAACTTAATTCATTGCTTTGTTGTAAGTCTGTCGTGATGTTTGAATATGTTTGTTTTGAAAATAAATTTTTGTATTTGAGCTTCGTCTATTCTAAATATTTCTTCAGTCGATTTGTAGCTCAGTCTCTGTAAACACAGGTCACAATTCGTTTCTAGTGAGCTATAACTTAACCTTTATAACAGTTTTAGTGTCTGATTTTATTTCTCGGTGTTGTTTCTGTTGCTACTACGAGATTTCATAAAATGTCACTATTTTATATATTTGTACATTTCAAATTATTACTGTTTTTTTTATTTATAACAATAATCGTGGATCTCATTGGCTTTGAAATATTGCGCAATTGAACATTGGATAATAACAAGTCTCAATTGCTTCCTATATAGATATAAATGAAAAATTTAGTGATTTCAGTTGATATCTAATGACATTAATGACTGTGAAGTTAATAGTTTTCAAAAATGGAAAAGCATTTTTGAACTTCGCACCTATTTGCTCTTTTTTTGCGTCGACCTGTTGACCAGTCGCATTGGGGACAAGTCCCATATCATTTCTAATGAAGAAAAGATCAAGGTGTTTTGTCTTGGTTTTTACGTGATGCGTGTTTGATTTTGTTATGATTTTATTGTAGACATCGAGTTTTGGTCGTAAAAAATGTTTGTGTTTGACTTGTTGTCATTGTTTGTTGTTTGTTATTGTCTTTTCTAGTAGTCCTATTATCAACAACTATCATCGGCCCTCTTGTGAGGAATTATCGTATTTCATTGATTGTTTATTGAAAGATGTGTATGTTTTTGAAATTTTTTCTATCGGTTCATCATGTGGTAGCCAATTAAGTCAAGAGTGTGGATGAGCGGGGTCGGAACATTATGTGCGCAAGCACATTACCGAGCCTCCTAGTTATCATAAACGAGGAGGCTCGGCAATGTGCGAACGCACATATTGTTCCGACCCCGCTAATCCACATTCTTGACTTAATTGGCTACCAAATGATGAACCGATAGAAAAGTTTCAAAAACATACATATCGCTCAAAAAACACTAATGGAATAGAATAAGGCCACGCTAGACAAACATTAATTACGACCAAAACTCGATGTCTATGTTTTTTTAAAAAAATATAACAAAATCAGCCTTCCATCAGATGAAACCTAAACAAAAAAATAACCTTTGGTTCAATAGAAAATATATGGGACCTGTTCTCAATGCAACTGGGTAGCAGTTCGACAAACAGAGCAAAAAGGTACGAAGTTCAGAAAAACATTTCCATTTTTGAAAACAATTGATTTCAAAAAGGATTATCATCGTTAGATAATAAGTGAAATCACTAAAAGTTTTATGTATATCTGCAAATGAAGCAATTGGGATCTGTCATTGTCAATATCAACCCTGATATTGCTGCGCGACTAAGAAGACATTCAATTGTTCAAATGGTCGCAAAATAGATCAATTTTTTTAAAAAAAAAATTTTTAGTATATCAAAAATAAATAATGCATTTTGTTTAATTACCGTGATTAAAATTGCAAAGCACTGGCAAAATTATGATTTCTGAAGACTCTTAAAACCAGCAGGAGTGCAACTATCTCTCTCAAGCTTGTGATTAAATATGACTGAAGTTTTAAGGTGTCTACTTTGAGCAAATTCAGTGAAAGTGGGCCAAAAGTGCATATTTGGTCCCATTTTTGATGAAAAAAGTCTGATTTTTGAAAAACTTTGCACAAAATTTAGCCAAGAAGCTCAGATCGAACAATTCAGCAACTCCCTCTATCTTTTAAGATAAGATCAGTCCCACTACAGTTAACAATTTCAAGATATTTTAGCAAAATTAACGAAAATTTTGTCCAATTTCAATCAGGCCTAACTTGTGTAGATATTCAAACTTTTAGGCACTGCTGCTTTCAACCCCTCCCCATTGCTTTGTAATACCGCAAATTGTCATGGTTACACATTCATAATTGTGAGTGTTGATTGTAATATATTATTTATGCCTCCTACGATCCCAGGTTGAATTTCAAGAGGGAAACAAGTATACCCAGACCAACGATGAGCACACAAGGGTGAGTCATATGTTCAAAATGATGTCCCGCTTTTTCACCCCTATTCATTTAACCCCCTATCATTTAACTCCGATTTATTCGCCCCTCTATTATTTAACCCCTCTATCATTTGGCAATGCCTCAGCGGCCCGTGGGACTTGATATGAAACTATCACAACCTAACGTGGGATTAATTTATCCACTTAATTATGACAAAACATGCCTTTAATGTCGACTGCCAATTGCCGGTATGAAATGATAGAGGGGTTAAATGATAGAGGGGTGAAAAGAAGTAGAACCATTCAAAATAACATAATCTAGAAGCATCGAAAAACGAACGAAATACTGAACATATACGCACGAATGTTTGGACATAAGTGCTTTCCCTCTGGGATAGTCTGGATATACTGGTTTCCGTCTGGCACCTCAACATGGGACGCTCTACAAACCTTTAAATTTATTTTCGGAAAAGTATCAATTGGTGCAAAAACAGATCCTTTGACTGGTTTTTGCTATTGTAATTTGAGCAATTATCTTGATTCAAGTCTGCTAATTTTTGGCTAGTTGTTTAGAATATCTAGAGAATTTTGTCTAATTGAACATGACTAATTTGTTCTTGAAAACTATTATCAAGATCCTATTAAGGTGTGAAAGGTTCGTAAAATTTCGTTTCATTGGGAATTTTTATATTTACCTAGTATTGTGGCGTTGATATTTTTTTAGTTTTTGTCACACATATTTAATAGCAAACCCTTTTTTGGTAAAATTTACTGAAACAAAATGGTTAGCCACATCTGACATTTAAGATTTATTCAATAGCATAGGTTTACCGCTATTGGCAATAGACTTAAAACTTTGCTGAATCGGAACAAACTTCGGACAGAATCCAGAACCACTGTTTTGACGTACAACACCAGTAAATTGTTCAAAGTTGTATTTGTGATAACATTTTTCGTAGTGCGCCTATTCTGTCTACTTTTTGTAGTTACTTGTTGTGTTAATTACCGTTGCTATTATTAGGCATATTCCGTATGGGCATTATATATATTGGCTATCAATTTGAAGTCGTAAAGAAGCAAGTTATTGTTGCGAGTGTTATGTTAATAAAAGAATAAGTAAGACGTACAATTGGATGCATGGGCCGGCGATCGCGCTTCTTTTCTTTCTTCAGACTATAATTAAAGAGATGTTAAGATGGAACAATACAATTTATTCAAAAGAGTATAAGGGATGATTCCCCTTACAGTATTTAGCAGCTACAAAGAGAGACTAAGTAATCAAATAATTGTGTCCGTGTTAAGCATAAAAAAATGTGTATTTAAGTTGAAGGCAATATCGAGTAGTATCTTTCTCTAATTCTCTAAGCGTACCTGTCATCTTCTGTAGTAGTATATCTATATTCAACTAAAATATAAAAGTTAATCAGTTCCCAGTTTCTTTCTCGGCCAATAGAAATAGTTTTCGTCATTATTGCGTTACTCTATTTTTATCTGCTTTTCCTTCTTTATTGTGAATATTATATAATAATATGTGTAAGCATTTGACACTACCGGACTAGAAAAATTTTGTATACTAAATATAGTTTGATTCGTTTAAGCCACTCATCGTCATTTGTTTATTGTTTTTGTGTTGCCGTCCTTTTTCTGGAAAACTTTTGAGTTTTGATTTTTCTAGATGAAACTATACTCGGGGGCACTGGTCTCCTGGTCAAAATCTGTAAAATTCGAGCTTTTGTCTGTTGGCAGAGTTTGTAGTTGTACTTGTTGGTTTCTCAATGTAGCTAATTGTGGGTAGACAAAGGAAGAAATAGGGTTTACCGGGGCGTGAATACTGGCCATGTCGTCTTTCAAAGCAGTTGCTCTAGAAATTGGGAGTACAAACGTTTCCTTCCACAAGGGGCAGTCTGGGTGTTTCTTCAAATAATTGCAGTCGTCTTGATCGACCACCGTCATGGGTTTGGAGAACATTGTCCACCCTCTGAACTGAGACCTAAATGGAAATTTAGTGTGAACTTGTAAGTATTTATGGTATGCATAGGTTATCAGAGTATAAAGTATAAATGCAAAAACTGCAGAGAAAATCCATAAAACAATTTGTCTAAAAGTCGAATCAGATGATGTAAAATTATCCGAAAATTGGGGTCTGATTGTTTGAAGTGTATATGCGATCTCCGTTGCTTTGGCTGACAGTTGCGCCTCGTTGAATGATGGCGTTGGTAATTTTGATTGTTTTTTCCTGATGTCCTTCATCATTTCTTCTTTTGCTACATTTAATGTGGGCATATGGGGTAACTCTGTCAGCTCAGGTATTTCAGTGAAAATGCGTTTCAGTGGATCGGACAGTTTTAAATCTATCCGTATATGCGGTATTCGTTTGCAGGCCGATAAATCTGACGTAATTTTTATGTTTGGTCCAGATAGGGTATGTCCGCATTCTTAAATAAGTATGCATGATAGACATCCTTTGTGATTTTTCGTTCGAGCAACTTGACCTGGGTATTCAGACGGAATTGATTCCGTTAGTTGGTAATTAGACGTAAAAGACGTTTTTAGCCATACGCCATGTCCTAAGTTTTCTGCTTTTTCGTACATTGGTAGTTGAAGTGATTTAATATTGCAGTTTTTCACAACTGCATGGGTGTCGCGGTATATAAGTGAGCTGAGACATGATTTGTGTTTTTTTTCTATGGGGAAACCATTCGTACAGATACCTATGGCCGGTGATCCAACACAAGTAACAAGTTGCTCTTTCGTCAAGAGTACTTGGTTGTCGCCTCGTTGAGCCAAATATTCTGTTTCAATATCCCAGATAGTTGCCATACCTGGGTTGTTTTCATCCGGTTTTGGAATCGGCGTAGCCTTAAGGACTGTCATTTCTGTTTCGACTGAGGCGAGTGGTATAGAAACTTGGAAAACTAGGCCAATGTAGGTTGTTTCGACTCTTTGGAGAAGTTGGGTTTCGAAGGTGATACAGCATAGTTCAAATTTGTTCAATTGTTCTGTTATATTTTTCCCATTTAATGTAGTGTTGTAACTGGGAAATGGAACTCCGAAATCGACGTTAATATTTTAGTCGGCCATTAGTACTTGTTTGACTGGGGTAAAATGTATTCCGGAATTATCTATTTCGTGTTCTGGCGAAACATATGGACGATATTGAGGTCAAAGTAATGATATAATCTCATCCAACCTGGTGGTCAATTAAATGCTTTTTTGTTCCGGGATAATTTCCCTGCCTGCTTTGTGATTGGAGAGGGATAGTTAATTAAAATGCTTTTAGTTGCTGATACTTTGCATATTTTTCCCTCATTTTTTTGAGTGACAGCTCTAACTACCATGATTTAATTTAAATTCAATTAGTTTTTTGTTAGCTTTCATCAGACTTTCCTCAGTCCGCCTGGGAAAATCGTCTCTTCGGCGAGGCAAAAATTTGGCTTCAGGCGCCCTGTTTTGTTATTTTAGGGCTGTAGGAGTCTGGTTGTCTGCTATGAGTGGAGTCTGATGCGATAACTGTCTGGGAAGGTTTGATGTTATCTTAATTGATATGAGAAGGTTTTCCTGTTTCCACAGACTATGAGTAAGAACGGAAGTATTTTCCTTTAACGGCTTTTAAAGATTGATTCATTAACCTTGAAGCTTGAAGTAGTCTTTTTGATAATGGTTGTTTAATGAAAAGATTTTTTTTCAGATCAAATGGACCCTCATTTGAATTTTGCCATTATTGATCAGTTGCAGGATAGGTACACTGCACAATCGCTCCGAACTAACAACTACGGACATGAGAGTCCGTTTCCGGAGACGATTGGAAAATTGTACCCTCAGCATCGATGATCTGCCTCTCTTCGATGATCAATTGACCCCGCTTCCAATCGAGATTGATTGGATTGTTGAGGATCAGCACGTGACGGAAGATAGGACGCACACATCAAAGAAGAAGGTGCAGGACATCGTCTCTGTGTTGAGTGCAACTGGTCTAGCAATCCCCAAGTTCTCTGGTGGCTTCGAGCGGTTTGTGCGCAATTATTGAATGTTATATTGGTCTTTCTCACCCAATGAGAGGGGAGATAAGATCTGCTGTTGTTGTGTTATCTTTACCTGATGTACAGATACCTATGGCCGGTGATCCAACACAAGTATCAAGTTGCTCTTTCGTCAAGAGTACTTGGTTGTCGCCTTGTTGAGCTAAATATTTTGTTTCAATATCCCAGATAGTTGCCATACCTGGGTTGTTTTCATCAGGCTTTGGAATCGGCGTAGCCTTTTCTGTTTCGACTGAGGCGAGTTGTATAGAAACTTGGAAAACTAGGCCAATGTAGGTTGTTTCGACTCTTTGGAGAAGTTGGGTTTCGTAGTAAGTAAGTATTTGATTTGGTGGAATCGCTAAAACTAGCTTCTGTCTGTTTTTCACTAGTTCATCAGATATATCTAGCAAGATACTCTCAAAGTCTTTTTTTGGTATTAGCGCCATTGGGATTCTTTTATTTGTCATTGTTGTTATGCTGTTAAGGATTGTAATGCGATACGCATATGCTGCCGATCTATAAGATTTGATGTTGTTGTAAAGGGTTAATAGCATTGAGACCAAATTTGTTTCAATGTGAAGACGTTGGTTACGAACATATAGAAATTTTTGACATTCTTCTACCAATCTTGTTCTGTTTATCAGTGCTTCAAATTTGGTGTTGATAATTTCGAAGTTCAAAATGACTGTGTTTGCCATTTCTTGTTGCGTCTTTTTAAGGTCACGAAGTTCAGATCGAACCAAAAAAGAGTTTTTGTTGGTTTTGCAAAGTTGTTTTGGCCCAAGCATCCTTCAAGGATTCGAAGTTCTGGCCAAGTATTTTAAGATTTTCTTTGTTTTCTTTTGCTTGTTTTTCACAACAACCAAGAAAAGACTTAAAGGCGCGTCCTAGTGCGGAGCCTGTTCCTAGGCCTGCTGCTAAAGATCCAACAGTGAGCTCTGCAATTGCTCCGAGACCAATTGATCTCCGGCTTCGGCCTGACGTTGCTCCGTATGTATCTATAGGGTTCACTCTCGATGAGAGAACCTCGTGGATTTCGTCGCGTATGTTAGTGACATCATCCATGGCTTTTCGATGTTCTGCTCTGACCAAATCTGGCAATGTATCGTATTTGAAATGATCTGTGTCATTTAAAGCAGAATGTAGAAAACAATTATAACCTGTTCTTGTCCAAAGGTGATACAGCATAGTTGAAATTTGTTCAATTGTTCTGTTATATTTTTCCCATTTAATGTAGTGTTGTAACTGGGAAAAGGAACTCCGAAATCGACGTTAATATTTTAATCGGCCATTAGTACTTGTTTGACTGGGTTAAAATATATTCCGGAATTATCTATTTCGTGTTCTGGCCAAACAGGTCTGGTTTCTTCTAACTCAGTAGAGGTTGGACGAAGTTCTCCCATAAGGAGGAAAAGTATTGTCAAAATTTGGACTTTTTCTATTTTTAAAGTCATATTTTGTTGCTCTTTGTGTTTTCTCTGATGAACTGGGAGCTTAGGAGTCAATTCATTTAAGCAAAAAATAAACTCTTTTTACCTGTTTGTTTATTCTGACATATGTTCTTCTTCTTCTGAGAAGGCTGAATCGGCTGATGGTGAGTCGGAACTTAAGATTTCGCCAGGCAGCTGGATTGGTGTAGGGTCCGGCACAAAAAATCTGGAGTCGACAGTTGGCTGTAGTATGTTGCTTGTTATTTCCAACTCATCATCTTCATCGTCGTCTAGGACTACTGGCAAGCTTTTCGCTAGAGCAAAGCCACTTGAGTAGATGCGGAAGAAAAATTTGTCTCCCAAGAAAGTGTGAAATTCAGCCTCGTCTGTTGTTGCTTGTGGATTGCAAGCAAGTTAAGAACAAGTTTGATTATATGTTAGATGGCGAGCGTAGTGTATATTCTCAAAACATTGATAAGTTGACTGAAGGAAGGAAGGAATTGATTGAAGTTTACGTAGGAAGAGATCGGGTATAGGATTACTGTGCGCTGCGCAAAAATATTAATAATTTCTAACGGGCATTTAGTTTCTAAAGGGTGTTTCCGATAAATGATTTGTTTAAATTTTAGGGAATAAATTTTTGGCCTATGGAAAGAGTATTTGACTGAGCGGCCTATAGGATTGAAAGGAGTAATTGAGTTCTGTTAACTTTAGCTCTGACGATATTGAGGTCAAAGTAGTGATATAATCTCATCCAACCTGGTGGTCAATTAAATGCTTTTTTGTTCCGGGATAATTTCCCTGCCTGCTTTCTGATAAGGAAGGGGGATTGGAGAGGGATAGTTAATTAAAATGCTTTTAGTTGCTAATACTTTGCAGTTTTTCCCTCCTTTTTTTTGAGTGACAGCTCTAACTTCCATGATCTAATTTAAATTCAATTAGTTTTTTGTTAGCTTTCATCAGACTTTCCTCAGTCCGCCTGGGAAAATCGTCTCTTCGGCGAGGGGAAAATTTGGCTTCAGGTGCCCTGTTTTGTTATTTTAGGGCTGTAGGAGTCTGGTTGTCTGCCCTGAGTGGAGTCTGATGCGATAACTGTCTGGGAAGGTTTGATTTTATCTTAATTGATATGAGAAGGTTTTCCTGTTTCCACAGACTATGAGTAAGAACGGAAGTGTTTTCTTTTAACAACTTTTAAAGAGTGATTCATTAACCTTGAAGCTTGAAGTAGTCTTTTTGATAAAGGTTGTTTAATAAAAAGATTTTTTTCAGATCAAATGGACCCTCATTTGTATTTTGCCATTATTGATCAGTTGCAGGATAGGTACATTGCACAATCGCTCCGAACTAACAACTACGGACATGAGAGTCCGTTTCCGGAGACGATTGGAAAATTGTACCCTCAACATCGATGATCTGCCTCCCTTCGATAATCAATTGATCCCGCTTGCAATCGAGATTGATTGGATTGTTGAGGATCAGCACGTGACGGAAGATAGGGCGCACACATCAAAGAAGAAGGTGCAGGACATCGTCTCTGTGTTGAGTGCAACTGGTCTAGCAATCTCCAATTTCTCTGGTGGCTTCGAGCGGTTTGTGCGCAGTTATTGAATGTTATATAGGTCTTTCTCACTCAATGAGAGGGGAGATTAGATCTGCTGTTGTTGTGTTATCTTTACCTGATGTAGTGGGGAGGGTAACACAATTATACAGTGAAAATTAGGAAAAATTGATTGCAACTGTTTTCATCCAATGAGCGGAGGAAACTATTGCTGATAGTTTGTATCCATAGTTGCCACGTGTTTTGCTTGCAGCTACATTCATCAGTGCATGCCGTGCTTCATTCGGGACAATTCAAGCTTTCGTCCTAGCTGCTACAGCGTTCCAAAAGAGACAAGGGTTGCGTTGTGTCAGCGTTTCGGAGTGCAGTTCTGGCGCTGTACCGTCCTGGAGGAACGAGCGGTGTTGATACCGGGCGTTCCCGAATGGAGGAATCTGAGGCTGCATAACGTGGAGGGCAATGGGGAATGTTCTTCCACTTAACTGGTTTTGTTTCCGGTAAAGAACATTCGTTAGAATGGTTTTAATTTAGGGTTACTCAGTGTGAAAATGTTCTCTTTGCTATATTGCTCTCGTTCTGATCGTGACTGTGATGTTATTCGTAAATCCATTGGGAGAGAGATGAAGACTGAAATGTTCAAATCTCTCTGCCGGGATACTATCGACCAAAACGTCAATGAGTTCATGGTTGGCTATGAGATGCAGTACCGGGGACGTGGTTGCTCTCAGCAGTGGGTAACTGAAATACTGTGCAAGTTAAATTTTTCTCCGGATCATCAATTTCTCTAATGTCGTTGCTTTTAGTTTATTGGGATTGCTTATGCCACTGTCGTAGATATACTGGTATACTGGCAATACGCACAAGGAGGTGCCTGGGTGAAATATCCCCATAAGCGAAATTCCACGAATGGCGCAGCCTTCGTTTTTCATAACGTATACCAAGAAATGGGGAACCGGTGTGCGCATCATTGTGAGCCGTTTCTGGAGCTGCCGACTGGCAGGTACTAGCTGCCTATTGCATTGGGCAAAGGCTCAGGTTTTGTTTTACTTTGCTTTTTTTCCTCAATTTGTTTTTCTGCTTTACAGTGAGGACAGATCGTTTGCTGCTTCCAGTTGTATATCTGCTGTTGAGCGATGAAACCCAGCAAAACGAGCCGCAAAACCAGTCACCTTCAAGGTGAAGAAGCAGAAAAAACATTAAATTGAACAGTAAGTAAAGTTATGTAAAGTAATTTGTTGTATTTATTGTTGTTGCTACTTTGTGTCTTGTGATATTGTGCGTTAACGCAATGTTTTATACTCTGAAGGAAGCAACGTACTGGCACTTGATAATGTGACCCGTATTGAACTTGTTGGGGAGGTGATAGCGTTATTCTGGTGGCAGTAGCTGCTTCGTATGTAATTCAGTCTGAGATCAACAATTTTATTTTTGCAACTATTTCCTGATTTTTTTTGTTTTTTGGTGTCTTTTTAGAGTGTTTGGACACTTTGAATCTTACTTAGGACTACTGGCAGTGATATAATATGATGCAGCATTGATTGTTGTACTATTTGCATTGTTCTAGCGTGGTTAAATTTTTTTTGAAATGTTGGTTTTTTCGACATTTTCGTAGTTCTCTCGTGCGCTAGGGTAACGTTTTCGTATTGTTTTTGAGTAGGGATGAGAAACCACTGCTTTTTTGGTTCTAAGGCAATTCCTACTGCTTCTTACTACAGCAGAGCTAATAGAAGTAGGTTATATGGGTTTTTGTTGCTTTATGGCACTTTATGTTGGAGAGATTATGTTTCCGTCGCGATTTTTACTCATTTTTCCGCCGTTTTGATTGCATTCTTCAGTTTATTTGGTTGCTTTTCATTGCTAGATTTTTACAATTGGTTGCTGAATCGGCTGATGTTGAGTCGGAACTTAAGATTTCGCCAGGCAGCTGGATTGGTGTAGGGTCCGGCACAAAAAATCTGGAGTCGACAGTTGGCTGTAGTATGTTGCTTGTTATTTCCAACTCATCATCTTCATCGTCGTCTAGGACTACTGGCAAGCTTTTCGCTAGAGCAAAGCCACTTGAGTAGATGCGGAAGAAAAATTTGTCTCCCAAGTAAGTGTAAAACTCAGCCTCGTCTGTTGTTGCTTGTGGATTGCAAGCAAGTTAAGAACAAGTTTGATTATATGTTAGATGGCGATTGTAGTGTATATTCTCAAAATATTGATAAGTTGACTGAAGGAAGGAAGGAATTGATTGAAGTTTACGTAGGAAGAGATCGGGTATAGGATTACTGTGCGCTGCGCAAAAATATTAATAATTTCTAACGGGCATTTAGTTTTTAAAGGGTGTTTCCGATAAATGATTTGTCTAAATTTTAGGGAATAAATTTTTGGCCTATGGAAAGAGTATTTGACTGAGCGGCCTATAGGATTGAAAGGAGTAATTGAGTTCTGTTAACTTTAGCTCTGACGATATTGAGGTCAAAGTAGTGGTATAATCTCATCCAACCTGGTGGTCAATTAAATGCTTTTTTGTTCCGGGATAATTTCCCTGCCTGCTTTGTGATAAGGAAGGGGGATTGGAGAGGGATAGTTAATTAAAATGCTTTTAGTTGCTAATACTTTGCAGTTTTTCCCTCCTTTTTTTGAGTGACAGCTCTAACTTCCATGATCTAATTTAAATTCAATTAGTTTTTTGTTAGCTTTCATCAGACTTTTCTCAGTCCGCCTGGGAAAATCGTCTCTTCGGCGAGGGGAAAATTTGGCTTCAGGTGCCCTGTTTTGTTATTTTAGGGCTATAGGGGTCTGGTTGTCTGCCCTGAGTGGAGTCTGATGCGATAACTGTCTGGGAAGGTTTGATTTTATCTTAATTGATATGAGAAGGTTTTCCTGTTTCCACAGACTATGAGTAAGAACGGAAGTGTTTTCTTTTAACAACTTTTAAAGAGTGATTCATTAACCTTGAAGCTTGAAGTAGTCTTTTTGATAAAGGTTGTTTAATAAAAAGATTTTTTTCAGATCAAATGTACCCTCATTTGTATTTTGCCATTATTGATCAGTTGCAGGATAGGTACATTGCACAATCGCTCCGAACTAACAACTACGGACATGAGAGTCCGTTTCCGGAGACGATTGGAAAATTGTACCCTCAACATCGATGATCTGCCTCTCTTCGATAATCAATTGATCCCGCTTGCAATCGAAATTGATTGGATTGTTGAGGATCAGCACGTGACGGAAGATAGGACGCACACATCAAAGAAGAAGGTGCAGGACATCGTCTCTGTGTTGAGTGCAACTGGTCTAGCAATCTCCAATTTCTCTGGTGGCTTCGAGCGGTTTGTGCGCAGTTATTGAATGTTATATAGGTCTTTCTCACTCAATGAGAGGGGAGATTAGATCTGCTGTTGTTGTGTTATCTTTACCTGATGTAGTGGGTAGGGTAGCACAATTATACAGTGAAAATTAGGAAAAATTGATTGCAACTGTTTTCATCCAATGAGCGGAGGAAACTATTGCTGATAGTTTGTATCCATAGTTGCCACGTGTTTTGCTTGCAGCTACATTCATCAGTGCATGCCGTGCTTCATTCGGGACAATTCAAGCTTTCGTCCTAGCTGCTACAGCGTTCCAAAAGAGACAAGGGTTGCGTTGTGTCAGCGTTTCGGAGTGCAGTTCTGGCGCTGTGCCGTCCTGGAGGAACGAGCGGTGTTGATACCGGGCGTCCCCGAATGGAGGAATCTGAGGCTGCATAACGTGGAGGGCAATGGGGAATGTTCTTCCACTTAACTGGTTTTGTTTCCGGTAAAGAACATTCGTTAGAATGGTTATAATTTAGGGTTACTCAGTGTGAAAATGTTCTCTTTGCTAGATTGCTCTCGTTCTGATCGTGACTGTGATGTTATTCGTCAATCCATTGGGAGAGAGATGAAGACTGAAATGTTCAAATCTCTCTGCCGGGATACTATCGACCAAAACGTCAATGAGTTCATGGTTGGCTAAGAGATGCAGTACCGGGGACGTGGTTGCTCTCAGCAGTGGGTAACTGAAATACTGTGCAAGTTAAATTTTTCTCCGAATCATCAAATTCTCTAATGTCGTTGCTTTTAGTTTATTGGGATTGCTTATGCCACTGTCGTAGATGTACTGGTATACTGGCAATACGCACAAGGAGGTGCCTGGGTGAAATATCCCCATAAGCGAAATTCCACGAATGGCGCAGCCTTCGTTTTTCATAACGTATACCAAGAAATGGGGATCCGGTGTGCGCATCATTGTGAGCCGTTTCGGGAGCTGCCGACTGGCAGGTACTAGCTGCCTATTGGGCAAAGGCTCAGGTTTCGTTTTACTTTGCTTTTTTTCCTCAATTTGTTTTTCTGCTTTACAGTGAGGACAGATCGTTTGCTGCTTCCAGTTGTATATCTGCTGTTGAGCGATGAAACCCAGCAAAACGAGCCGCAAAACCAGTCACCTTCAAGGAGAAGAAGCAGAAAAAACATTAAATTGAACAGTAAGTAAAGTTATGTAAAGTAATTTGTTGTATTTATTGTTGTTGCTACTTTGTGTCTTGTGATATTGTGCGTTAACGCAATGTTTTCTGCTCTGAAGGAAGCAACGTACTGGCACTTGATAATGTGACCCGTATTGAACTTGTTGGGGAGGGGATAGCGTTATTCTGGTGGCAGTAGCTGCTTCGTATGTAATTCAGTCTGAGATCAACAATTTTATTTTTGCAACTATTTCCTGATTTTTTTTTGTTTTTTGGTGTCTTTTTAGAGTGTTTGGACACTTTGAATCTTACTTAGGACTACTGGCAGTGATATAATATGATGCAGTATTGATTGTTGTACTATTTGCATTGTTCTAGCGTGGTTAAATTTTTTTTGAAATGTTGGTTTTTTCGACATTTTCGTAGTTCTCTCGTGCGCTAGGGTAACGTTTTCGTATTGTTTTTGAGTAGGGATGAGAAACCACTGCTTTTTTGGTTCTAAGGCAATTCCTACTGCTTCTTACTACAGCAGAGCTAATAGAAGTAGTTTATATGGGTTTTTGTTGCTTTATGGCACTTTATGTTGGAGAGATTATGTTTCCGTCGCGATTTTTACTCATTTTTCCGCCGTTTTGAGTGCATTCTTCAGTTTATTTGGTTGCTTTTCATTGCTAGATTTTTACAATTGGTTGCTGAATCGGCTGATGTTGAGTCGGAACTTAAGATTTCGCCAGGCAGCTGGATTGGTGTAGGGTCCGGCACAAAAAATCTGGAGTCGACAGTTGGCTGTAGTATGTTGCTTGTTATTTCCAACTCATCATCTTCATCGTCGTCTAGGACTACTGGCAAGCTTTTCGCTAGAGCAAAGCCACTTGAGTAGATGCGGAAGAAAAATTTGTCTCCCAAGAAAGTGTGAAATTCAGCCTCGTCTGTTGTTGCTTGTGGATTGCAAGCAAGTTAAGAACAAGTTTGATTATATGTTAGATGGCGAGCGTAGTGTACATTCTCAAAATATTGATAAGTTGACTGAAGGAAGGAAGGAATTGATTGAAGTTTACGTAGGAAGAGATCGGGTATAGGATTACTGTGCGCTGCGCAAAAATATTAATAATTTCTAACGGGCATTTAGTTTTTAAAGGGTGTTTCCGATAAATGATTTGTCTAAATTTTAGGGAATAAATTTTTGGCCTATGTAAAGAGTATTTGACTGAGCGGCCTATAGGATTGAAAGGAGTAATTGAGTTCTGTTAACTTTAGCTCTGACGATATTGAGGTCAAAGTAGTGATATAATCTCATCCAACCTGGTGGTCAATTAAATGCTTTTTTGTTCCGGGATAATTTCCCTGCCTGCTTTGTGATAAGGAAGGGGGATTGGAGAGGGATAGTTAATTAAAATGCTTTTAGTTGCTAATACTTTGCAGTTTTTCCCTCCTTTTTTTTGAGTGACAGCTCTAACTTCCATGATCTAATTTAAATTCAAATAGTTTTTTGTTAGCTTTCATCAGACTTTCCTCAGTCCGCCTGGGAAAATCGTCTCTTCGGCGAGGGGAAAATTTGGCTTCAGGTGCCCTGTTTTGTTATTTTAGGGCTGTAGGAGTCTGGTTGTCTGCCCTGAGTGGAGTCTGATGCGATAACTGTCTGGGAAGGTTTGATGTTATCTTAATTGATATGAGAAGGTTTTCCTGTTTCCACAGACTATGAGTAAGAACGGAAGTGTTTTCTTTTAACAACTTTTAAAGAGTGATTCATTAACCTTGAAGCTTGAAGTAGTCTTTTTGATAAAGGTTGTTTAATAAAAAGATTTTTTTCAGATCAAATGGACTCTCATTTGTATTTTGCCATTATTGATCAGTTGCAGGATAGGCACATTGCACAATCGCTCCGAACTAACAACTACGGACATGAGAGTCCGTTTCCGGAGACGATTGGAAAATTGTACCCTCAACATCGATGATCTGCCTCTCTTCGATAATCAATTGATCCCGCTTGCAATCGAGATTGATTGGATTGTTGAGGATCAGCACGTGACGGAAGATAGGACGCACACATCAAAGAAGAATGTGCAGGACATCGTCTCTGTGTTGAGTGCAACTGGTCTAGCAATCCACAATTTCTCTGGTGGCTTCGAGCGGTTTGTGCGCAGTTATTGAATGTTATATAGGTCTTTCTCACTCAATGAGAGGGGAGATAAGATCTGCTGTTGTTGTGTTATCTTTACCTGATGTAGTGGGGAGGGTAACACAATTATACAGTGAAAATTAGGAAAAATTGATTGCAACTGTTTTCATCCAATGAGCGGAGGAAACTATTGCTGATAGTTTGTATCCATAGTTGCCACGTGTTTTGCTTGCAGCTACATTCATCAGTGCATGCCGTGCTTCATTCGGGACAATTCAAGCTTTCGTCCTAGCTGCTACAACGTTCCAAAAGAGACAAGGGTTGCGTTGTGTCAGCGTTTCGGAGTGCAGTTCTGGCGCTGTACCGTCCTGGAGGAACGAGCGGTGTTGATACCGGGCGTTCCCGAATGGAGGAATCTGAGGCTGCATAACGTGGAGGGCAATGGGGAATGTATTATTTCTTCCTTGTTCTTCCACTTAACTGGTTTTGTTTCCGGTAAAGAACATTCGTTAGAATGGTTTTAATTTAGGGTTACTCAGTGTGAAAATGTTCTCTTTGCTAGATTGCTCTCGTTCTGATCGTGACTGTGATGTTATTCGTCAATCCATTGGGAGAGAGATGAAGACTGAAATGTTCAAATCTCTCTGCCGGGATACTATCGACCAAAACGTCAATGAGTTCATGGTTGGCTATGAGATGCAGTACCGGGGACGTGGTTGCTCTCAGCAGTGGGTAACTGAAATACTGTGCAAGTTAAATTTTTCTCCGGATCATCAAATTCTCTAATGTCGTTGCTTTTAGTTTATTGGGATTGCTTATGCCACTGTCGTAGATGTACTGGTATACTGGCAATACGCACAAGGAGGTGCCTGGGTGAAATATCCCCATAAGCGAAATTCCACGAATGGCGCAGCCTTCGTTTTTCATAACGTATACCAAGAAATGGGGAACCGGTGTGCGCATCATTGTGAGCCGTTTCGGGAGCTGCCGACTGGCAGGTACTAGCTGCCTATTGCATTGGGCAAAGGCTCAGGTTTTGTTTTACTTTGCTTTTTTTCCTCAATTTGTTTTTCTGCTTTACAGTGAGGACAGATCGTTTGCTGCTTCCAGTTGTATATCTGCTGTTGAGCGATGAAACCCAGCAAAACGAGCCGCAAAACCAGTCACCTTCAAGGAGAAGAAGCAGAAAAAACATTAAATTGAACAGTAAGTAAAGTTATGTAAAGTAATTTGTTGTATTTATTGTTGTTGCTACTTTGTGTCTTGTGATATTGTGCGTTAACGCAATGTTTTCTGCTCTGAAGGAAGCAACGTACTGGCACTTGATAATGTGACCAGTATTGAACTTGTTGGGGAGGGGATAGCGTTATTCTAGTGGCAGTAGCTGCTTCGTATGTAATTCAGTCTGAGATCAACAATTTTATTTTTGCAACTATTTCCTGATTTTTTTTTTGTTTTTTGGTGTCTTTTTAGAGTGTTTGGACACTTTGAATCTTACTTAGGACTACTGGCAGTGATATAATATGGAGCAGCATTGATTGTTGTACTATTTGCATTGTTCTAGCGTGGTTAAATTTTTTTTGAAATGTTGGTTTTTTCGACATTTTCGTAGTTCTCTCGTGCGCTAGGGTAACGTTTTCGTATTGTTTTTGAGTAGGGATGAGAAACCACTGCTTTTTTGGTTCTAAGGCAATTCCTACTGCTTCTTACTACAGCAGAGCTAATAGAAGTAGGTTATATGGGTTTTTGTTGCTTTATGGCACTTTATGTTGGAGAGATTATGTTTCCGTCGCGATTTTTACTCATTTTTCCGCCGTTTTGAGTGCATTCTTCAGTTTATTTGCTTGCTTTTCATTGCTAGATTTTTACAATTGGTTGCTAATGACCTTCCGACGGAGGCAGAGTAGTTCTTGAGGGCCAATTACCGTTTTGGACTTGTAGGTGTTCCGGAAAATGGCTGTTTTTTGGTGTTCAGCACTTAGGCGGATAATTTAGTGACGGTTGGGCAACTTTGGAAAAAAACTTTCAATTTTCTCAATTTTTTCCCTAGACCTCAAGATCCGGCTGTTTTGGTACCCCTATGGTGAATCTGGGACTGTACTAGCAGTATTTTTGTCTCCAGCCACTTTTTCCGAAGGCTAGTTGAGGTCGTTATAGACTTTTTGTTAAATTTTTCGATTTGGCGTCCCGAAGAGAATGTTCAAGCGTGGGAATTGGAATTTGAATGTTCCCCAAGACACGTTTAGTTAGTTTGTGCCCTGCAAAGGCGCCTAGGATGTCAATTTTTTGATCTTTTGACATTTTTTCTGGATTTTTGGTAGGATTTTGATTCGGTTTTTCGGTATTGTCACTAGTTTTCGGGTTTTTTAACAATTTTTTGATCTTCGGGGTTGCTTTTACTGCTTTCTACTGTTAGAACGGATGCAGTAGAGTCGTTGTCGGTTATAAAGTCTATTAACGTAAAAGTTGTAGATTTTTTTCTTAGATTGTCCAGGATGCTGTTCTTTTGTTGTCGTATTGTTTTAAAGATTCTATCGGTTTTTTCTGATTTCAAGTGTTTGTGCTTGCTTCAATTGTGCTGTTGGCCGTGGCGTAAATAAATCTTTACCGTCTAAGCATGGGCGTTGCGTCATGATGTATAGGGTTGTTATAGAACTCCGTTTGACTACGGATGCGGGACGAAGTCCGACGGGGTGGCAAAGGAGGTGTATCGGGATTTCCAATGATACCCTTTGTTTGAGGTCTGTTTTGAGTAACTAGGCTTGCCGGGGGGCACACCAAAGGTGGCCTAGCATAAAAAGGGGGCAAACATTGGGGATTGGTGGAGAGTTGGATGTGTATAAGTGAAAGGTTGGCCAGGACTATGTTGGTGACTATTTCTTGAACCGAGTTGTTCTGGAACTCTGATTACTTCCGGTTGTCTAAATGGTGGTCTAATTGGTCCCTGGTTTTCAACTATGATCATTTTTGAAATCTCTGTTTGTATTGGTGATATATTCGGTGACGCAGTCATGGTCCTTTGTGTTAATTGGGGAGTTGATGCAGTTGGTGGAGTGAATAAATGACTGTCGTCCAAGATTTAGTTAGTTTCGATTGGTGTTTTGGGCCTTGATATTGTTGGGCTACTTAGTGACGTTGAAATTCATAGAGAGGTTCTTCTACTTGGGTTGTTAAAAGATGTGTTAGGAGTTAATATGGGGGGTTTTCATTAGTCGGTTGTGCGGATGGCAATTGCTCAGCTTCTCTCCGCCGTTGAAATGGAAGTTGGAAGGTAACTGTAGGCGTCTGGTCAGCATGAGGCATTCGCGAAAAAGGAAAAAGCCAAGACGGTCAATTTCTTGATCTATGAGAACGGGTTCTTTAGCATCTTTCTCAATTGATGGATCACAGCTGAAGTTTTTTGGATCAATTATTTCAAGGTCGCTTATTTGATGCTGTGGTTTGATCGGACGTAATCAAATGCGGTGTGCAATTTGTGTATGATTTGTTCCCACTTTGCAGATCAGATAGTTAGAATTGGTCAGAGCTCTCTCAACTCGATATAATAACTGAAATTTGCATTGTAATCCCTTCATTTTTTCTGATTGTGTTTTTAAAAGTGGGTGTAGAACTAAGCAGTAACTTTTAGGTCGTAGTGGTTGTGCCCTTGCTTTCCTAGCAAAGTATTCAGGATACTTGTGATACGACGAAAGTAAGTTTTCGTGCTGTTTTTGAAATACATGTTGCATTTTGTTGTGTAGTTCTATGTTAAAGTCGTTTTTTGGTTGTTTGTTTTGTAAGTTCTGTGTGTTGAATCGAAGCTCTAGGGCACCAAATGGCTCTCTTCCGTGAAAAATGAAAGATGGTGTGCATCCTATTGAAGCATGGTACCTAGTATTGTGAGCGTAACCCGCAGGTGTTGCCAACAGCGGCCACTGTCGTGAATTAAGGTTTTCGTAAATTCGAAGATACTTTTTCAAAGGTCCGTGAGCTCTTTCTAACAGTCAAATTGTTTGTGCGTGCTTAACAGAAGGATTCTGAATTTTGATTTCCAGCATTTGTGCAAGCTCTTTAATTAGGTTACTTGTAAAGACAGAACGTTTGTCACAGAGTATTCAGAGTATTCTTCGTGTAATGTAGGAATGTTGAAGGAATAAATCAGTTAAGTTTCTGGCTACAGTGCTGGCGTCGGGGTGCTTTTTTGTGATTGCAAAAGGGTACTTAGAGAACACATCCATTGCCGACAAGATGTATTTGTACCCTTCGCACTAAGGCAGTTTTCCTACTATGTCAATTTGCATCAAGTCCTCAGGAAAGAATTGTAGCGCCGAAACAGGTTGAAGAGGGGGTCTCTGTGATGTAAGTTTGGCAACTTTGGCTTGGTGACAAGTTGTGCAATTACTGATGTAGTCGCGAATGCTCTCTTGATATCCGGGAAAATAGAATTCTTTACGTAATTCTACAAGAGTGTTTGAGATTCCTTGATGGCCTTTTTGTATTGAATTATGGAGGTGATATATTAGCTCAGTCCTCAAGTGCGTTGGTACACATAATTGTAAGTGTGAGATGTTGCCAATGTGATTAAAGAATTGTCGATAAAGAACGTTATTGCTAACAGTTAACCTTTTAATTTGCTTACGGTATTTTTGTAAGTCGAAATTGAGGTATTTCGATGTTGGTGTGCGTTTTCTTCGCAACAATGTTAGTGTCTCTGTGATATCTTTGTCTTTTCGTTGTTCCTCCTGCATATTGAGCATTGAGTACTTCTCCGAAAGATCTGGCGAGTCCAGTGGGTTGCTCAGATATAGTGCGTTGAGAGTTCGTTTTTCTTTTGTTGTAAATTTAATTGCTTCTGTAAGGATGTTCTCCTCTGTGAGAAGATGGGCTAGCGTTATTTTAAAGACTTCTGATTTTAATGGTTCTTCTATGCACTGTTTTTCCTCATTGTGTTCCGAGTTAGCAATTGTCAATGAGGAGAGTGTGTTATCTGGTTCTTTGTGTGTGATTTCTATTTCGACATCATGAATGGGCAGTCGGTCCTTCAACTGCAATTTGAATTTAGAGTCGGGATTGACATACATTCGTGAAAGAAAATCTGCCGCTGCATTTGGTCGTCCTGGTATATGGCCTAAGATGAGGTTAAAACTCATAAAATATTCCGCTTTCGACCATAAGCTAGGGGAAGGGTCTTTGACTGAAAAAACCTTGTTAGGCTTTTGTTATCTGTTAACTGGATTTTTTGTTGCTCCCCAGATGTTTGCCTCAAATGTTTATAGTGCATACACTGTTGCCAGAAATTCCTTGCAGTACATTGATATCTTCAACTGATTTGGCGTGAAAAGTCTTGATCCGAAAGACACGGGAGCATAGTTTTTTATTTTCTTTCCGGCTTTGTTCTCACCATAGTCTTCAATAAGTAGCACATATCCTGCAGCATAATGACTTGCTTCAGCCAGAAATTTGTACTGTAGATCTTTTTGAATTATCCTGAGAGTACGTTCACAAGCCTTTTTGAGCGAAAAGGTTATTTCCTCTAATGCTTTTTCATGCTCGTGTGTTATGATAATTGCGTTGTCATTCCGGAGCAATGAATAAAATGAGCGAAGCTGATTTGTTAAGTTCGGTATGTAACTCTTAAAGAATTGTACAAATCCGATCAGTCGGCGGATTTGCTTAAGGGTTTTCGGCATCTTCAGCTTTTTCAAAAAGTTGTTTACTTTTTCTTTGTTGGAAGTAGAGCCTTGCTGGTTTATTGTGTGGCCCAAGAAGTCGATGGTTTTTACGCCAAATTGGCATTTTTCCATTGATAATCGTAATCCTGCATTGCGGACGCATTTAAATACCTCTCTCAAGTTTTTTATCAGCTCTTCTCCGCTGTTGGCGCCTGCTCCGATGTCGTCAAAGAATGAATAACCTTTATCCGTTGCAATGCATCTTTCCAAATGGTGTCGAATGCAGGAACTGAAAATTGTTGGTGAACGGCTTAGGCCTTGTGCTAGGCGTTTAAATGCCCAGGTTCGTGAGCCAAAATTAAATGCAAGAAGTTGTACATTTAATTCATCAGCCATTCCAATAGAAAAATAGGCTTGACTACAATCAAGTTTTGCAAAAATACTCTTATTTGCTAGGTGCTGTCCAGCATCTGTCATTGTAGCGACTGGGAAACTGTTGTTACTATAATCGTGTTGTAGGAGGAAGTTGATTTTTCGCAAGTCGATTAAAATTCTTAACTTTCCGTTTGGTTTTCTCTTTGCAAATATTGGGCTGAAGTATTTTGAGTAGGGCAGCATTGTAACAATGTCGAAGTTTTACATGAGGGCTAGCTCTACAAGTAAATCTTCCCGCAAATGAACTGGTTTCTGTGGATTGGGAGCATAGATTGGCATATTTTTTTCAGGAGTTAATTTTGCCTTGAAGCTTGTGTTCAGTCCGACGTCAAATCGATTTCTGGCAAAGATGTCGTGGAATTCTACGAGGAGGTCTTCCATCTTGCGTTTTTCGTTTTCGCTGAAGATACTTTGGCTCCAATTGAATTTTGTTAAAAATTCTAGTCGTTCTTGTTCGGAACGTTTTGGGTCCATTTCTTGTTTCAGTTTAAAGTCACAGAGCGAATTGTAAATTCGGCGCTCGATTTTGTTTAATCGTGATGGGTCTTTACATGTCTCAGGAGTTGGAAACCAAAGTTTCTCCGGGTGTTAGGGCTTACTTGCGTTGGTTTTGTTTTTACATTCAATCAAGTTGTGTAAATTGTTCTGTAGCTCTTCTGACTGAAAAAGAGCTGGTTCAAGTGGAACTAGGTATTCCGCTTGTTCAGGAGTGAGTAATTTAAACGTTGCTACTATTGTTTTTGCAGGTATGGTTAATCATATAAGGTTGTACCTTGATTGCTGCAATTGTTGTTAGTCCATTTTCATCAATACGACTAAGTGACGATGTAATACACAGCCCTGTCTTTTCTTCAAACTTGATTGAAGGCTCAACAACTCCAGTTTTGTTTCTCATTTCTGGTTGATCAGTTAAGTCGCATTGTATCATCTCTTGGCAGTCTGATGGAATTGTAAGTTTCTTCGCTGTGTACAGAGCAAGGGGTTTTTTTGGTGTTCTGCAATGATGCTTTTCGCCTGCTTTGTTCTGGATCATATTTAAGTGTAGACTTAGATCTTGCGTCATCAGAGTTCTGTGTTTTGTATCGATGAGAATGTTATTTTTCTCAAAAAATGGTAGTCCTTTTAATGTGTTTGTCAGGTTAGGGGCTACGAGAAACGGTTCGACGTATTCAATATTTGATAGGGTAAATTTTATGACCACTGTGCTCAATATTTTCACGGGCGGTTTATTTGCAACTGAGACAAACTTCTGCTGTTCCTGTTTGATCGATATGATGTTTTTAGGGCTTAATTGTTTTATTTTTTGTAAAGTTTTGAAACTCATTGCGCTATGGAAAGCTCCAGTATCGAGACAAGCATCGTATGTGTAATTTTGTGTTATAAACGGGACATAGAAAAGAAGTGGTTTTTTTTGTCGAAACGGCAATCACTTTGTTTTTTCTGTCTTCACAGACGTTATGTAGAAAAAGAGTTTCCTTTTTATTTGTATTTTGTTGTTTAATAGGAATTAAATGACGTGGCTTTAGTAGTTTTTTTGGTACGTCTGGTTGCTCAAGGCTCCATGACTACTCATCATTTGAGACTGCTGATTGCACCCTGGCGGGACAAAATAGTCACTAAAATTTTCCACACTGTTTGGAATATACTCGACCGTGTTGAAACTGTCTTGTTTATTCTGTTGGTTTTGGTTACTAATGGTATTGTATGGGAACTGTGGTCTGAGATGAGGCTTTATATGCCAACATTTGGAGATCGAGTGTCCAGTCTTGTTGCAACCCTTGCATACTGGTTTATTGCAGTAAAACTGTCCTTGATTTGCAAAATGAATTTGACCGATTAGTGCTGGTGCAGGTGCGCGGTTCTGATTGCGATTTAGGAAATTTTGGTTGAAATTTTGTTGTTTCCATTATTGGGAAAGTTTTGTTTCTGAAAATTTTCGTTTTTGCTTCGTCCTTGCAGATCTGATGTACTGCTTCTTGTTGCTTTGTCCATTTCGTCTATTTGTTTTTTCATTTCTTCCAATTTCTGAAGAATTTCTGATGTATCTCTCTCTGATTCGCTAAGTGCTGGCGGCGCAACTTGGTTGAACGCTGTGACAACATCATTTTCTGGCAGGAGATTTTCGAGCATCAGTCGTTTTGTATACTTTTCACAGAGATCTTGAACTGTTGTTGTTTCTGGTTCTTGAAGTAATTTACGTCGGTGCTTCTGTGGTAGGCCTTTTATGAAGGCATCTCTTACTCGTCTTGTTCGTTCGACATTTCGTTATTCTTGCTGTACATGTTGTTCGCGGTTAGCTTCGATGTCAGGGAAAACATATAGAGCTAAGCGTTGTAATTCAGTTAAGAAATCGGCTGGTTGTTCAGTTCCTTGCTGAAATTTACGGGCATGGAATTGAATCTTGTACAATTGAGTATGATTTGCCGGGTTATATCTCTGGTAGAGCCTTTCAAGTGCCCCTTCAAAGTTTTCTTGTATCTCTTCCGGCAGCTCTTGATAGAAAAGCTAAGCCTCCTCCCGATAAGTTCAAATGCAGGTAGTGATGCTGCATTTCTGCAGGGATGTTACCTATTTCTAGAGATGAAGCTAATCGTTTTGAAAATTTAACAATATCCTCCTCATTGGGGGCTCCAGAAAAATTGGGCAGTGTTATGTTAGTTGGTATTCTAAGGGCATGATTTTGAACAATAACTGGAGGGACTGCCTGATTAGCATCTGCCATGTTATTAGTACTGTTTACTTAGCTCTAATAGATAAAATATCATTAAACCTTGCCTGTGTCTAGTTGTATGAGTCAGAATGTGTCTCCACCTCTGTCTGTGTCTTGCCAATCACTCTCGGGAACAGCTTTTCTGCTGTTTTGAAGAAAGTGAGTTGTTGTTGGTATGGAGAGACCCGTCTTCGTTGAATTCTGTTCTTAATGCTCAGTCTTTTCAATTGTCTGATGACTTCAACGACTGTCACCATGTGATAACCTTTTACGTAGTGCGCCTATTCTGTCTACTTTTAGTAGTTACTTGATGTGTTAATTACCGTTGCTATTATTAGGCATATTCCTTATGGGGATTATATATACTGGCTAACAATTTGAAGTCGTAAAGAAGCAAGTTATTGTTGCGAGCGTTTTGTTAATAAAAGAATAAGTAAGACGTACAATTGGATGCATGGGCCGGCGATCGTGCTTCTTTTATTTCTTCAGACTATAATTGAAGAGATGTTAAGATGGAACAATACCATTTATTCAAAAGAGTATAAGGGATGATTCCCTATACAGTATTTAGCAGTTACAAAGAGAGACTAAGTAATCAAATAATTGTGTCCGTGTTAATCATAGAAAAATGTGTAGTTAAGTTGAAGGCAATATCGAGTAGTATCTTTCTCTAATTCTCTAAGCGTGCCTGTCATCTTCTGTAGTAGTATATCTATATTGAACTAAAGTATAAAAGTTAATCAGTTCCCAGTTTCTCTCTCGGCCAATAGAAATAGTTTTCGTCATTTTTGCGTTATCCTATTTTTATCTGCTTTTCCTTCTTTATTGTGAATAATATATAATAATATGTGTAAGCATATGACAGTAACTTCTAAAGTCAGGCTGAGAGAACATTCAATAAGATATTTGAAATCCGGAAAGCCACAACTTCGTACTTTAAATGGCTAAAGGGCGGAAAAAATTTAAATTTCTGCTTGTACAGTTACTTTCTGTTTTTTTCCAAAATATTACATCTAGTCAGAAACTTTTTATTTTTCTTTTCTCCTTTTATTGTAAAAATTACAATTCAAAGGAATTTCAAAACAAAACTCGGCCTCATGATCTTCAAAAATGTCAGAATGTTTCGTTTTAAAAATTGAAAAAATATCATTGAACCAAAGCGTAAAAAAATAGTACTATATACTGCTTAAAATATTTTATGATGTCAGTATAGTTCCTTTAAATCGTAAGATGTCATTATATTTGAATGTTAAAGTTAAAAATTACAAAGTCATTGATTCTCAAAGCAAGAAAAGGTCGGCTTTTCTAACATATTGTTCATTATCTTCAATTAATTTCTATTTTTTTACATCGGTGTCAGAGTAAATGTAGACAAAACTTCGTAAAATTCTCTGACGCAAATTTATTGGAAGCCTTTTTTATGTTTTTGGACAGAATATACTGAAGATTTTTTGAAGCCAATTATGCGATCAGAATTGAAACTTTTTTGCGGATTTTTCTCAAATTTAAAAGAAAAATGATTTTTTTAAACTATTTTGTTGTGTGAAATTATTCTCCTTAAAAAATCAGAGCGTGAATATTTTCACCACATAATTTTATGAACAAGCTTTAACAACTCAATTTTGACGCGCGTGACTGAACTCGATTTGTTCTTTCTAAACTGTCTGAAAGTTTTCTACGAGAGCAGAGGCGAAATTATAAACAAAGCAATTCAAATATCTGTGAAAAGATACAAACACTCTTTTGTTGTTCAAATTGAAATTTATGGTTCATTAAAGTTACGATGAACAAAGCACGTTTGTTATCAATCTTTACAACTCAAATCTTGACGATTCTGAAAAATGACTTCAACAGGACTCTTAAAATTGAAAGCAAAGCCGCACAAACGCTTAAAAAAGATAGATTCTATGCTAGCGTCAAATTTTTCATAATAAAAGTTTGAACAATTTGTTTTAATTTACTTTTTGTAAATCAAAAAGAATGCTATAAGCGTTTCCATAGGGGGTTATATAGAAGTCGGCGCGAACTCAAACAAAAATAACGCATGCGTAAAAGAATCGATATTTTGGCAAGCTGTCTTTTGTTTTAAAGTGCGAACAATTTGTTCATAAAATAAAACTCATGCTGTTTCAAAACTCGCACATTCGATAAAAAAGTTTGCATGAAAGTGTTACTTTTAGCTTAAAAATGCTACTCGGCCGCATTTTGCTGGTAAAAATGTGCTTGCTCGACCGATCCGACCAAGTTTTCAAACAATTTGTGAATATAACAGACCGCCTTCGAAAACATGTCAAATTTCAACGCATCCATTTCTTAAAGAAAATGCCGATCAATGTTTGAATTCTGACCTCTACTACTCTAAAGTCTAGTTTTTGTGTCACACTGTCTGTTATTGAAACCAGGCTGGTAACAGAATATATCCAATGTATCATACTAGTAGTTAAAAAAATGCTTCTCTTATTTTTAAACCCCAAATCTGAGTCTCTTTTTGAAGACGATTCTAAAGGTAATTGAAAATGAATCAAACCCAACGCAGGATTCGGAGGGTTTTCAGTCTGGCACTTGACTGAAAACCCTCAGAACCCTGAATTGGATTTGAATCTTCGTCGATCTTCTTCTCCGATTTGCGGCAAACAAACAGGGGAAACATTTTTTTAATTGAGGCAAAAACGGTTATAGTAATCTTAGTTTTTACCCTGGTGAAAGTTTGATTTTTTATGAGCTCCTTTTTCTGACAAATTGCACCATGATTATCATTGGTAAGAAAGAGGGCCACTTGACGAAATACCAAGTTTTTATTCAAAAGCTTCAAAAACAGCGATTTGTTATGACAACCAACTTGCCGTTATGAAAAATATCATTAAAAGCTATTACTTAAACCACTAAACATGTCCTTCAATGTTCCGAGTAGTGTGTGTGGCGTCTGAGCAGAAAAAATGAACAGGCAGAGAATTTTGATTTTAACTCGAAATATCACAAATGATAATTCGAATAGTTCTATCTATCACGTCACCCTTGACATTCATTAAAAAATGTTTCTATTTATTTAAACCATCATTACATGGCCAATATCAAATTTCTCGAGTATAAAAATCCGATTTTGGCACTTAATTTTACGACCAATGTCTTAAAATTAGAGTAATAAGGGTGCGTGGAAACCAGTTACAGTACACAAATGTAGTTTAAGTTTGCTTCAAAATTGGATGTATGTGCACTTACTTTCCCCGACCGCCTTTTTAGGACAAGTGCGAAAACTATTGAAAATTTATCGTAACTAATTTTCAACCCTATGTAAGTTCCGCACAACAAGATGGTGTCAATTAGACTGAAGTGAAAGGCAGCCTAATTGGTGATAAACTTCAGAAACTTCCCTGTCGATACTAATTGCGGATTAAGAGTACAATGAGCAATTTCAACATTAGCCGTATGACTGTTAGGTCATACGACTGTTGCGACTGAACAATTAAATCTTTGAATTGGAGTTTCAAATAATTACAAGCAAAAAAAATCGACCGAAAAAATTTCCGACTCATTGCATGATCAAAACCGTGGAAATGATTTACTTTTTTCGCGAATACTATTTGCAAAATGTAAGCGTTTTAAAAAGATATATTTAACTTATTTCCACGTTTGGCGTAATCATTTTTCATCGAGAAAGGAGGTTACAAAAGATTGAAAATGGTGACAAAATTGTGTCACTCTTTTCCATAAAACGGAAAATAAATTGAAATTTGCCGTTTCGGACATTGTCACATTTCGTACCACAACAAAGGGGGCATTGATTTGAAGAAAACAGATTAGTTTTCCTGTTCACAGGCAAGGAAGGGGACAAATAGAGCTTTTGATTATTTGATTTTTCTCGGATCCCTATAAAATTAGAATGTTGAATTTTCGTTCAATTTGCTTTTCGGAGATGCCAAAAATATCAATCAGCCAGGATGCTACTGAAATTTGCAGTGTACTCTGTGATTTTGTCATTAACTCGTTTTATTGTAGGACAGAACAATAATTGATGCTGCCACACTATTAGTCCACTTTTTGGTTAACCAAAGCAGCAGAGTGCAAGTACCAAATGTATGCAAAAACTGAAAATCCAGAAAAAATCAATTATCAAACTATATGGCTATAAAAGTGTATGCCTAATTGAGACACCTGAGTTGAAGTTTTCCGCGATTATGCAGTAACTGCACTGACAGCACCTGGTGACAAATATTTTTTAGCGGAATAATTTTACATAATGACCGATTAGCGTGCTGAAATTTCCGATGAGATTTTGTTCACTTTTTCCGGAATTTTTGAATAAAACTTCGCCAATTTTGCTAAAATTTGTTATTTTTTTAAGAAAATCTAAGTTTCTCAACTGAAAAACATTTGTTTTCCACCAATCTCAGCGCCTTCGATAAAAACTCCGCACTTTCAACGCTGATCTTCCATAGTCTTTACTTTTTTCCATAGTTTTTTCATAGTTTCTACAATTTCCTCGCCTTCAGCACTTTTTATACATATAAGTAACCATTACATATTAATCTCGATCACCGAATTTCCTCAACAAGAGCCTTCTTTTGTTCCACTGCACACACACTGCCCACGGATTAAACATAGTTTTTGCTGTTTTTTTTTAAATCAAACTTGAGATGTAAAACTCACATTCATCCAACATTTAGCCGCAGCAAGTTCGTACAAGGTGCAGCATTTCTTATTTCTTAAAAAAATTTGGAGAGAAGTCAAATCATTTAAGATTTTTGCCCCAGGCATCTATAATAGTTAGTAAGACAGTTTACAGCTCAATGGAACAAAATAGTTTCGATTAAGGAATGCATTTTGGGTAGAGAACTGGAGATCATAGTTCCAACTCAACAATTTGCTCCAAACAACACTATCTGACTTCAATGACATAATGAGAAATTTGATCATTATCATAAACTCCTACCGGATAAAACCATTAAAATCAATAACAAAAGTGTTCTGCTGCTCACTTTGCAGTGAAATTGGGCAAAACAGAACGTAGAGAATGAAACGTCTTGTTTGGAAAAAAAACTGTCATGCTGCATTATTATTAGCGCATTATTTGTGCCTGAAGACTTTCAAAAAAATGTCAATTTTTTAAAAATTTTTTCTCAATTGTTCTTCACACTTCACTGTAAGAAAATAATTAGAAACTAAGTTTAATTAGTCGTTTGGCAAAATTGATCTGCCCTGAAATATCTGTAAAAACTTCTTGCACATGATACTTCTCACCTAAAAAGAAAAAATTCTACAAAAATATTTCATATTTAATCCATTGACAAAGCAATTCATGGTTAATCTTGTTCTGCAACAGTTTTTCGTAAAATAGTAGCATGCCTAGCAGCGCAAGCAAAAAACATTAAACAAAAAAACTGCCTTGTGTTAAATTTGTGGAAATGTTTAAGTTGACAAGAAAGGACAGAGTAGTAAAATCCCTAGGTCAGTTTCTTTTTCCTATTTCTTTCCTGATGGTTGCAAGTTCTCATGGACTTCTTCTTTGGAATCAACCTTTCTAAAATTGATATTGGACATCTTTAGGACTTTCGATGACAATTCGGCTTTTATCTAATTGGCAATCACTTCAGAGTATCTGAATTGCTTTATGCAAAGTTGATCGTTGTCAAATATTGTCGACAAGTTTTCCAAATTGATCATTTATTTAAGTGCAGCTTCATTTAACGCCCAATTTTCTGTACATACGACCTAAAATTTCAAATTATTCGCAATTCAGAAGTCTATGAAACAATGAATGGAAATAAGTTTTTTTTTACAATTAATTAAGCGTTTAAAACGAAGACCTGAACTCATCCTTTTTCTCTGCAACATGATACATTACGTGGCAAATTACCTTGGAATTTTGATAGATTTTGTAAAATTTTTCACGCGCATGTTCTACAATCAGGCTACAAAACTGTGGAAATTTGGCAACTAATATGAATTTAGTTCAAACTTACCTCACCTATGTATATATAAGTATAAGTTTTACAGTGCATGATTTGATCGAGCGTGAAAAACTTCCGCACTCTTTTTCATGCTAAAAGTGACTCAGTTCCACTCGCAAACTTTGTCACATAAGTTCCAATTAGACTGAAATGCGGAGCTGTATAGGTGATCCATTTCTGAAATTGCAATGCTAGTTGTGCTTTAGGAAGGCAATAAGCGGTTTTCCAAACAACCATATCAGCAATTAAGTCTTTCAATTGGATCTCAAGTAGTTACTAATAACAACCGGGCAAGGAAACTTGAAGCTAATTCAAGCTCAAAATGAAGGAAATGGTTAATCTTCATCGGAGAATAAGTGACGAAATTCAAGCCAAGTTAGTGTTTACACGTAGTGGTCACATCAATCCGATTAATGAGATCAATTCTGGGCTAAACCCGCAATAAACTACTGTTTTTATCTTGGTCAGATATCCACATCAAGTTGAAGCCTCCTTTTTCGGGACTATTTTTATCCGCAATGGTATTTCGACAAAACTGGACAAAATTAAGCATGCAGATTTTTCTAACTATTTTGGCCAACTTTGTCTAGTCAGAGCATTAAATTTTAGAAATTTTGATGGCATGCGCAACTCACACAAATGTTAGTTGTTTGCTCCAATGACACGTCGATTGAAATAGCTAATTTCTTGATCTTACGTGTTATACTAATTATAACAGCTTGCACGTTACTCTTTAGGGAAATCACCTCATTCTCAAATCGAACTCCCATAATCTCATCCCAATCCCTTTTTCGTAATTGGTCTTGACAAGATCTTCCTTCGCTGTGCCCAAGTTTCTTTGGTATCTTCAACCCTCGATCCTCCGGCAGTCAGCTTTCTCTTGAATGGAGTTGAGTACCTAATGGAGTAGTACCGAGTGACTATCCTACCCGTTTGAAAGACTATTCATCTTATTTCGGTGTCCTCGCTCGAAGTGGATCCCAAAACTTCGGGCTGAAACCACACTTTACACCCTCTGATACTTAAAAGATACTGATTCCTGGTAGAATACACCTGCTTTGTCTCTCCTAAATTTTTCCAACCGAAATCTTTTGCAGTTCTGTTATGAATCATGCATTCATGAGTAAATTCGGACTGGAAACTGAGGCATGTCCAAATACACTCTGGCCATGTTGCCAAGTTTGACCTGGTTAATCTACCTATCGTGCTCGATGGATATATTACCTCAGGTCACATTCATGAGCACTATTGTTGTTTACCTTGATTTTCTGTGGATATATTGGCGTTAGGTATTTCGTCCTAACACTAGTTTTGTCTAACTTTGCTGCTCTCATTGAATCTGCTTGATGGAAACGGTGCTTTGGCGAATGGCCACGATTTGGGATCAAAAATCTTTTTAGTCAATAAAACTAACAACTGTGAATTATATTTACAAACCTCATATTTATAAATGTACAGTTAAACAAATATTTACAACTATAAAATTTCGAGTATCTTTTGAGATTGTACCCCCACCCCCAGATTGAAGATCACGTGCCATATTTATACAATGATTTACTATGTAATGGCACGTGCACAGTAACTGGGGGTGCATAAAGTACTGGGGGGGGGGGGGGGGGGGCACAAAAGGAACAAGATCCAAAGCTAGAAGAATTATGAATCATTGTTCGTCTGAGGATAAATCGTCTCTGTATGTTCCAGAGCTACTTATGGCGTTACTATCTTTCCTCCGTTTAATTTTGGGCAGTGAATTTTTGGCCAGTTTCTGCTCGAGGTTTTTGAGGCTTTTCAGCTGAGCTTTCAAGTTCTCATCTATTCTCCGGATCTCTCTTTGTGTTTCCTTCTCAATTCTAAAACAACTCATTTGCAAAAAATTCTCTCGTCCAACAACATCACCATTGTCTTAACTCGTTTAACATTTCAAATTTTTTCCGTTTGTACCCCCAGTACGTTATGCACCCCAGTTAGAGAGCACCTGTCATTACATAGTAAATCATTACTTGTGGGGGGCAAATAATATGTACCCACTAAGCGCGTAATAATATGTACCCACTATGTTATAATATGTACCCGTAATATTATGTAATAATATGTACCCACTAACCCCAAAAGTTTCCGATTAAGAATTAATTATATATCTCATTCAGATATTCAATGAAAATGAGATTTGAGTCACCGCTATGTCAAATTCGACTATACCTGAAAAGGTCACAGTTGTGTTTTTGTTTTGCTACACGGAAAGTTGAAGCATCTTATCAATAAATTATAACTTACAGTTCCTGTGAATAATAACATAAAAATAAAATTTTACATTAACGCGGAGAAAACCAAATATAAAATCTAGCCATTTTTCAAAATAAGTTTCAAATATCATATCCAAACAAGAACATAGCTGGCAGATTGCCAGAAAAAAGCCGCAATAGCTTCGTAGATCTGCAGTCTCAAAAAAAAACAGTAAAAAATACAGACCAAAAAAAATCGTCTTTCCATTGAAGGCTGATATTTTATATTTTGATTAAAAATCTGTATAAGTTTTTGCTGCCTCTATTAGCTACTCTCAAATAACCTTCATTTAGAGTGACACATACCCATTTGACCTTATCTCTTTGAATTAAAGTAAATAAAAGTCAATCTCAAAGTGAAGAAGTCATTTTTGAGAGTGAGGTAAGTCAAATGTGACCAAAAATTTAATCACGCGAATGAACAAAAAACTCGCTCCACTAAGAGCGAAAAATGACGTCACGCACGCAATTCAGTTGAAATTGCATGAACGAATGAACAAAAAGCAGATTTGAAGTGGTTGTGACGGCATATGGTCGAAACAAAAATCGCCACGACGAAATAAAAAAAACATAGCAGGACAAGTCCTGACGTAAATTCAAAGAAATTTCATTGAATAAGCAAAAAACTAGACATAAAACGGAATATGAGTGAATTGGGAAAACCATTTCTAAAGAAATCAGATCAAAACATAAAAAAACAGAAAATCAATGTAAAAATCCCGCAGGTTAACAAAAAACCATTAGCGAGAAATGAAATTTTGGTTCAAACAAAAAACTAGGTCTAGAATGAACTATGAATGGATTGGCAAAACCATTTAGAAAAAAAATCCAATCCAAAAAATCGAAAAAACAGCAAAAAATCAAAGTGAAATTGCCGCATGTGAACAAAAACCACTACCGAGAAACCGAGTTTCCGTTCAAACACCGTACTCACACTCTACTTCAAAATTAGCATGAAAAAATTCACGCCACAAAACCACTCGCTTTTTCGCTCCATTTCCTGTTTTGGCGTGACCAAAATCACTACTCCAATTTGACTTCAAAAATCATGAAAATGTGTGAACAGATCTTAAAAAAAGACAGCGTCCAATACAATTCAAATTCTTTGAACTGTAAAATGTAAAAAAAACCAAGAGAAGGCCAATAATAGCCCCAGCTATCGGTATTCGGCTATTAATGAATTTTTAGCTTATTATTATTGCCTGCAAATTATTTGTGTTCAAAGACTTATTACACCGCCTCTTGTCTCTTTTTTCATTGTATTGTGTACTATGATATCAAATATGATACGACGAAATTCTGTGTCTATTGCTTATTGATGAAAAATAAAACTTGCCTTTCAATATTTCCATCACTTCGGAGAAAAAGTAAGTCTAAAGTACAAGAGCAAGTAAACTTATCAACTAAACAAGGATTGCTATAATTGAAAGAGCGTTCTATCTAAAGCGTTTGATCCACGTGAACGGGGAGATTGAAAACGAATTCAATATGACATTCTAAACTCACGGAGAAAGCACAATAATTGGATATAGCCTTAGAAATTAACATAGCCATCAGATCGCCGGAATAGCTGCAAAAGAAAGACTTGCGTGCCGTATAATAGAGATAGAAACAGATACAGTTATAAGTTAAAAATTTATCGATGCCAATCAAAAAGCTATGTAAAAAACATTCACCAATAAATTAAGAACGCTTGAGATCCATTCCCCAGAAGCCTTTTCATTAGTGACCTTTATTACACATTTGAGTTCCTTCGACCTTAAGTTAATTCAAATTAAACTTGAGTTTTAAAAAGCAAAGCCATTTTATTGAGTGAGCTAAGTCATATATGATCAAAATCTAACCACGCAATGACCTAAAGACTTTCGCTAAAGAGTGAGAAATGACATTACATGCGCAAATGCCCTTAGTGAGAGGAAGAAGTCATTCAGCTTTGCTGTGTGAATCAACAGAAAACGAAAAAAGAGCATGAGAGATTAAACAAAAACATAGCTGGACGAATTCCGTCAGCAACTCGAAGCGTCGAAACTTTACAAAAGCAGCCAAAAGCATTACTTTTGTCTTAAAACAGTAACTCTTTAAATCACCAGATTTAATTTTAAAAATAGGTAATATTAACAGCGCTGTCAGAACGAGAACGATTTGAGCATCGATATCATTGGAACAAGTCAATAAAAATTATGACTTCCTGCAGCAACAATACGAACAGAGCACATACTTAAAATATAAGACAATTTTTTCTTCAAAAACTCACAGAAATCTCGACAACGTTAACTTCATATGATTAAAAACATTTGATAATGTTGAAAAATGGCCAAATTTCTTAGGATTGTCAAATACTGAGACAAAATAATGCTCAAAAAACTGACACGGCTATAAATTTTAAAGTCTTAAAAATTAAAATTTTAAAATCAACTTTGCGAACCAATAGACATTTGGAAAACATCAGGAAGATAATACTCCAAGAAATCAAACTGATTTTCACACACACAAAAATTGGGACTCAAGAAAACACATGTTTTCGTTTTGGAGTCACAGCATTTAAGACAAGAATAAGATCTTATTTTCTCTTATTAGAGATATAATAGACAAAATGAGTTCAAACAATTGCGAAAAATAAAATTATCATGAAACAGACAAAAGTAACAGAAAAATGCTCAAAAGCAAATAAATCATTTATAAATAAAACACAGCCCTGAAGAATTTTCGCAGAAAGAATTAATCAGTCAACATTGAAACGGAATTCCAACAAATTCGCATGCTGCATTATAGATAAGAAGCATTATAGATATCTAAGAAGCAATTCAAAAACAATAACTTTTTTAAACAACTGATTAAAGCCGAGCGAAAAAACTCTACGTCCTAGAAGAGAGCTAGAATGACACATGCTAGAATGTGGTGATTATGGACATATTGTAATTAATCATAAACAAAAAAAGACTACTACTTGATTTTTGAAGGTAAAAAAAATTGAAACCAAAAATATTTCATTATTAAGCATTCGACGCTTAGATATAATACTTAATCATCCTCCTGTAAGCAAAAGTGAAGTCGAGTTCTAAGATTCAAAACATTAAAAAATTTTGAAAATGTCAGAAGTTAAAATTGCACATATTTTAATTTTCTTTCTTGAACTTCAAGGGCTCAACGCCAAAAAAAGTTCAAATGACAGTAAAACGAATTGAAATCCCTGAAGATGCAAAGACTCTCTAGTATATGAAGCCAAAAAACAAACAAAAAACTGGACAAAACGGCCAAAATCGGATAAGAATATGTACTATTTTTTTAAAAAATACAAATACCTCACGGTAAAGAAGAGGTATTCACTGCATGAATTATCTAAGGGAAGTTGCCATGTGCACCGATAAGTCAGCTTAAACATCCAAAAATGTAGAAATCACTAAAAAAGCCAAAAATTAACTTAAAAAATTGATGAGTGCACATTTTACACTTGAAATTCTCTTAGGCTCTCAAAACAATGTGGTATCAATTTCAGAGGGTCACATATTAAAACATAAACCGACAAATGTCGGAAGAATTGCTCTTGAACGACAGGCGAGGCAATTTAAATCATGGTCTTTAGTATAGATAAATTTTTCTTTATGGGTGCAAAAAAACCTCGACCCGCAAAAACAACTGCGCTACGAGACACTTAATTAGACTATGCTGCAAACAATTTTATATTAGCAACAAGCTTTAATTGTAAGCACTAGAGATCACTCAAAAATGATGAACAAAAGCGTGAAAAAGTCACTTGAGAAGTCAACGAATGTTCTAAAAGAAAAGCGCAAAATTGTCAAGCAAAAAATTTGCATAAAAAAGACACAAACGTTTACAATAATTGCTATGAACTGCGTTCAAGGCAATTAAACAGCATATACTAAACATAGCTGGCAGATTGCCAGAAAATAGCCGCAATAGATTCGTAGATCGGCAGTCTAAAAAAAAACAGTAAAAAAGACAGATAAAAAAATTCGTCTTTTCATTGAAGGCTGATCTGTTATATTTTGATTAAAAATCTGCATAAGTTATTGCTGCCTCTATCAGCTGATCTCAAATAACCTTCACTTAGAGTGACACACACCCATTTGACCTTATCTCTTTGAATTAAATTAAATAAAATTCAATTTCATATTGAAGTCATTTTTGAGAGTGAGGTAAGTCAGGTGTGACCAAAAATTTAATCACGCGCATGAACAAAAACACTCGCTCCACTAAGAGCGAAAAATGACGTCACACATGCAATTCAGTGGAAATTGCATGAACGAATGAACAAAAAGTGGCTGTGACGTCATATGGTCGTAACAAAAATCATGACGACGAAATAAAAAACATAGCCGGAAGAATTCCGGAAGCGACTCGAAGCGTAAAAACTTGACAAAAACCCTAATTGCAGCTGAAACCATTACCTTTTTTAAACCATAAACTAATCACCCCCCCCCCCCCCCCCCAATTGGTGAAATTTAAACCACTGTCACCAAGAGAAACAAAATGCCGCAAAAATATTTATTATTGAAAACGTTTGGTAAGGATAACTGCAAAATAATTAGGATAATCAAAACACTGATAGTCTCAAAAAACTGACAGGGCTATCAACTGCCCTCAAATAATTCATGATTCTAATCTCAAAAAGATCGCTAAAGCAAACGGCAGATAATATTAACTTAGAAACTAAATTAAATTTTTCAAAAAAAAATGCTCAAAGTTAAGAATCAGAAAACTACTAGTGAGAATTCTCATCACTGCAATTAAGACAAAAACAACATATACTTTTTTCTTCTTGTATATATGCTAAACAACATGATTTCAAACTAACTCAAAAATTAAAATAATCATAGAAAAGCAACAGAGTAATATTTAAAGGCAAAAAAATGTTTAAGAACAATACCAAGGTCGGAAAAAATACTATAAAAAGTAATAAGTGGAAGTTATGGAAAAGGCTTTCTAGTAAACTCTTAGTACTGCCTTATGTTGAATGAAATCAATTGCAAACCAAAGAAATGACGAAAATCTAAGAAAAAGCCGAAATCATTCAATTTGTCAAAAACTGAAAAAATCAATATAACCAGTATAAATGTAGGTGCCAGGACAGAGCTAGAATGATACAAGCTAGAATGTGAACAATATGGACACAATGTAAGGAACACCGTAACAAAGACTAATTCTTGATTTTTGAAAGTTCAAATCAAAGTTTAAATTTTTGAGTTTAAAAATCAAATTTGAAAAAACAAGAAAAACTAACACCATTTCATTTTTCAGCATTCGAGACATAGAAAAGACAACGATTCATCCGGGACAAAAATCTATCCTCCTGAACAGATCAAAAAAGAAAAAGCAGAAATCAAACATACGAAACATTGAAACATTTTGCAAAAAAAGGTCAAAAAATTTTTAGGACTGCATTTATAAAATTTAACTGTTTTTCAAAAATTTAACGCTAAATAATTATTGACGTTTTTATTGAAACGAAATTAAAGCCCCTCATGTTGCACAAAAAGAATATTTCTAGTAATTAAAAATAAAAAAAACAGACAAAAAACTGAGAAAAATAGGGAAAAAACTACCAAAATCGGATTAGCATATGTACAATTTTATAAAACAAAATAACATCGAGGAAAGAAGAGGCATTGAGTATATGAATTGTTAACGGGAAGTTGTCATATTGACTGATTTTTGACAAAAAGACGGCTAAAAGATCCAAAAATGAAGAAAATAATAGGAAAAAAGCCAAAAAATAATTAAAAAATCAAGAAATTTATGCCAACGCGTTTTCAGGCTCTGCAAAATACTGTACTATTAATTTCCAATGTTTACATTTCAATATAGCATCGAATAAAATCATTTCTACAAAAAACCAAATTACAAGCAAAACAAAATGGGCCACTTAGACGAAAAAACGGCTGAAAACAGTTATCCATATGTGCCATTCAGTCAAAAACTATTTTTCGAAGTCAAAAAGTCATTCACTAAACGCAGCGCATGATCAAAAAACTTCTCTCGCTCAGAAAAAATTAGCTCACACGGCAATTTTTCTCACTTTTGCTTTTAGGTCAAAACAGCGTCTGAACGAATAGTACTTCCGGTAAAAAAAAAAACCTTAAGAAAACCAATACTCCTCTTCGAGTCGTAAAAAAACCAAGAGAAGGCCAATAATAGCCCCAGCTATCGCTGTGCGGCTATTAAAAATGTACACAAAAACCAAATCAAACAAAAAAATAGGCCAAAACGCCTAAAACGGTTATGTATATGTGCCATTATGACAAAAACTCTTTTTAAAGTCCAAAAGTCAATAACTGGAACGCAGTGCTTGATCTTTGGCTCAGCAAAAACTTCTTTGGCTCAGCAAAACTTAGTTCAAATGGCAATTTTGCTCACATTCGCTTTTAGGTCAAAATGCCGTCCAAACGAATAGGTTAAAAAACCTTAAGAAAACAAATAATCATCTAGTAAAAACCAAGAGCATCGCAATATAGCTGCGCAAGCGGAAAAGATCCAACAGGGGTTTCGACTTCTCGATTAGATGATCCTAATTTTTTCCTACAATTGATTTGACTGTCTTGAGTAACTAAGTTGATTCATTCATTTTAATGCTTTATTTATATTAAAGCTAGAGATTAAATTGTCTTAATCAACTCCTGCGGAAAGTGATAATGATAAATTTGAGCATTGTGTCAGTGTTTTACCTTGTCATTTCCTTCTTTCTCGTCATGGCATTGTCATTGACTTCATTGATGACATCTTGTAACGTGAGTGTCTCCTGGCTACACATACAATATCAGTTAAGAGATTCAAAAATTACTCGTCATTTCGTTCATTACATTTCACCCACAGTGCCAAATACCCAAAAGTCATTTAACTCCCATCAAAAAAATTATCTATAATAAAGGTGACCAATAATCTGAATTGAGTTTCATAAACATTGGGGAAGTTAGAAATAATGGTTAAAATTGTATTGGTTAAATTGGCAATAGATAATTTGTTCTCGTTAGCTCAGATTTGAGTAGCATATCATTTATACTATAATATTTTATTTATATCATCTTATATGGCAGAGACTGAAACTAAAAACATAAGCAATGCCTACACAAACAATGTCAGTTGATGAGAGATTCAGGAATTACTTATCATTTTTCCTTTAATACTTTTCACCCGTAGTGCCAAATACCCGAAGTCAATTTACCCCCATAATAAAAATTATCTTTTATGATAAATGTGTTCGATAATCTGAATTGAACTTCATAAACGTTGAAGAAGTTCAAAATGAGGGTAAAAATTGCATTGGTTAATTTGGCAATGGGTAACTTGTCCTCATTAGCTCAGATTCGAGTAGCGTATCATTTGGGCTATAATATTTGATGTAGATCATCTTATATGGAGCAGACTGAAACAAAAATAGTCGGGCCAATTGCTCTCAAACGATTAGCGAGCGGTTCGCATCGTCAGTAGCCAGATGCCGTTTAGGGAGACTAGCTTTCGTTTAATTGAAGGGGTATGGGGAGAGAGCGCTTGGTTACGGGTGCAACGATGAGCAGATGGTGGGCATTGGGGGTAAGGTGAGGGACAGGGTAAAAAGTGTGCGTGTGTGTGTGTGTGTGTGTGTGTGGGGGGGGGGGGGGTAGGTACGGGGGGTCAAACTCTAACAACCGCCCTTCACACCATGAATTTATGTATGCAAAACAGTTTCGGCGAATCGCATACTTAAATAAGCCGAAAGACTAAGAGAACTTAATGCCCCCCGGCGCTACTTATGTATCCCCCTTTGAGCAAAAAACGGTCAAGTAAAATCGTATAAAAAGACCACAGGCCTAATATAATTGCTACACACTTCGTTTGAGAGCAATTAAACATTGCTTATTTTAGCAGCTGGCGGTGCTATTTATTTGTTTCGATGATAAATAATTTTATTTGTTTCGATGATAAATTTTATTTGTTTCGATGATAAATAAACTAACTTGAGTTTTTCAACTTGCACTCTGACCATAGTGTTCGGTCCGGTGGTGTGCTGACTCTTCCCAGCCAGGGATTTGGAGTGTAGCCAGTGGGCAACTAGGGGACTCCTTCCATATATGGTGAATGGTAGCCTCTCCATCTGGTCAGAACCCGCAGCCGGCATTGACTGAAACGATATTGACGTCACTGTGTGAAAGAAAACAAGCAAGTCTTTAGAAATTAGAAAACATGTTTAACCTATCCCATCTAAAATATTTCATTAAAAATTTAACGGCTATCGCTGAATTAAACACATCGAATGTATTCTAAGAAAATAGGTTCGCAGACAATTAAATCATTATCTTAAATTTTCAGAGTCTTTTGAATGGCAAATTTCCGTACTGCAAAATTAACGATAACCGACCGTCTCAGGATTCCTGATGTGAACATCAATTTAATCACAATTGCTGAACATAAACCGACTAATGGAAGAATTGCTCTCGAACGACAGGCGATGAAATTTGACTCAGGGAGGGGCTGTAGCCTAGATAAATTTTTCTTTATGGGTGCAAAAATAGCCTGACTTCCCGCTTGACCTCACTATAGAACGGACCTCCCTAACAACGTTGGGCCTCCCGATACATCACCAGAAGCACTGCAAACTCGGCCATCAGATCTTTCCTGTTGCTATGCTGCAATCAATTATATTTTAGCTACAAGCTTTACTTTGGAGTGAGAGCAATAGAGATCACTCAAAAATGAAGAACGAAAACGTGAAAAAGTCACTTGAGAAGTCAAAGAATGCTCTAGAAGAAAAGTGCAAAAACGGTCAAGCAAAAAAATTGCATAAAAAAGACCAACACGTTTACAATAATTGCTATGAATTTCGATCGAGAGCAAAAGAAATCTTTCAAAGTTAATAAACTGTATTTGTGAAATAGATTGTAAAAATTATATCAATACTTTCGTATCCAAAATTCCTATCGAAACCCGTTAAACCAGCACAAAATGTAAATTCTGTTGTTGATGATGAAAATGTGACGGGTGGTTGGGGGAGGGGATTAAAATTTTTAAGTGCCCCCAAATAACGCCATTAAAGGTTATTAAATACCACTATTAAGTTTTTAAAAATTGACATAATGAGGGAAAAAATGTGCATAAAAGACGCACGTCTATAAACATAATCGACAAACGTCGAAAGAGTTGCTCTCGAACGACTAGTGGGAGCTCTAATCAATTGCAGCCTGCTTCAGTCGGGGGGGGGGGGTGGGACTAAGAAGTTCAACAGTGGGCTTCAAATAACCGCATTAAAGGTTAATATATACCACTCTTAAGATTTAAAGTGAAAAGTGCCTCCAGTTTCGGCGCCGTTTTCATTTAACTTTGAGTACTAAATTGCCGCCGATTGAGGTCAGCTGCTTAAAATTGCGAATGAGAGAGAAATTTAGATCACGCAAAAACAAAAAGGTCAAGTGCGCAAAAGCCACTCGAAAAGTCAAAACGGTCGATCAAAAATTTTGTATAAAAAAGACCAACACGTTTACAACAACTGCTGCAAACTTCGTTGTAGAGCAATTAATCAATCTGAAACAACTATGATGTCAATTTTAACAAATTTTCAAATTTTAGGTAACAAAAAGCGACACCAGACAACACAGTCGTGGAGAGTATTTAGTAAATAAAAACAGGCAATCAAAGACCAATAACAACTTTTCCCATAGAACCACCATACTCCGTGACGTAGTCATTTGTAGCTTCAGACAATTTGGAGAAAACTTAAACACATCAACTCGGAGCAAATTACACTGGGATTTCGTCATGTCGCAACACACTCTTTGCAACTGTGACAGCTGACATAGAACGGAAGTGAAATAACTCTCGAGAAAACTTGGGTTTCAGAAGTTTCTGAAAAACCACGATTAGGTACAACTCCTTAATAAGGTGGTGTGGCACTCTGATGGATGGCATGCTCACGCAATAACAAAAAATCGTAGCTCAAATTATGTATTTTTGCATAGAAATATCGTCAAGGACATTATGTCATTCCAGTATTTCATCTCCGCAAGAATTGTATTGTACCTATTTTGGTTTATCAATCTGTGCACGCGAGGGAGTCAAACCCCCATCTTCAAGTTACGTGAGCGGTACGAAAGAAAGCGGTAACTGTAGAGTAACTGCTTTACAATTACTCTCTGTTTCATTGAACAAGATAGGATTAATTTGAATTTTTTTGAAAAACGAAATCGATCAGCAGAGGAAATTGAATTCGATTCTGCCTCGCTTTTGATCTCGATTAACAATTTTATTGCTCGAAATGTAGTCAGAATGGAGCATATATAATTAGTATTTGAGACAGCTCAAATTAATTGTTTTTCACTAAAACACACCGCTTAATGGAATTTTATATGAAGGGACATTTTGTGATACTATACTTTCCATGCACCAACTTCAGAAACGTCAGCAAAAACTATAAGAATTAATGAAAAAAATTCCCAGAATCTGAGAAAGGGTAATCTCTATGCTATTCAATTTTGACTGTTTCATCATTTTAGAGGTAAGTATTTTGAAGCTTGAGTTTCAACGGTCGACAGACAAGTCTCCTGCTTTGAATTAAGATCTAAGTTTGATGATTTGAATTTTTATTCATTTTATGGCGAGGAAACATTGCCCTTCTTAGTTCGATATTCTCTGCCCTCATTTTGAACTCCGCCTATATGATTGTGTGTGTACATTAGGCTCTGACCAATACGCCTAGAAAAACAAGGAGGCTCGGTAATGTCCGATCGCACATAAAGTTCCGACCCCGTTCAATCTCAATTTTGGAATAATTGTCTACCAAATGAGGAACAGATAGAAAATCCCCAACAACTCAAGCATCTTTCAAAAAAATTGGTGTATAAACAAAAAAGATAGCCTCAAAAGCAAAAAAACTCAGTGGAGTAAAAAATGACGCATTAGATTGAGATCTGCCGTTATTAAGAACTATGTCCATTTTTTTAAAAAGTTTAATAACATAGCTGGCAGATTGCCAGAAAATAGCCGCAATAGATTCGTAGATCGGCAGTCTCAAAAAAAAACAGTAAAAAAGACAGACCAAAAAAATTTGTCTTTTCATTGAAGGCTGATCTGTTAAATTTTGATTAAAAATCTGTATAAGTTACAGCTGCCTCTATTAGCTGATCTCATAACCTTCATTTAGAGTTACACACACCCATTTGACCTTATCTCTTTGAATTAAAGTAAATAAAAGTCAATTTCAAAGTGAGGAAGTCATTTTTGAGAGTGAGGTAAGTCAAGTGTGACCAAAAATTTAATCATGCGAATGAACAAAAAAACTCGCTCCACTAAGAGCGAAAAATGACGTCACGCATGCAATTCAGTTGAAATTGCATGAACGAATGAACAAAAAGTGACTGTGACGTCATATGGTCGTAACAAAAATCATGACGACGAAATAAAAAAAAAACCAAGAGAAGGCCAATAATAGCCCCAGCTATCGCTGTGCGGGTATTAAAAAAAGTCAAAATGGCGTCAGACAAAATCCAAACTAAATTAAACAACTTGCACTTCACTAGAAAAGATAAGGGACCAGTCCATAATGAGGATCGGTAACTATTAGACAAAAAAGAACAAAAACATTAAAATTAAAAAATTTCCTTAAACTTTTTCTAAAGTTTTTGAAAAACAATTTATTTCAAAGTATTTAAAACCATTAGAAATCAACTGAAAACATCTCACACGCTTAAGATTACCTATAGGACCGCATTAAGACCTATCAGTATTCAAATTTTGGGATCAGTATTAAAAGGGAACGACAAAATAGACAACAAACAAAAATAAAACTAAAACTTGCCAGAACACGTGGTCGAAGCCACAAAGCCATATTTTGCCCCTCGAAAATGTTCGATTTCGCCTTCTTCGAACACCCATAAAAAAGAAAGAGCACAATTAAGTATTATTGTAAATTTAGAAAAAAAAATATTTCCAAGGTCATGAAAGCCATTAATTACTAAATAGGTTCGTTTATTTGATCAAGGGGAGCCCTTGAGACCTTTAATTATCCAGAATATGTCTTAAAACTACAAAAAAATCAAATTCCTTTTTTTTGAGAAAAACCCGTGTTGAAGCCAGTTAAGTCATAACGAATTCTTTAAAAACATTAGATTTTGTGACACCAATAACTTTTGACACCCCCTTGACATCATGGACATAATGTCATATATGACGTGTAATTAACGAGACTAGGTAACAAATAAAAAAAATTGCAAAGTTAGGGTTTTTTGAAAACAATTGTTTTCAAAGTCATGAAATCCAACAGCTATCTACTCAAATCACAATATCGGCTCATCCATTCTTCCATAAAAAAGTCAATAAAACCTGAAATTCTTCGAGAAAATGGTGTCGAAGCCGTTTAAACCATAATCCATATCTTTAAAGATTTTGATATATTCAATGGTGCCTTGTTTTGAACACCAATAAGGTGGTATGTGATCTGTCAATAATGTGATAATGTGACAAATCAATAAAACGTGAAAAATGGAGAAAGGCCTTAAAATTAAAAAAAATAGGAAGAAAACTTGGAGCGTACAACCGCAAAAAAGGTTAAATCTTAATTCAGTAGAAATGAGAAGCATTCTTTCCTCGCTGACACTAAGCTACAAGTTAACCAAAATAAGACAAAAAAGTAGAGGCAAAGTCCAATAAGCCATTATTTATTTATTCAAGTATTTTTAAAAGTCAAAACGACTATAAGCTTTCAAGTCAGAAACTAGATAGATTAATTGGGAGCTGCGTAGGAACACCTGAATTTTCTATCGTTATAGATATAGATTCTTTTGTTATTTAAAAAATCAAAAAAATGCTGCGTTTTTGATAATCAACGAGAAAAGTTAGAAAACGGCAAAATTTTAATTACAGAGCACTCTCGATAAAAATGGAAGAAGGACTAGCCCCTTTTTGAGTTTACTGAGATCGTGTTGTGGTTTTTTGGTGTGTACTTCTGGGAAAATAAATCAAAGTGGACTAAAGAACCTTATTTCGTGCTATTATTTCGTGAATATTTAGCCAAAAAATTTATTCAAAATATTCAACAATACTTTTTTGTCTTTATTATTCTCTGGTCCAATATTCACAAAAAATTGAAACATCAATAATTCGCACTAGAAAACGAAATTCAATAAAATGTTTTTAATTCCATATTCTATACTGGACGGGCTTTTAAGTGATACCACGCACAACTCTCTACGATGAATATATCGATCGGTCAAAATTATCTGAACAAAAAAACCCATCTGAGATATAGTTCCTTCCCCCTCAAGAGGGGTCGGAACAAAAACTTCGAAAAGTTGCACAAGATTTCAAGTTCGTTGTTCGATCTGTGCTCGTTTCGTTGAAGAGCAACCAAAAGTTTGAAGCTACATTTTACGCTAAATCAAAAGTTTTATTACTTGTTGCCATTCATTTCCGTTTGCAAAATTTTAGTGTTTATAAAAAGATTACTTTTAAAGCGGCAGCATTTACTGGGCATGATATTTACTTGAGCCAAATGGTCCAAGAATGCAATGAAGCATGAAAAATTGCAATCCAGATTTGGCAAATTTGGAAATTTTGTGTCGGGCAATAGACTTCTGTTGGAATAGACGAGGTTCCACTTTGATAAGGAACTTTATCTTGAGCGGCAATGAGTGTAGGTGCGTCCTTTCAAACAGACAAGCGTGTAGGTTTTAGCCCTAGGAGGGTACAATATATCTGAGCAGTAAAATCAATTACAAACACAACAAATACCTCAGCTGAAAGGAATAGAATCGTAAATTAGTGGCTCGGCCCTTTACTGTGATCGTAATCCCTTACGCGTGGGAACACCCTAAGAGAAGACTTAAAAGACACTTGAGCTAAATTCAATATCGCTTCAGAGCTCAGACGGTATTGCAAATTTAATATCTCAACACTAAAGATCTCCAATTTAGTTAAGATTCTGACACAGATACGTCTGATCAAAGACAAATGGATGAAATCATACCTTTCTATTCTCTGTTAGAAACTTGAATGCGACCCAATAGTTGATTACTTCATTTATATATGCAAATTTATTTATGCGTCCATGCAGTAATATTCGATATTACACCAATAAAAAACACAATGATAAATAATTCACGTGAGCGTAATTCTTTATTATAACGAAGGCCACCTCTTAAACGTGATGCTCCCTCCCTCACTATTATAAAAGTTTATCACAAATTTTTTTATCTGAAATCTTTTTACAAATCTCTGGAACGGCAAACGCCTCAGATTAATTTTAATACTATAGAAACAATAGAACACTAAAAAATAAATCCAAAATAGTTCGAAAAAATGAGCCAATCATATCCGACTAACGCCGGGCGAATTACTTTCAAACGACTGCCCAAAGGCTGGCTTAGTTGGTAGAGCTAACTGCAGCTTAGAGAGGCTAGTTTAAGCTTAATTGCGAGGGGTGTGTGGAGCCTGGAATTTAAAATAAAAATTGAATATTTTTTTTCATATATTAGTTGACATAAAACCTTAACCTGTGATCCAAGGACACTAAAATTATATTCGGTTCAGTATATCAGGCACACAATAACAAGCAAACAAAAATCTCATATTCCAAAGAAAAGGAAGAAATCTTAAGATCAAGATGCCAAAAAATAGTCATACTTTTCTCAATTTTTGGTCATATTTTTCAACAAACAAAAATTTTCAAAACCAATAAAACTGTAATCGATTGGTAACTTAACTTGGTTCAGGCAACAAAAACAGTTTAAAACATCTAATTTGGCATAAATTTTAATTGCCTAAAAACTTTAGAACGCTGCAAAATGATCTTGATATAATTATTTCAGCCACTTCAAGCCTTCTGCAAAAAACATAGAAGTTCAGACAAAAAAATCAATCGACAAAGCCACAAGAATAAAATCACTGAAATGAAAAAGTTTTCTTATCTCAGATTTTCCCTCCCTTAACAAGGGCTGTATGACCAAAAACGTCTGTTCGCTCCACTCTTGGAATTTGTTCAGAAGTCAAAACAATTCCTGCTTCAAATTTACTCTAATCAAATTGATTGAAAAAGAGAATCCAATCCAATACTGCCCTTCGCGTCGTAAGAAGCGAATCGATATATCAATCGGACATTTCGCCAAGAACAAGTGTTTGACAACAGTTGTTTCCAAAACATAACCGACTAAACGCCGGAAGATGGGAAGAATTGCTCTCTAACTAGTGGGAGCTCTAATCAATTGCAAATTGCAGCCTGCTTCAATCGGGGGGGGGGGGGAGACTAAATGGGAATAAGAAGTTCAGTAGTGGGCTTTAAATAACCACATTAGAGGTTAACATATACCACTATTAAGATTTAAAGTGAACAATGGCACCACTTTCGGCGCACTTTTCATTTAACTTTGAGTATTAAATTGCCGCCAATTGAGTTCAGGTGCTTGAAATTGTGATTGAGAGAGAATTTTAATTCACGCGAAACGCAAAAAATCAAGGCCGTAAAATTCACTCGAAAAGTCAAAACTGTCAAGCGAAACTTTTGCATTAAAAAAAGACACACACGTTTACAATAATTGCTATGAACTTCGTTCAAGAGCAATTAAACAAACTAAAGCCTTCCAATTAAACTTTAGTTGTCTGGAAAAAGTAGCCCTATTTGTAGGGGTGTATGTATTGGGTCGAAAATTAACATGATTACCTTTACACTTCGGATAGGCTCAGAAGCTCCTATCTACAGTATATTAGAATCTAATCGCTCTCTTAATTTTCATGTTCCATTTTCTAAGAACAAAATCGATGTTCAAAAACGCGAACAACAAAGCTCAACTACATTCTGCGAAATCTGGCAAAAGTTTTGTAAAAAAGGCACCCGAGCAATTAGGAAAATATAACCGACCAACGTCGAGCGAATTGCTGTCAAACGAATGGCGAGCAGTCTGGTTTACAGGTGCAACGATTTGCAGGGATGGGCTGAAGTGGGAGGAGGGGGGTTGAAGTGGGGGGGGGGGGTCAAACTCCATGAACAGCCCCTCACAACACGAATTTATGTCTCCAAAAGAGCAGTCGCTTACCTAGAGTACAGCCGCCGAAAGACTCTATGAGACCCTAATCTCATTCGGGAGCTAACTCGTTTTCTGTCAAGCGACAAATCGCATTAAAAACAGGAGTAAAATAATTGCTACAAACTTCATTTGAGAGCAAATAATAAACATACCCGGCAGATTGCCGGAAAATAGCCGCCGTTGATTCCAATAAGCATGATTGGGATTGAAAGAATAGACGATAGAAAAAAAAAATTTTTGTACAAAAACATTTTTTAAGTCCGATTTATTTTGATGGCATTTCGTAGCTGAACATACTTCTGTCTCTCAGTGAGAGGCTACAGGGTCTAGTATCAATACCAATAAGCACTGTAGATAGTAACTAAAACATGAGAACAAAGTTCAAGTACCGGGCATCTAAAAATGGACTTTATGGGTTTATCTCGTTTCTATTTCTGACTTCAATTTTTTATACTGACTCTGTTCATTTTGAATTGCTTTGCTGAGCAACTGATGTTCAAATTCACTTTAAGCAGTATGAGAAGAGAGAAACTAGCCTAGAGAAGTCAAAAAGATTTCACGCAAAATGTCGAAAAAGCGGCAAAATGGTAAAGCGAAAAAAAGTTCGACGAAGTAAAAAAAAACATAGCCGGAAGAATTCCGGAAACGACTCGAAGTAAAAATCCGTTTAAACGCCATCCAACTACTCATCAAGCGAAACGTGCCTTCACTAATTTTTGATTATCATGAAACAAAGTCATGACATAAAAAAGTAAAAACAATAAAATCAAATCTGTTAAAATATGATAAAAAATCTGATCAAATTTTGTTATAAATTGAGATCCCGAAAAAAACGACCTCTGCCAGAATAACTTCATCAAAACAACTAGTACTTAAAGAAACCAGTTATGTGAATTTTGAAAAATACTTTAGGCTAAAATATGAAAAAAAAAGCTCTTAAAAACGGAAGAAGGACTAGCCCCTTTTTGAGTTTACTGAGATCGTGTTGTGGTTTTTTGGTGTGTACTTCTGGGAAAATAAATCAAAGTGGACTAAAGAACCTTATTTCGTGCTATTATTTCGTGAATATTTAGCCAAAAAATTTATTCAAAATATTCAACAATACTTTTTTGTCTTTATTATTCTCTGGTCCAATATTCACAAAAAATTGAAACATCAATAATTCGCACTAGAAAACGAAATTCAATAAAATGTTTTTAATTCCATATTCTATACTGGACGGGCTTTTAAGTGATACCACGCACAACTCTCTACGATGAATATATCGATCGGTCAAAATTATCTGAACAAAAAAACCCATCTGAGATATAGTTCCTTCCCCCTCAAGAGGGGTCGGAACAAAAACTTCGAAAAGTTGCACAAGATTTCAAGTTCGTTGTTCGATCTGTGCTCGTTTCGTTGAAGAGCAACCAAAAGTTTGAAGCTACATTTTACGCTAAATCAAAAGTTTTATTACTTGTTGCCATTCATTTCCGTTTGCAAAATTTTAGTGTTTATAAAAAGATTACTTTTAAAGCGGCAGCATTTACTGGGCATGATATTTACTTGAGCCAAATGGTCCAAGAATGCAATGAAGCATGAAAAATTGCAATCCAGATTTGGCAAATTTGGAAACTTTGTGTCGGGCAATAGACTTCTGTTGGAATAGACGAGGTTCCACTTTGATAAGGAACTTTATCTTGAGCGGCAATGAGTGTAGGTGCGTCCTTTCAAACAGACAAGCGTGTAGGTTTTAGCCCTAGGAGGGTACAATATATCTGAGCAGTAAAATCAATTACAAACACAACAAATACCTCAGCTGAAAGGAATAGAATCGTAAATTAGTGGCTCGGCCCTTTACTGTGATCGTAATCCCTTACGCGTGGGAACACCCTAAGAGAAGACTTAAAAGACACTTGAGCTAAATTCAATATCGCTTCAGAGCTCAGACGGTATTGCAAATTTAATATCTCAACACTAAAGATCTCCAATTTAGTTAAGATTCTGACACAGATACGTCTGATCAAAGACAAATGGATGAAATCATACCTTTCTATTCTCTGTTAGAAACTTGAATGCGACCCAATAGTTGATTACTTCATTTATATATGCAAATTTATTTATGCGTCCATGCAGTAATATTCGATATTACACCAATAAAAAACAATGATAAATAATTCACGTGAGCGTAATTCTTTATTATAACGAAGGCCACCTCTTAAACGTGATGCTCCCTCCCTCACTATTATAAAAGTTTATCACAAATTTTTTTATCTGAAATCTTTTTACAAATCTCTGGAACGGCAAACGCCTCAGATTAATTTTAATACTATAGAAACAATAGAACACTAAAAAATAAATCCAAAATAGTTCGAAAAAATGAGCCAATCATATCCGACTAACGCCGGGCGAATTACTTTCAAACGACTGCCCAAAGGCTGGCTTAGTTGGTAGAGCTAACTGCAGCTTAGAGAGGCTAGTATAAGCTTAATTGCGAGGGGTGTGTGGAGCCTGGAATTTAAAATAAAAATTGAATATTTTTTTTCATATATTAGTTGACATAAAACCTTAACCTGTGATCCAAGGACACTAAAATTATATTCGGTTCAGTATATCAGGCACACAATAACAAGCAAACAAAAATCTCATATTCCAAAGAAAAGGAAGAAATCTTAAGATCAAGATGCCAAAAAATAGTCAGACTTTTCTCAATTTTTGGTCATATTTTTCAACAAACAAAAATTTTCAAAACCAATAAAACTGTAATCGATTGGTAACTTAACTTGGTTCAGGCAACAAAAACAGTTTAAAACATCTAATTTGGCATAAATTTTAATTGCCTAAAAACTTTAGAACGCTGCAAAATGATCTTGATATAATTATTTCAGCCACTTCAAGCCTTCTGCAAAAAACATAGAAGTTCAGACAAAAAATCAATCGACAAAGCCACAAGAATAAAATCACTGAAATGAAAAAATTTTCTTATCTCAGATTTTCCCTCCCTTAACAAGGGCTGTATGACCAAAAACGTCTGTTCGCTCCACTCTTGGAATTTGTTCAGAAGTCAAAACAATTCCTGCTTCAAATTTACTCTAATCAAATTGATTGAAAAAGAGAATCCAATCCAATACTGCCCTTCGCATTGTAAGAAGCGAATCGATATATCAATCGGACATTTCGCCAAGAACAAGTGTTTGACAACAGTTGTTTCCAAAACATAACCGACTAAACGCCGGAAGATGGGAAGAATTGCTCTCTAACTAGTGGGAGCTCTAATCAATTGCAAATTGCAGCCTGCTTCAATCGGGGGGGGGGGGGGGGGGGAGACTAAATGGGAATAAGAAAATCAATAGTGGGCTTTAAATAACCACATTAGAGGTTAACATATACCACTATTAAGATTTAAAGTGAACAATGGCACCACTTTCGGCGCACTTTTCATTTAACTTTGAGTATTAAATTGCCGCCAATTGAGTTCAGGTGCTTGAAATTGTGATTGAGAGAGAATTTTAATTCACGCGAAACGCAAAAAATCAAGGCCGTAAAATTCACTCGAAAAGTCAAAACTGTCAAGCGAAACTTTTGCATTAAAAAAAGACACACACGTTTACAATAATTGCTATGAACTTCGTTCAAGAGCAATTAAACAAACTAAAGCCTTCCAATTATACTTTAGTTGTCTGGAAAAAGTAGCCCTATTTGTAGGGGTGTATGTATTGGGTCGAAAATTAACATGATTACCTTTACACTTCGGATAGGCTCAGAAGCTCCTATCTACAGTAAATTAGAATCTAAGCGCTCTCTTAATTTTCATGTTCCATTTTCTAAGAACAAAATCGATGTTCAAAAACGCGAACAACAAAGCTCAACTACATTCTGCGAAATCTGGCAAAAGTTTTGTAAAAAAGGCACCCGAGCAATTAGGAAAATATAACCGACCAACGTCGAGCGAATTGCTGTCAAACGAATGGCGAGCAGTCTGGTTTACAGGTGCAACGATTTGCAGGGATGGGCTGAAGTGGGAGGAGGGGGGTTGAAGTGGGGGGGGGGGGGTCAAACTCCATGAACAGCCCCTCACAACACGAATTTATGTCTCCAAAAGAGCAGTCGCTTACCTGGAGTACAGCCGCCGAAAGACTCTATGAGACCCTACTCTCATTCGGGAGCTAACTCGTTTTCTGTCAAGCGACAAATCGCATTGAAAACAGGAGTAAAATAATTGCTACAAACTTCATTTGAGAGCAAATAATAAACATACCCGGCAGATTGCCGGAAAATAGCCGCCGTTGATTCCAATAAGCATGATTGGGATTGAAAGAATAGACGATATTGAAAAAAAAATTTTTGTACAAAAACATTTTTTAAGTCCGATTTATTTTGATGGCATTTCGTAGCTGAACATACTTCTGTCTCTCAGTGAGAGGCTACAGGGTCTAGTATCAATACCAATAAGCACTGTAGATAGTAACTAAAACATGAGAACAAAGTTCAAGTACCGGGCATCTAAAAATGGACTTTATGGGTTTATCTCGTTTCTATTTCTGACTTCAATTTTTTATACTGACTCTGTTCATTTTGAATTGCTTTGCTGAGCAACTGATGTTCAAATTCACTTTAAGCAGTATGAGAAGAGAGAAACTAGCCTAGAGAAGTCAAAAAGATTTCACGCAAAATGTCGAAAAAGCGGCAAAATGGTAAAGCGAAAAAAAGTTCGACGAAGTAAAAAAAAACATAGCCGGAAGAATTCCGGAAACGACTCGAAGTAAAAATCCGTTTAAACGCCATCCAACTACTCATCAAGCGAAACGTGCCTTCACTAATTTATGATTATCATGAAACAAAGTCATGACATAAAAAAGTAAAAACAATAAAATCAAATCTGTTAAAATATGATAAAAAATCTGATCAAATTTTGTTATAAATTGAGATCCCGAAAAAAACGACCTCTGCCAGAATAACTTCATCAAAACAACTAGTACTTAAAGAAACCAGTTATGTGAATTTTGAAAAATACTTTAGGCTAAAATATGAAAAAAAAGCTCTTAAAAACAACTTTCAATGAAAAACTGGAAAAAGTTACTAAATTTTGTAATATTTCAAAAAACATATAAATCCAAAGAAAAATTCCCTTCAGCCAATAGTGTATACAGATGCTCGCAAAACAATAGGCAAGGGAAACGCGTGAAAAAGTGAACAATAGGCCATTTTTGTCATAATAGGCAAAGAAACTTAGCTAAAAACAGAAAAACGAAAAACTGCAAAAAAATTAAGAAAAATAGTTCAATTTTCGCCATTTTTTTGTCATATTACTCAACAAAAAAATGATTCTTACCCACAAAACTGCAACCAATTGTTATCATAAATTTTCTCAAGTAGAAGGGGTTTCTTCAATACCCATTTGAGCCAGTAAAACAAAATAATCGTAAAAAAAAACGCAAAAATTAGCCCGCAAATCAGCAAAATACATTAAAAACCTCCGAATTATCATAAAATTCATATGAATTTCCAGAAACCTTCAAACCACTACTGAAACCAGCCTAAAATTAAAACAAAATCATAACCAAACCTCTTAACCAAAATAAATAAAAAAAAACTGCTTTAAAATGCCGCACGTGAAAAAAATTTTGCTCGCTTAGAGAAAATTTTTTCATACATCAATTTCTCGCTCGCTCAAAAACAGCGGTATGAACAAAAACCACTCTCTTTTCGCTCCACTCTTCACTTTTGTTCAGCACCAAAATCACTCCAAATTTTTTCACGCGTTTCATTTCCCGCTTCAAAAATCACTTCAATATAATTGATTTTAAAAAAAAGGACTTCTCCAATACTCCTCTTCGAGTCGTAAAAAATAGGAGCGCTATAATAGCCGGCTGAGAAGATGAGGGCGGCTATTAAAAAAATTAAACTGCCATGAAAAATGTTTGACCCATTTGTACTATTCTTACGCCTCTTTATCTAGATGAATAAAAGTCTGTAGAGTACAGCAGCAAAAAAGCAAACATATTTTTTGAGGAGAGAAAACGGAAATTAAGCTCCTAAAAAGCAACCGGTTTTGCTCAATGTGATGCTCTGTAAAATGTGATGACATTTTCTCCTAATCTCTTAGCCCAAATTGTTGTGACAAACAATTTATTTAATAGTCTCCAAATGTTATTATATAGTCTCCAATTGCACCCGTGAAGCTACTTAATCGTGTTTCAGCTCCGAATTGAATTACTATATCCTGTACGTAGGTGCCGGACTTTGTTGGGGTAGCCGCCCTTATGACGGAGTTTAAATTCCGATGGAAGAAAATCAATTGGTGTTTAATAGTTTGTATAACGGGTGCATTATACACAGGCTATTTTTGTGGAAATTGACAATAACGACGAATGCTCTGCTTTCACTATTGTCCTACTTTCTGCTCCTTTTTCTCTGTTCCACTGGTAGCAGTGGTACTGATCAGCAGTGTTACGAGTCTCAGGTAGCCGTGGTGCTCTTCCTTTTGTAGTACTGCTTTGAAGTTCTTTCTAACATAGCCGGCAGATTGCCGGAATAGCTGCGAAAGAATAGACCTGCGTGCCATATAATAGAGATAGAAACAGATACAGATCTAAATTGAAAAAAATCGACGCCGCTCAAAAAACTAGGTAAAAACATTCAACGAAAAATTAATAAAGCTTGTTAAAAGTCATTCCGCAGAAGCCTCTTATTAGGGACCTTTACTGCACATTTGAGTTCATTTGACCTTAAACAAATTCAAACTAAGCTTAAGTTTTTAAAGTGCAAAAGTCATTTTATTGAGGGATGTAAGTCACGTATGATCAAAATCTAATCACGCAGATAACCTAAAAACTTTTGCTAAAGCGAGTGAGAAATGACGTCACGCGCGCAAATGCCGTTAGTGAGAGGAAGAAGTCATTCAGAAAATTTGACTTTTTCAGCTTTGCTGTGTGAACAAATGTAAAACGAAAAAAGAGCGTCAGACGACGAAACAAAAAACATAGCAGGACAAGTCCTGACGTACAATTCAAAGAATTTTCATTGACTAAACAGACAAACTAGACCTAGAATGGACCATGAGTGAATTGAGAAAACCATTTTAAAAAAATCAGATTAAAAAATAAGAGAAAAAAGAAAACATCAATGTCAAAATGCCGCATGTGAACAAAAAAACCACTACCAAGAAACCGAATTTTTGTTCAAACACCATTTTCGCACTCTACGTTAAAATTAGAGCGAAAAAAATTCACGCCGCAAAACCACTCGCTTTTTCGCTCCATTTCCTGTTTCGGCGTGACCAAAATCACTACTCCAATTTGACTTCAAAAATCATGAAAATGTGTGAACAGATCTTTAAAAAAAAGACAGCACCCCAATACAATTCAAATTCTTTGAATTCTAAAAAACCAAGAGCACCGCAATATAGCTTCGCTCAGCTTACAGCTTCGCAGCTATAAAAAACAACGCTATACCTACTAGATCTGTGACAAAAAAAGCCAACTGCACCCCTTTATTGAGAAAACTGACGTGTGTCAATTAGAAAGCTGCCCCGTTTATACAAGGATTTTGGTGCCGCATGATTGATGCTTCTCGACCTTTCATGTGCGGCTTCTGTTTTGCAAACCTGACAAGCTAAATATTTGGACCACTAAAAAGGATTTACCTTGGTGAGGCAATTTGCCAGAGGTGGTAATGCCAGATTAGAAAAAGACACCGTAGATGACCGGCAAGCGGTTGGCTTCGTCAGTAGCTAGCCACGGTTTAGTGAGGCTAGCTTTAGCTTCATTTGAGTCTTCAACTTTTAAGTTTTCTATCCTTGCTAGTAAAAAAATCAAATAAAAACTGATAATTTAAAAAATGCAAAATATGAAAATTTGCAAAAGAAAAGTGAAAATGTTCAAAACTACTTTCTGTCTCTTGAGTTATGTCAAGTAACCAATCTGCAAGACTTGAAAAGCTTCGTTGGCCAGTAATGATCGTTAAACTCAGAAAAGGACAAAATTAATCAAAAATTTTGAAAACAATCGCAAAATTTTAACAAAATCTTGCTAAAATCCGAGATATTAAAAACTTCAAAACCACCTCATTGTGTCAAGAGACTATCCAGTATCCCTATCTCAAGCTTTAAATAATTTCATTGGCTCATAAAGGACCATAAACTTGGAACATGATAATAATTTTCCGAAAAATTGAGAGAATTAAATTTTAGCAGAAAATTGCTAACGCTGGAGTCAGTAAGCTATGGATAACCATTCAATTAACTCTGAAATCTATACGAAAACTTGTCATCAAAACTTGGAGGAGGTCCCTAGGACCCTGGTGCCGGAAAAAATGCCAAAAATCAAAAATATTAAAAAACTTGAAAAAATTGCAAATAATTTTTTTTAAAAATGCTGATATTAAAATCTTGAAAAACATTCCATTACAACTAGAAGTTAGAAGCTATATCAAACCCTAGAGGACGTTTAGTGGCTCTAGAGATTGAAGAAACCTAAAAAATGACCAAAAATTTAAAAAAAACTTAAATAACTGCTAAAATTTGAAAGTTGAAAATAATCCACGCTCAAAAAAAACATTTTCTAGTACCTTACTATCAAATCATAAGGGAGATTTTCTGCTAGGCTGAAAAACCTGGATAATGACAATGAATGTTATAAAACTAATTAAAAAAAAATTGCAAGTTTTGTAAAAAAAATGCTAAAAATTCGTGGTATTGAAAACTTGACAAACATTCCATACATTTTGAAACTGTATAGTAACCTATGGTCAAACCCTAGAACAGATTCCTTGGCTCTTGAGTCGGGAAAAACCTAAAAACCGACAAAAATTTTCAAACTTGAAAAAAAATTGAAGATTTTATCGAAAAATTGTTAAAATTTGTGACAATAAAAAACTTAAAACTAATCCATGGCCAAAAAAACTTTGCGGTGACTTATTATTAAACCCCTAAGGAGGTTTTCTGGTCCCTGGGTCTGTAAAAACTTGAATAATGAAAATTAAATGTCAAAAAATTGAAAAAAAAATTGCACGTTTTGTCGAAAAAATGCTAAAATTCGTGCTGTTAAAATGTTGAAACCATTCCACCACCACTAAAAACTATACAATAACCAATTGTGAAAACCTAGGGGAGGTTTCTTGACACCTAGGGCTGAAAAAACTCAAAATGACAAAAATTTTCAAAAATTTTGAAAAAATTGTTAAAATTATTATAAAACTGTGTGTTTTTAGCGATCGGTTGTTCGAACGTAGCCACGATGGAGAGGGAGGGCAACAGGGGTGGGGGGGCAACAGCGCGAGCGCGGTGGGGGGGGGGGGTGGGGCAATACGGGCGGGGGGTCAACAGTGGGGGTTTCTTCAACCTCTCTTTCGCCCTTCACACCATAAGTATAAGTCTCCAAAACAGTTTGAGCTGAAACAGAGCTGAAAGGCTCTAAGAGCACTTAATGCCCACTGGTCGCTACCTTTTTATCCCATTTGTGAGGACGAAAAGTCAAAAGCGTCAGACGAAAAATCGGTCAAGCGAAAAATCGCATAAAAAAGACCGACAGGACTAATATAATTGCTACAAACTTCGTTTGAGAGCAATTAACAACTGATTTCAGTAGTGCTCACAAAGCACAATACCAAGGTCTATGTTATATTTTAGTTCAGATGCAAATAAATATCTTCAAAAAGTCCATGTCTGATATCTAGCTACTTTTTCTTGTTTCATTATACAGATGAATTATCAAGTCCAAGAAACAGAGCAAAAAAAACTGCTGAATAACATATATACCAAGTCAAACCATGTTGCAGAAAATTTGCAGGGAACTTCACGAAAGAGCGCATTTCATGAAAATTGTATATTTTACACATTAAGAAACTACATACGAGCGTTACGAGCAAGTCTCGAGCAAAAACAATGAAAATATTGAAAGATATATATTATCACGCTAAAAGCGCCACGCAGAGGAATCTCAATGCCGAAATCTATGGCTCCCATTGTATCTTAAAATTGCTTCCTTCTATCTTAAAACATCTGTTACGGAAAACATCAAAGAGTTCGAAATGGGTCCGGAAACGATCTATTATTTTTTTGACCAGTGAGTCTGTCAATAAAATTTAAAGAATGGCAATTTTAGCAGAAGTGCACGTCAATTGTTACCGATGAAGCAATGGGTGTCTAACTTTGAGTCGCTCAATTTCAATTCTTATATTTTAAACTGTACACTGAATAATTTGATATTACCTACCGGAATTTTAATAGATTTGGAGTGAAAAAGCAGAAAAAAAAAACAAAAAAGAAGACCAACCATGAGATTGGTCCTGTATAACTAACTAACTACTCTCAAACAACATTAAGTGAAATTATAGGGCTAAATTCTGACTAATTAGAAGTATATATACTGATCATTTAACACATTCGAGATCAATGAGGACCAAAGGTTTAACTTAGTTTGATGATTTAAGTCAAATTACCACATTTTTAAACGAGACAGAAAAAACCAATTGACCTCAAAAAGAAAATTAAGTTTTTACTGCTACCTCGGAACTTTATTACATGTTCTAATGATGATAAATACTTAAGCCTTCATATAGATCCCGGCCTGGAAATCAAAAAGAAAACCTTATTTTTTCCAGGTTGATGGGTTTGACTTGTTTCATACCTACGCACTTGAAAAACCACATCCTTCTTAAATATCAAAAAGCATGCATAAAACCCAAGCTGCAGTACAGATTACTTGCCTACGGGTGTACATACAAAAAATTGGAACTAACATAGTTGATTCTGCAATGCAAATATCGTAGAAAGTTCGTTACTTTTCGATAAACAGCCTGTTGAAATTGTCGTCAATTAAATTCTGAATGCCACTTGCTTAGATCTGCCCTGGGGCTAAACGTCTCTGTTGGTCAATTGCTGCGTGTCAAAAGCCTTTCCCATATAGTTATATTTGATTCCTGGGTGCTATTTGAGTTCATACTGCATTAAAAAAGTAAATGTTTGTTTAGAAGTTCCCATTTTTTCATCTTTTCATTGTTTTTGGTCTCCAATTCTTTTAGTACCTAAATTGTGCTGTAGTTTGCATAATTGGTTTTCATGATTAGAAATGCTATGCAAGTGCTCATCATAATTTTGTTTTTTTGCCATTCTTTGTTCTCCTGCTTTGCGCTAATACATACTCATTTGACTAAATTTTCTGTTTAAAATGGTAGACACCCAAAAACACAATTGCTTAGTCTGTTCACCGAGGTGGTCCGAAGTCAAAATGCGAATGAAATGTAATCAACGCTTTTTTTGCTGCCTTTTACCAATTTCAGCTACCACAATTAGCAAAATAGACAACACATGCAATAAACATGAAGTTACAAAGCATTTATGCATCAAAAACTGTAGAAAAAAAGCATAACTCTGCTAAATGTTAAATCAAGTAACGATCCTTATATCAATTTTAGAACTATTTTCGGCACAAATGGCAAGCTGTCAGAAAGAGCATTAACTTAGCACTTGTTGAGAAATGTTATTCTAGGTGGAGGTAGCATTTGTGTAGAAACAATATCCACGAGGGACTCACTTTAATTCCTTAATTATTCCAAACAATTCAACTTTGAAATTCCTCGTGATAGCCGGAAACATTTTGGAGAGCTACCCACATATTGTGGTGTATCACACAGCCGAAAGTCAGAGGATAAGACAATAGATAACCGAAAAATTAACAAAGTCAAAAAATAAAAGAAAATATATGATCTTGTTCAGTCGTGATATTTTGTTCTGTTGGGTTATAGTATTGTCAGATCTCGCCCCCCGGACTGCTGAGGCCCGACCATGACCCGCAATTTATAGTCAAATAAAAATGAAAGCTGTTGGTAATTAAAACTTCACTTTATTTTCTGTTGTCTGACTGGCCAATATGATAAAAATTGAGCCCAGCAAATCAAATTGCTTCAATCAACTTTTTTCGCATTCAACTTTTTTTGATATTAAAATGAAGGCCTTGGTAAAGGATTTCAACGTTGTTTGTTCAATCATTCGCAGAACTCGAATATTTATGTTTAATCAAAATTGGGGACTTAAAGTCAGCCGGCATTAGAGGATTTTCTTGGTCCACGCTCTAGAGGCAAGAAGAAACGATCGACCGAACGACCAAAATTCCTTCAGCAAACCTTCGGCTATTTGAGCGCACACCTGACACACTTGAAGGAAATCACCCTACATGCTTCCATTTCCACTTTTGCTACACTTTGTTGACATAATTGACGTCACGTTGAGAAAATTGCGTCAAGTTCAAAATAGAGCCAACTTCAAACCCAATTGCTACAAAGGCGGGCGGGCGGCAGTTTCGGGTTTATTTAGAAACTTGGCGCGCATTAGGTGTGCAATTTAAACACCTAAGGCCACTTTAGAGTTGTTTGGGTTATTTTTGAACCCTGAGAGCGTTTGGGAATCTTGTAACTAAAACATAACCAACAGTTCTACTAACCTAATGCATGCCTGTTTACTTACTTTTCACACTGAATCTAACCAAATTTCTTATTTGAAGGGATTTTAAGCCTAGTGCTAAGAAATTAAAAAGTCCCATAAGATAATTAAAATCCTCAAAGTTTAAAGGGAGCGAATAATTTCCCTTAACTTTTTCCAACGTTTTCGGTGTATTAAAGAGATCAAACATCCCGAGAAAATGTGCGAATTCGATGTAAGTTTATAGAATTTGTAATTGATGATATTACCAATCATTAGCACCACACCTAAAAGTCCAAAATTCATTCTAAAACAATGAAAAAAAATCAGGGGGGGGGGTAGCTGACGGGAACCGAGATCCGTTTCTCAATATACCAATTCTAGGCTCAAAAATAGACGTTAGATGCTATTATTATTGATTAATATATCTACGTACATACATAACAGCACTTTGACAAAGCATTTCAAAACCGTTCTTCTCTTATTACAGTCCTTAAGGAAATTAGAGTCTCTCAGCCAGTCCCAATAAAAGCTAATAAAAGGAGCTAAAAGGACATCCCCTTTCGGCCTGCTGGCCATTTTGACGCTCGAGAAAGAACAGTTCGGCTAATGGGGCTGAATTCATACACGCGTTCCTTAACCTTAAATTGGGTACAAAAATGATCCGCTGACTAATAGATAGCTTTTCGATATCGAATTAAGTCGTTTTTACTGAAGATATTTCGGTAAATTTCCTGCCGAAGCCTTTGTGATGGAAATTATTCACCCAAAATTAGAATATTTGACCAAAAATGTACAAAAAGTATGGAATTCAAGTAATGTCGGCCCCAGGCGACGGTAATCTCTTTGATTAGGCCAGTTGTAATTCCAAACATGAAAGTAACTCGACCGCCGTTAACCCCCACCAGACAACTAATATGAATGGAAAAAATGAAGAAAGGTTTGGCTTGCTGGGTTGTACCTTCTGGCAAATACCCCCCCCCTTTATACGTACGTTAGCTTGCGTGTGTTTGGGTTCTACTGCCAATTTGTTCACAACAAAACAAGGTACACACAGAAACGGCTGCAAAGAATATTGGCCGAAAGTGAGCTTAGCCGACACGGAAAAATGGAGAAATTTAGCAACATTTTTATTCTGCACGGTCGAAAAATCTGATTGGTCAAGATATTGGATCTTTCCCTTTGCCCCCCCCCCCCCCCCTCAGTTTAGTGGGTGCGTATTATTTGCACCCCATAGACTCATGTGCCATATTTTTGCAAAACGATTTTCTATGCAATAGTACATGGTCTGTAACTGGGGGTGCATAACTTACTGGGGGCACAAACTAAAAAGATCCAAAACATTACCAATTCTCCGAGCCACTGCAATTGGTGTGCGGTCCGTTTGGGTTAAATTCCCATTTTTTGGTTGTCGGCTAACCCCCTATCGGTAAATTGGGCAATCGCCACATAAAGAGCCTGCTGGCCGTGACGTGTACTTGAAAACGTGTAAAGTCTTCACCAGTTTCAAATTAGACACAATAGCTCATAAAACATTGCAGCCGAAAAGCAATTTAAGCAGAAAGTTTACAAATTATACGACTGGATCAAAACAATATTGTTGTAAAACAAGAAATATGTTTTTTACTTTTCAAGGAAACTGAAATGTTGTCAAAATAACATTAAATTACAAGTTGTCTAGTCTGGCCGTGACGCACTAAAGCGTTCAGTGGCCGGCTTGTTTTAAGCACTAAAATTTTCAATTACCTGAGTGCCTGACCCCGAAGCACGTGCATGATAAAAGTTCTGTAACTGGGGGGTGCCAAACGGACGGGGGATCATAAACGGAAAAGATGAAATGCTCCCTAATATGACATTCGAATGCTTGACATTTCAGGGTCACCATTTCTGCAACTTGATCTGTTCTGCTAATGATCTGTCCTATTTAGTCTTGTCTTGTTTCTCCAATTTTCTAATTACGTTACTGCTCGGGCAACCTGGGCCAAATGTAAGAACAATTTATTCCTCACTTCGGTCACTGAAGAGAGAACACAGGTACAATGTATGAATAAGTCTTCACTAATGTCGAACAATTGAATGCGACGATTAGTGGAAAACACGTTAAGCAGAGACGCAGAAATAGCAAAAAAATTGAACAAAAAATATTCGAAAAATATTAAAGTTATTCGTGAAAGTATTAAAATATTTCCAGAAAATGAATATATATATATATATATATATATATATATATATATATATATATATATATATATATATATCTTCCTAAAATATTTTTATTCTAGAAAACGATGAAAATTACTGAAAAAATGAGAAAAATTATTCCTGAAAATATTAAAAGGAACGAGAACAGACCAAGAAATGGCAACTAATTATAAAGATCATGTAAAAATCAATCCATCAAAAACTCAAATTTTGCAAGCATTAAAAAACTCAAATCACTTATCAATAGTCAAATATGCAACAGTTAGTTCAAAAATTACAGGTCACTCAAAAACTCAAAGTTTTAACAAACTCCAACGTCCCAATTCAAACGTATATTTTTTCAACTCCCATTCAACTGAAATGTTAAAAAAAGCTGCCAAATATAAAATAGGAAAAATATAAAAACAATTAGTGAAACGACTCCGCAAATACCTTAAAGAACAGCTCGCAACCCAAACCTTAACCCCCCTTTACCCGTTTTCGAGCTATAGGTAATCTAATTGCCTGATTGTCGTTTTCAAAATGTCTTATACGATAACACTCTATGCGTAAGTTTTCAAAAAAATGTTTAAGTGGTTTAATAGCTCATCGGCTAATTGCAATATTGAAAATATCGTCAATTCTGTGAACATAACACAATACTTCAGTGATTTTACAATTTTCGAAGAGAGGCGAAATAGCCAGTTTAACAACCAATGGAAAAGTCGTTCCCCCTTTCTTTCTTTTCCCAGTTTTACACACAGGGGAAAATTATATCACCTCAAATTCGCCCCAATTACAGACTGTCACAATCGAGTTATAACACGAACGGTTGAAGATAAGTAATAACCAGCACTGGTTATAAATATTAACCTGAGAGAGAGACAAAAATCCATTTTATACCTGTACGTCTATTACACAAAACTCGTAGACCAGGTCGCGCATAATAACCAGCCCCTCATTATTACAAAACTAGTGAAGCGGTTTATAATTACACAACGGAATTCAATCTACACATTACAAAATCAGTAGACGAAATCGATAAATATAGAAAGAGTTTTAAGACCTCATTAAAGACCTCATACTGCTTTTCAGAGTTCAGTTCTATACCCGAAGATTTAAACAACAGTTTACTCGACCTTTGACGCTAGATAGTCCCAGTGACGTCAATTTTCTAACTCAACACGGTTATTCTTAATTTACATATCCACACAGGTAAGGCTCGGGGGCTATACAATCACAGAATTGAAAGCAGCAGCAATATTACTCAGTATAACGAAATACGATTGAACAACTCACTTCATAAAATTCAGACCTTTTCATCAGCAGTTTAAATTTTATGATTGGACTTGCTTCACAAAAGCGTCAGGTTAACACAACTTTATAGCAACTTAAGTGTTTGATTGTTTGAGTTTCTCGGATTTGTGACTTGAAAGTTGCGCTTAGACAGACTACCTGGGCGTTAATCATTGTTTGCCTTGTTTATTAGTCAGATTCAGAGTTAATTTACATAGTGGACGTTTAGTTGCCCGAACAACGTTGCATTTGATTACTTCATCAACTAACTTGACTCGCTGGTTATTATCTTCGTAGCGTGTTAAAAGTGATTATAGAGTTCTTGTGTTAAAATGTCGCCAGTTAAGTTCTTGTCATTAATCGCCATTTCTGTCCTGCTTTTATCACTTGTCGCAGCCAAGAAAAGTGAGTATTATCCATTTCATCTTTTCAACACATCTAAATTGTTCAACTGAACCTATTCAACTCCTATGTCCCAAAAAATAAGTCAGCAATTTTACGACCCAAAAAATAAGTCACCAAATTTACGAGTATTATAATAGTGAACTAAGTACCAAATTAGGAAACCCCAGATGTCCACGGCACTATTATAAGTAATCCAAAACAATTAACATAGCTGGCAGATTGCCAGAAAATAGCCGCAATAGATTCGTAGATCGGCAGTCTAAAAAAACAGTAAAAAGACAGATCAAAAAAATTGTCTTTTGATTGAAAGCTTATCTGTTATATTTTGATTAAAAATCTGTGTAAGTTATTGCTGCCTCTATTAGCTGATCTCAAATAACCTTCATTTAGAGTGACACACACCCATTTGACCTTATCTCTTTGAATTAAAGTAAATAAAAGTCAATTTCAAAGTGAGGAAGTCATTTTTGAGAGTGAGGTAAGTCAAGTGTGACCAAAAATTTAATCACGCGAATGAACAAAAAACTCGCTCCACTAAGAGCGAAAAATGACGTCACGCATGCAACTCAGTTGAAATTGCATGAACGAATGAACAAAAAGTGGCTGTGAGGTCATATGGTCGTAACAAAAATCATGACGACGCAATAAAAAAACATAGCAGGACAAGTCCTGACGTACAATTCAAAGAATTTTCATTGACAAAACAGAAAAACAACTAGACCTAGAATGGACTATGAGTGAATTGAGAAAACCATTTTTTAAATAATCAGATCAAAAAATAAAAAAAAAACAGAAAATCAATGTCAAAATGCCGCATGTGAACAAAAAAACCACCAGCGAGAAATGAAATTTTAAATCAAACAAAAAACTAGGCATAGAATGAGCTGTGAATGGATTGGGAAAACCATTTAGAAAAAAATTCGATCCAAAAAAATTGAAAAAAAAGTAAAAATCAGAGTGAAATTGCCGCATGTGAACAAAAAACCACTACCAAGAAACCGAATTTTTGTTCAAACACCGTTTTCTCACTCAACTTTAAATTTAGAGCGAAAAAAATTGCACGCCGCAAAACCACTCGCTTTTTCGCTCCACTTCCTGTTTCAGCGTGACCAAAATCACTACTCCAATTTGACTTCAAAAATCATGAAAATGTGTGAACAGATCTTAAAAAGACAGCGCCCCAATACAATTCAAATTCTTTGAATTGTAAAAAACCAAGAGAAGGCCAATAATAGCCCCAGCTATCGCTGTGCGGCTATTAATAAAAACATGAAGTTAGACGAAAGAAAAACGAAAGTAAACAAAGGAGCGAATTGAGTCCACTAAGAGGCTTCAAATGACGTCATGAGGTTATTATAGACCAGAAAGTTTCAAAATGAAACGAATGAATTAGCTGCACAATAGGCTGTTGACGCCTGTTGCAACGACAGACCGATGATATGGCAAGATGACTAATTACACCACATGATTTTCAAAACAGGCTAATTCGGCTGCTTTTTTCTCTAGTGATAAACGTAACCGACTAAACGTCGGAAGAATTGCTCTCGAACGACTTGTGGTAGCTCTGATCAATTGCAGCCTGCTTCAGTCGGGGGGGGGGGTCTAAATGGGACTAAGAAGTTCAATAGTGGTCTTCAAATTACCACATTAGAGGGTAACATTTACCACTATTAAGATTTAAAGTAAAAATGACAAGAGTTTCGGCGCACTTTTCATTTGACTTTCAGTATTAAATTGCCGCCAATTGAGTTCAGCTGCTTGACATTGTGATTGAGAGCGAATTTTAGATCACGCGAAACGCAAAAAGCCAAGGGCGTAAAAGTCACTCGAAAAGTCAAAAAACGGTTAAGAGACAATTTTGCATTAAAAAAGACACACGTTTACAATAATTGCTATGAACTTCGTTCAAGAGCAATTAAAAAATTCCAAATTTTCAAAACTCAATCAGGTAATAGAAACCGCCTAAGCAAGAGAGCTCTAGACTATCGCCCTACATTGACCTTCACGAACAGATGTTATCTTAAGTATTTCAGTTCGAGCGACTAGTCATTATTTGAATCACGTTAAGTCACGTAGGATCAAAAAACTAATCATGATCTTGACCTAAAAATTGACGAAAGAGGGAGAAATGACGTCACGCAAAAACAGTTAAGTTACAAAAAGTTTGATGTTAATAAAAAAAATGGAAATCAGATGCTAGTAAGAGTCATCGATGGAGAATCATAGATTATTATTTTTAAAATATGATGAAATCATAACATCATATGATTAGATCATAACATCGGCTATTAAAAATGATAAATAAATTTGGGTGCAGGTTTAACTTTTTTCTCCCTAAACGCCAACCCCTTAAATTGAGCTCCTTAAATTTTCGAAAGAGAGAACATCACCCAAAACTTTTCAAAAAATCGGCAACGTTAAAGTAAGTCAAAAATTGGAAAACAGTCCAGCAAAAATTAGCAAAAAAGGACATTAATGACGTCATTATTTGATTCAACCTTAATTCAAACATTTACGTTCAGTACATTCATGCAAAAAATGTTCCTTAGATTGATGTTTCTTATTTTCAGTGCGCATTGCATGAACAAAACTAAAATATTAAATTCCAAAACTGTCGCAAACCACTAGAGCTGCCCAAAGTTGATCTCAGGAATTCATTATGAGTATAACAAATGCTTATGTAATTAGAAACGCAATTCAAGGCAAATGTGGAAATGTAATTTAAGGAACAAATGTAATGCAGAGACATGTGAATCAACGCAGAAAAAGTTAGTTTGAATACACCACCATTCAAATCTTTACAACAATGAATTTAAATCTATAAATTTATATCCATAAATTTAAATCTATAAATTTAAATCTATAAATTTTAAACAACAAATGACTAGGCCAAAACTGCTACATCTATCAACTAAAACTTTAATAAATTAGCTCATCGCTAGAATGTAGCATGACAGTTAGGACAGCGTTAGTACCATACATTGCATTGACTTTTCAAAAAGTAATCTAGATAGCAGAACGACCAAATGTTCTATTTTGATTACCCCCTTAATTTCGTATCGATATATAAAAATGCCTCAAATCGAAAGCTAACTTCCGGAGAAAACTAAATGTGACACAGCAATGAAAACGTAACCCCCTAAAGTTTATGAAATTGCTCACAAACAACGAATTGGAGGGTCAATGGTACCTTGATTCAACCGTAATACATACAAAACAGTTTCGATTAATCGAATCCTCAGACACTTGTAGGGCGTAAGGCTCTACGAGAGCTGCTCAGCCACATAATACCACCTGTTCTTTCCCTGTTCATCCCACAAAAAGGGACAAAAAATTAAAATAGCCAGAGGAAAATCGGTCACGCAAAAAATCGCATAAAAAGACCACATAACTATAATTGCTAATATAGTTTTCTCAGACTTAATTAATATCGTTTGAACTGCAATTAATACGAACTAAAATGAAACTAATTTAGGAGAATTATTGTTTCACTCTCAGTATTAATCAATCGCCAATTAAGTTAGCAGCCTCAACTCTCAATTAGAGCAATTTTGATTGAAGTCGATTTAAAAAAACCGAGGTTAAAGGGTGCGGCAAAAAATCGACCAAAAAATCTCATTAAAAAAGCAATTAGGACCCTAACATTGGCTAGCAACCTTTTGACAGCAATAATAAAAGAAGCGACAAACCAAACAATAATTGGAAATCAATTCAGAATCACCATACAAGAAAAATTGATATCGATATGTTTGGAAACTATAATGAACATCAAATTCTCTTTAGAGCAACGAAATTCTGATCATAGCAACTAAATTCTAATCAGAGCAACGCAATTCCGATCAAAGCGATCAAATTCTGATCTGACAAGTTTGAAGTGAACTATAGTTAATACGATCAGAAGACAGACCTTGTGACTCTGAACAAAGATCGCCTTAAAATTTGATTGAAAAAAATGCGCGCAATGAATATGCAAACATACCCGGCAGATTACCAGAAAATACCCGCCAGTTATCCCCATAACCAAGATTGGGATTGAAAGAAAAGAAAAAAAACTTATGAAAACGATGATTTTTGTACATAAAAAATTTTAAAGTGCGAACTATTTTGATGTCATTTTGGAACTGAACAAACTCCTGTTTCGCAATGAGACGACACAGGGGCTAGTATCAATACCAATAAGCATTAGAGATCGCAACTAACTGAGTTCAAGTAACGGTCATCTAAAATTGGGCTTTATGAGTTTATCCCGTTTCTATTTCTGATTTCGTTTTTTGATACTGACTGTTCACTTTGAATTGCTTTGCTGAGCCACTGATGTCTAAAAATATTTTTTACCAGAATGAGAGAAGAGTGAAACTAGCCTACAGAAGTCAAAAAGATTTCACGCAAAATGTTGAACACGCTGTGAACTAACCATGCCATTTAGATAAAAAATCCAATCCAAAAAAAAACGAAAAAAAAAACACTAAAAATCAAAGTGAAATTGCCGCATGTGAACAAAAAACCACTAGCAAAAAAGCGAAATTTTGTTCAAACACCGTTTTCTCACTATACTTTAAAATTAGAGTGAAAAAAATTCCCGCCGCAAAATCACTCGCTTTTTCGGTCCACTTTCTGTTTCGGTGTGACCAAATTCGCTACTCCAATTTGACTTTAAAAATCATGAAAAAGTGTGAACTGATCTTAAAGACAGCTCCCCAATACAATTCAAATTCTTTGAATTGCGAAAAATATGAGCGCTATGATAGCCGGTTGAGAAACTGAGGGCGGCTATTAAAAATACAAGACAAAACAACACCATTAAAAAGAAACCGAGGTTCAAATAATTTGTTAGGTGACAGGTCAAGAAAAGGTGACACTAAGTAAGCATGTACCCAAACGGAAGCCTTTCTCAAAATTCAGTCAAGCAGTTGGTAGTCAATATACACCGACATAAAATTTAAAACGTGAATTTTTAACAACGTTTGTTCTGTAATTAATTAGTATAATGTTGTCCATAGTAATAATTTGAATAAAATTTTATTACACTTTTAGTAACTAAGTAGCTAAAAATTTCAAATATTACAAATAAGAGAGCAATTCAGATCACGCAAAAATCAACTGCAAAACGTGGAAAGTTCAATCAAAATTCAAATCGCTCAAACGAGCGAAATACTCTAGAACATCGGTCAAGCAAAAATGTTGCATACAAAAATGACACACCAATACAATTGCTTCAAATTTTGTTCGAGGGCAATTATTTAAACTGATTACGTTTACCACGTACCACATCAATTAGCATCTAAAACAGGTATTTCTAGTACATTGTTTTGAAACAAGGGAAGATTTTGAAAATGCTAAGCAAAATAAATTTTGATAGGGCAATTAAACAATTAATGAAAAATTTTCACCAGCAAAAATTCACAATGAGATGTTCTGAAGGTCGGAAAAAATCAGAGTTTTTTTATAGCACTTTAAAAGCCAGCCTGAGTCAAAACTCCTATTATCAGCTTCTTTCCGAAGCGCATGCCAACTTGGTCTAGGCAAAAAATATATGAACATTTTTAGCAAAAAATTAAAGCCTAAAAAAGTTTTAAAAAATTGCATAAAAAAGGCACACGTACACAATAATAGGCGCAAAATTTGTTTGATAACAATTAATCACTTATTGTAATATTCAAACAGGGGAACTAGTATTAATAAATATTTACTTATTATCTTAATGTCAGAATTGTTCGAATCAGAACAAAGCCTGAAATTTCTCAAGTAAAGAGGGTAACTGTTGACAGAGGACACAGCCCCAAATGCAGATGAGAGTGGGGAGAAGGAATCGAGGATTGAGAGATTCTACAAGAAGAAAGACCTGCAACGCATCACAGAACTGATGGCAGAGATCAGCGAACTGCAGAAGTTCCTGAGTGAAGAGCACACGTTCCTCAGCGAGCTCCTCATCAGTTCTCTCTCCATGCCAAAGCCAGAGGTCAACAAGGTCGATGACTTACTTGTAAGTCTCAATCCTCCATTTTCAATTTATAACATAAACCCACTAACGTTTGACAAATTGCTATCGAACCAAATGCGGGGAATTTATTTCAGGGGGCTGTAGCCTAGATAAATTTTTCTTTATGGGTGAAAAAAAATTAGGCCCTTGTGCTTTCCTGTGCTATAATCGCTTTTACATCTTGCAGTCGAATATCAGTTTCGGCTACGGTTTCCTTTAAATAGAGCGTTAATTACTGTTCATAGGGATAGACTTGATAGTTGATTGCAGTTCTATTGATTTTTATTTTACCTCGACTTTCATTCTTAGATTATGAAAACCTGTATGAAAATAGTTCAAATATTTCTAGACGAAAAAAGTTTTTGCCTCCAGAAGATTTTTTTCATGCCTTTCCCCTCATTTCGGCAACAGTTTTCGAATCAAACAATTTAACTCAAACAAAGCTGTTAACTGCAAACGCCATTTTCTCTATTAATATGTATCATCAAATTATTGGTCATATTAGCAACCAAACATTGTCCATTCAATAAAAAAGACCACGAAAAATAATAAAACTGTTAGAGGTTTTGAAACAACAATCTATAAAGTATCGTGGAAGTAAACTGTATAACCTTTTGCATGAAAATTTCATCATCGACGGTGAAGATCAAAACTTTTCGTCGACTGTTCATAGGATTCAAGATAACTATATTTTAGGAAATCAAGAGCTGTCAATGGAAGTGTTCGGTCTGTAGTCGTAGAAATAATCATTAGCCCATAGTTTCTAAGACTCTTTCTTCCTTAAAATATAATTAATTGAAAACTTTTTGGGCTAATTTTTGGGAACCCTGTTATTCTTGATGCGTCCTAGATGCGTAGAAGGCACTGCGGTTCAATTTCTGCAGTCAAAATTTGATTTTTCCTTTTTTTCTCTCTTTATTACTGATCGAAACTTGGGAGTACGCTTAAGTCAGCTCTTATATACCATAGAAGCCGGAAAACAGAAGTGAGTTGTTAAAATTTTTTAAATTTTGAATGAGTTATATTTTGTTTTGGAGAATCTTGTTTTTTTTTAAATGAATAATATTTTAAAAACGTTTCTCGTTCATGATGAAATTAAAAAAGGTTTCTCGTCCTTCTGGGCACACTGTGAAGTAGGTCGAATGACCTCGCTGCGTGTCCTATCCTTGCTTGAAGTTCAATATACTCTGCTGATTGTGCTATTTTATTTAATTTTTGTTATTTTGTATTTATTTTATTTATTTATACTTTGCAAGCGAGGATAAATTAACTCTCTCTCTCTCTCTCTCTCTCTCTCTCGCTCTCTCATAACAAAGAGTGGACGAATTCTCCTCAGAAAACTAGAATTACACTGGCTTTGATTGTAGCCAACTTAAACCTAGTAAGGCTGGCTTCAGTTGGTAAGGGGGCAAAATTACAACTCAAGAGAGGTGTTCAACGAGTAGGGAGGGAGTCCAAACCTACGAAAACTGCCCTCCGAACCGTGAAATATTTCCTCCTCGTCAATTTCAGTGGGTCATATGCTTAGAGCTTTCAAAAAACTCCATGAGAACAGAACAGAGACCTTATATCCTCAGTTTTTGCGATTTTATCTAGCTTCTACGGAGGAAATGTCCATCGGTCAAACAAAAAAGCATGAGAACCAGTAAAATTAAATATGTTGATTAAAGAGCCTACGAAAAATTAAAGGTCCGCCATTCACAGCAGCGTAATCACAACCTTTAATTAAACTCAGACAAATTATTCGTAGCCAAATCATGACCTCGCCGGCTAATAAATTGCTCGCCCATACTTTGAGCTGGTATTTTCGTTACCAATGCAATCCCTGTTTTCTTGACGTAAAAGAAGCTGAAAGAGGCTCATGAATCAGCTTTTGCAACATAGACGGTTATCTTGCAAAATCGAACAATATTCTTGCAAGATAACCGTCCGATTATGTTAAGGAAATTAGTTTTAGGACTCGTTTAATTCCGCATCCAATTACTGAACCTGTGCTGAGTCAATTGCATTAGAGTTGAATTTCAAATGCTAAATACTGGGAATTATCAACGGATGCTTTCGATTTTAAACTTGCAATTCTATTTTCTTTCGTCCAGGCTAAAAAGTACAATTTCGGCTCTTTATAAGGTTGTATAAAATCAATTCAACCTTTATAATTGCTCCGACCTCAAATTTAACTGTGGGTTAGGCACTTTATGCTACCCTGCATTTTTTGTTAAATCAATTTTGGCCGACTGATATCTTTTTTCGAGAGAAAACAGAAGAGTAAAACCACTCCTCACATGAAGCACCCGTTCTCCATGAATTTGTGTCTCTACAACAGTTTTGAAGAATCGTGTACTTAGAGTGTAGTAAGCCGAAAGGCTCTAATAGAACTCAATACCCTCCGGGTGAAACATCTTCATCCCGTTGTTGAGGACGAAAAGTCAAATGGGTCAGACGAAAAATAACTCAAGCAAAAAATCCCATAAAAAGATCGCATTACTAATATAAATACTACAAACTTTGTTTGAGAGCAACTAAAATGGGTTAAAATTGACAAAATCTCTAAAACTAAATAAACACATGAAGAGACAATTTCAATTCTTTTTCTAGAGGACGAAAATGGAGGTTAAAGTTTCAAAATTTGTATATTTCGGTTGCTAAATCTTTGTACTTTTTCATAAGATAAGTATGTCTGCTTATTATACTTGGTTTCGAACAAAACCAGAGATTTTGTAGCATAACAAAAATTTGAAAATTCTGCTTAAAGCTAATTTCGTGCAAAATATCCTCAAATTTTTAATTAGTTTCGAGTCTTACGGTTTTGTAACCATATTAAAACTTCGTTTATAGATCAACAACCTTCAAGAAGTGAGCAGAAAATAAAAACTATCCACTTTAGCTCTCCATGAGAAACGAGAACATCAACCATTTTCAAATGTTAACTACTATCGTGACAAAATTTTCGATCTATTTATCTTCGCAGGACCACTCGTTTCAATAGTTAGAGATGACTTCGTTATTTATCATGGCTATCGGTGGATCATCAATCATTGAATTAAAATGAAGATCTTCAGCTTTTAAACGGTTAATATTATTCAGAATAGAAAGCAAACTTTCGTTGCACTAATCTAAACACCTCAAAATAATCTTTTATACAAGCAGTTTTGCTTTTCAATTTATCAAAAATTTGCCCAGAACATTAAAGTGACTGAAAATAGGTAGATTCATAGCACCTATACTTGGCAAATATAATCATTCAACCGAACACAAACAAAACTTTTAATACAACGTTGATATGTGATCGCCATACGCACCGTTTTTTCATTTTTATCGGTCGCCACAAGTATTACAATAGAAAACCTACAGAGCACAGCGAATACAGAAATTAGTGGTTCGACAAAAAACCTCAAAAAAACTATAAAAAATGATTACGGTTAAAAATTATTTCCATTAAGCCAAAAAATTTAAAAGATTTTCGGCCTATGCAACGTTGTTCATTATTGCTTTAAAGGAACTTGACTTTCAAATTTGTAAAAATGTTTGAAAAAATGGATGTTTTTTGAAGAAGAATGTACGTTTTTAGTAAAACAAAATTTGACTGCTCGGTAGTGTCAATGAAATAATTAAACAGAATCTTATCGACTGGTAAAAACATTTGCCCTGAAAAATGTTTTTCTTTTTTTCTAACTTATATTTGATAAAAAATCATTGCTGCATTTACAATTTCACATTCAATATAATCATTTTCCAATCAAATAAGGCGACTAATTTTTCGCTTGCAGATTTTTGTCCTAAAATTATTACTAAATTAAATATTATTTTTTCTCCATGTTATCAATTTGTATCAATCTTGTAACAGCAATTTTGAAAAAGAGAAAAACAGCTTAAATAATTGAAGACTATAGTAATGTGTATATGATGGCTTCCGCACAGCGGAGCAGACTCTATCCATGCATAAATAGTAAGGGATACAATGGGGCTTCCAGTTAGCCGGATAATTTGGCCTATTCCCCCTCAAAAAATATTAAATTTATGAAAATATTAGTAAAAATGAGCTAAATGTAATAAAAGCAAAAATTGGCAAATTTATGCATGGATAGAGTCGGCTCCGCTGTGCGGAAGCCATCATATACACATTACTGACTATATCTCCTAGGGTAAGTGTTAATTGTTTGAGTTACAGCTTTTACACTTGATTATCAATTTTAACCGATCCTCCTTTTTGACCAATACTTAACAAATGGGATCTGTAAAGTACCTGTTTTTGTCCCATTTTTGAAAAAGTATTAGATGAAAATTCTTTAGTACAAAAAATAGCATTGTAAAAAAGACCAGCAGGATTCTCATAATTGCTACAAACTTCGTTTGAGAGCAACAGTTGGTGTTTTCGATACTAAACTAGTTGAAAATTGTTTCAGTCAAGCAGTCGAAATGTCACAAAAGGACTTGAGCGATTCTACTCCAAGAATACTCTCACTGGTCGACCAATGAAGATGGTGAACAAACACTATGCCAAATTCAACAGCAACAAAGCTTCTGAACCCACTGGGGAACAAGGCGAATAAATTCCATCAGAACAACAACACGACACAACCGAACAGAACATTTAGACCGTAGCATGAAGTTGAAACGCTAGCGAACGTTTCAAAAGTTATGTTCAAATTTAAGACCTTCAGATATTGACATATATTTCGAATGGTTCAATGTTCGCTTGCGGTTCAACTTTATGAAACTTGCTATATATAAATAAGCGGAGCTATAGCGTGTCCCATAAAGTTGAAAAAGAAATATTTCAAATATCAGTTCAAAGGTCAGATTAAAAACGTAAAAAAGAACAAAGCAGATGAAATAAAGCAAAGGTTAAAAAAAGAGTTGGGGTTCAAATGAACACATTAATGCTTAATTGCACGTTTTGGCGTTTTTCGAACGTCCGATTGTTTCAACTTAACGGGACAGACTATATTATATTAATATCACCACATGTTGAACACAAGAATTGTTTCCATTGTCGATACAAACTTTCAGCCTTAGATAATTAGGTATAAAGTAACCTAGACAACATATTTTTTAGAGGTTAACATAGTTCATCCAGTTCATAAATAGCCTCAATAACAATTATGGATACTTATGAAATGATAATAGGATCCAGTTGTGTAAATGGGGAACAATTCTTTGCAAAGAGACTTGATACTTTGAATAGATTCCAGACCCTGCATAAAATCCACGCCTAAAATGTACTGCATGCCGCATTAAATTCAAGTTCAAATCCTGCAGTAGCTAATTTGATGGCACCCAAAATTCGAGTGGGCTCATGTGTTCGATGTCATAAGGAGGGGACAATTTTATTACTTAGATGTCAAAGAGAAGACTAACACAATATGTTTTTATATGTAGATTGACATTGATGAAGCATGGCATTAATTTATGTATGCATGTAATAACCAAATTGACAAGTTACCACCCACCTTCTTTTTACGGGTAATAGAAGAAAAGTTGCAACCTGTCATTTTAAACACTCGTTCAATTAGGTATATAACCTGCTGTTTACATCATCGCAGGTTATCAAAGTTAACTTTAGCATTGACGTACCTACTATAGTAGAAGTGACGTCTAGACAATAGACGAGAATGTAGCTTATTGCGCTCAATTAACTTTCATTAGAAAAAACCAAATTGTAGATGCAAAAATCCTAGGCCATAGCTATGTCTCAACGCCCCCTGAGAATTGCTGTAAACGCATCCGAAGATAGGATTAGATTATCCAAAAATATTGCTTTTCCGGCTAACGCGGTTCCTGAACAATTTCTACATATTTTTATCACGAAAAAATGTGTTCTAAAATATGTTTTGTGCAGCCCATTAATGAGCAATAAGCCAAACAAAGAACATACCAGGTAGACAGCTGGAAAACGGCTGCCATTGATTCCAATAACCCCGATTGGCATTGAAAGAAAAAAACGATTAAAACGAAAAAAAAACGATAAAACATTTTTAAAGTGCGAACTCTGTCGATATCATTTCTTTGTTAGAAAATCCCTGTTCATTAACAGGGATCATGACAGGATACTAGGGCTAAAATCAATACAAAAATGCATTAGAGATAGTAACTAAGACTTATAAGAACAAAGTTCAAGTATCAACCAATTAAAATTGGGTTTTATTGTTTTATCCCGTTTCTATTTTTAATTTCGTTTTTCGACAATGACTCTGTTGATTCTAGACAAATATGCTGAGCAACTGCTCCTTAAAAGCACTTTGAGTAGTATGAGAGAAAATTTTGTTCGACAAAAATATAGCACGACGTCCCGAACTACCATTCAAAAACGAAATGACGAAGAACAGGCTCGGGAAACCATTTAGAAAAAAACGAGAGGCATTTAAAAAAAATTCAAACTAATGCATGTGAACAAAAAATAACTATTCACGCCTCAGTCTTCCCTCAAAGACTGAGGCGTGAATAGCGGCCCTGTAAGAAAATGGTCTTCAGTTCACAATAGATGAAAAAAAATGGAGCAATAGCAAAAAATAGGCCAAAAATAGCCTAAAAATTTGAAACAGTCGAAAAACTTCCAAACATGCTTTAACAATCACTTATTATTTTTTACCACAAACCTGCAAATGCAGTTGGCGCAACCCTAATATTATTAATCATAGCAGATTCAAACTTTTGAAGCAGAAAATCCAGTTGAACAAAAAACCTTTGCTCACTGAGAAGAAATTTTTCACACCTCAATTTCTCGCTCTCTCAGAACTAGCGGTATCAGCAAAAAACTCTTTCGGTCCGCTCTTCACAATTGATCAGCGACCCTATAAACAATAGGGTCGCTATAATAGCCGACTGAGAAGACGAGGGCTGCTATTTTAAACAGTAACACATTTTCTCAATTCTGATTAGCTAGCCATAATCTCTATATTGAGGTCCGTCTGCCATTTTCACAATCGCCAGTAGAAAATGAGTCAAACTTGAATAAAAAAGAAATAAAGTGAAGCCCAGTACCGAGATGAAAACGAGTATAAATATAACAAAACCGACTAACGTCGGGCGAATTGCTCTCAAACGACCGGCCAGCGGTTGGCTTCGTCAGTAGCTAGCCACGGGGGGGGGGGGGGGTGTCAACCTCTAAGAACCGCCCTTCACACCATAAGTATAATTATAAGTCTCCAAAACAGTTTGAGCTCAAACACAGCTGAAAGACTCTAAGAGCACTTAATGCCCGCTGGGCGCTACCTGTTTATCCCGTTATTGAGGACGAAAAGTCAAAAGCGTCAGACGAAAAATCGGTCAAGCAAAAAATCGCATAAAAAAGACCGGCAGGACTAATATAATTGCTACAAACTTCGTTTGAGAGCAATTGATAAATCAATAAGATCGTTAATCTGAAGGAAACGGACAAAGCAGTAAAGAAGTCACAGGCAGGTAGTGCATTTCTGTCGAAGAGACTAGCATTGGCGAAACAAAACCCACTAACGTCGGACGAATTCCCCTCAAACGACTAGTGGGAGCTCGAATCTATTGCAGCCTGCTTCAGTTTGAGGGGGAGGGGAGTGGCTAAAATCACTAAGGGGGCTTCAAATGACGTCATTAGAGGAGACTATTTACCAATATAACCACCAATAAAAATGCGCTTTTTTCATGTGTCTATTTGTAGCGAACTGGCACCACTTGAGCACAGATGCTGACACTTGTAAATTAGAGCAAGATTCAGATAACGCAAAACCAGAAAGTCAAGGGCGTAAACGTCGCTCGAAAAGTCAAAGCGGCCCAGTTAAAATTTTGCCTAAAAAATCATTACGTTTACAATAATTGCTTCAAACTTTGTTCGAGAGCAATTAAATCCGCAAAAAAAAGTCAGAGGACAAGAATTTTAATAACATAGCTGGCAGAATGCCAGAAAATAGCCGCAATAGATTCGTAGATCGGCAGTCTAAAAAATCAGTAAAAAAGACAGACCAAAAAAACGTCTTTTCATTGAAGGCTGATCTGTTATATTTTGATTAAAAATCTGTATAAGTTAATAAGTTATTGCTGTCTCTATTAGCTGATCTCAAATAACCTTCATTTAGAATGGCCATTTGACCTTATCTCTTTGAATTAAAGTAAATAAAAGTCAATTTCAAAGTGAGGAAGTCATTTTTGAGAGTGAGGTAAGTCAAGTGTGACCAAAAATTTAATCAAGCGCATGAACAAAAAACTCGCTCCACTAAGAGCGAAAAATGACGTCACACATGCAATTCAGTTGAAATTGCATGAACGAATGAACAAAAAGTAGCTGTGACGTCATATGGTCGTAACAAAAATCATGACGAAATAAAAAAAACCAAGAGAAGGCCAATAATAGCCCCAGCTATTGCTGTGCGGCTATTAATAAGAAAAAACCTTTTGGGAGAACTCAAAATCCGATTTGCACCATTATTTGTTTCACCTCGAATTTAATCCTTTATATAATAGGCACTATACTATAATCATTTGAACATGCCCCAAGCTCCACGGCCATACCTCAGCGAGCCGTGGAACTTCATATGAAACTATCACAATCAAAGACGGGATTAAATTATTCTGTTAATTATTAGGAAACATGCTTGTAATGCTGACTGCTAATTTGTGTGGTGAAATGACATGGTGTTAAGATATGAGGGGTTAAATGAATCGGGGCGAAAAGGAGTGGAACCATAATCAAGGCCATCATAATGGCAAAATTAAGAAAGATGGGTTATGTAACGAGCCAAGAAGCTCAAAACTGATGCAACCCATTGCATTCCCATTGACGCCGTGAGACTGTGGGCATTGATCTAGTTTTATATGCTTAAGATAGTCTATTAAACAGGACAGATAACCGAAGATTTGCGTGGAGCAATTTTTAACACGTTGTTAGTGCAAAAGAAGTATGCAGCAGTGCTAAATGACTCAAGATCTGAGATAGGTTTTTCATAGCACAATTTGTCTCATTAGAACCATCTTCTTATTTATCTCAAAAAAAGTTATTAAACATTCCCTTCTACTGCCGGACACAATGCTTTCGAAAAAATAGACGACGGATTGGCTTTAGTTGTAGCTAGCTTAAGCATAGGGAGGCTAGACTCGGAACGAGGATAAAGCACGCGCGGGGGAGGGGGTTGACAAGTTGCCATACAAAACATAAATATCTTCCTCAGCAGTTTCCATAAACCGTAGACTTTGAGCTTAGAAGAGCTCTAAGGGAGCTGCTCAGAGTCTAAATGCTCTCGGTCTTTACCAGTTTATCCTGTTACTTTCTAGGAAAATTCAAATCACTCACGCAAACGGAAAATTTATCCAGAAGAAAAGCTTGAAACTTTGACCCAGAGCAATTAATTATCTGAGTTCTCACAATTTATATCAGTTCAAAAAAGTTGTCCAGCATAGCTCTTCATGAAAAAGACAGACTCTCCCCCATAACTTGGTCTTCACAAATAACAAGTTTGTATACTTTTGTATATTTATTAGCGAACTACAAAATCGAGTCTCAGTTAACACAGATATGAACCCACACAATCAAGTCATATCAGGACATTTCGCTTCATTTCTCTGTTGATCAAATTTAATATTGAAAATATGGCTACCAATTTATGAGAAATCAGTTCACACAATTGACGCCTCAGAAAATTTAATATATAGAACTTAAGTTGCCTTAAGAAAAATCTGAAAAACTATGTTTTAGTTTAGGATAAATGAAGCAATTCCAAAAATCATGAGGTTGGCGATCAATTCTTACTGCATTTAATCTTAGTTACAAACCATAACAATATTGTCAAGATTTTCCTTATTAAACCAAATCTGTTATTAATGTTATGCCTTTAATAAAGATTAAATGCGGCAAATAATGATAGTAAAATACATGATTTTGAAGTCGCTTCATTTATGTGAAATTAAAACAGAATGCTCTATCAATTTAATGTTATATCAGATAGAAGTGAGGGCACAGCTGATCTGTTGTCTCGTTCACATTCTCTGCTTTTAAAACGGAAGCTCTCAGCTTCTCCCTTCAGAAGACAACAAGTATATCTTGGATGATTAGATAACTACCTGATGATTGGGTTTGGCGCGAGTGAATTTGGGAATGCCTCTGACTGTTTTGGTACTCTGCTGTTGTTTAGTTGCCTCCCAGTCCTCGAAAGCCTCTTCTGTAACATTATACCAAAAAACATCAGAGATAAAACTTTGTTTATGAAAATCATGAGGCAAACACAGCACAATTACTGCCGAAAATAGCTACTGATTACGCCCTTGAAACAAAAAACACAAAAAACCCGGAAGAATTCGGGAGGCTGCTCTGCCAAAAAAAACTACCCGACCAAAAAAAACTAGTACCCACTAAAGCCACTCATGATAATCAAGCGAAATAAATTTTGTAGTCAATTCATGAAAAAATAAGTTCTTGAAAACAACGCACTAAAAAACTTGAAAAAATTAATTAATTTTCTGATATTGCCAGGCCCAAAAAAGCCACCGTTTACTCCCTTAACGTTCATTGAAACAAAAAATGAAAGAAAAAAGATACAAATTCGGAGACCTTTTCTCAGTGTCACAAGGGTTGTATTTTGATGCGCTCTATTTAGTTAGAATAAACAATCATACAGAATTGAGTCTCGAAACTAAAAGGCTAGTTGTGCAATCTAGATTGCCGGAAAATAGCCGCGGTAGACGCTTGTGGCCTTCCATGGAAGTGAAACAACTCAGAAATAAGATAGACAGATTGACCACCATTCCATTGATGGACCACTTATAGAATCTGAATATTTAGGGTGGAGGTTTCACCCTATTCACAATTCCACAATTGTTCCTAGAATCTATCTTTAGAGAAAACTACTGGACTGGATAGTAACTTCACAAACCTACTACTCTTAACTAGACTAAAGGGTTATACCAGGCCCTCCGTTCAAGCCCTAAAGAATGTATTTTCAGGCGCTATAGAATTGTAGTCAATTGCCAATAATAATGATGATATTAGAATATGTTTGTAATGCCTCACTATGTTATATGATATTTTAGATTCTAAGAAACGTTTTACCAAATGAAACAAATTGGTGACTCTAAGATTGAGAATTATACCAGGTCCTCAATTCACTTTCTAATTAATCGATCAACCAATATACTTAAAGCAAAATAGTAGATGACATGAAGAGCTCGTCGGTGTTCACTCCACAACCCAACCAGACGAGTATTAACCAACTTGATAGAACGTTAAGACATTGCCCATCAGGTACTTCAGGTTACTGCAGACCGTTTTAATTGTCTACTTGGTTCACCATTCCATACTACAAGGGTTGTCTTAACTTGCCAAGTCTTCTACGAGCAGGCAGGCCTACCCTCAGAGTGCCTTCACTATGCGGTCTCCTGAAGGAGATTGGCCGATTAATACTCTCAGAAATCAATCGTCTTGATGTTGTCCTGGACTCGGTGCTGCCCTCCAGTTCGTTATCCTAACCTAACCTAATTATTGATTGGTTGATCACTACATTACTAGTCACCAAACTAATTTAAATCTAATAAATTAAAGCTAGACTGAGTATGATTTCAGATCCTTAGAGATGTATTGTGAAGTTACTAAAGTTGTACAATTACGCTGTTGATTAACAGAAAACCGAAAGAAACTATTAAATTTTACCCAATCTTAATTATTACAAGGCTATGGTTCCTTCAGAACAACTAGTTACAAATGCCTATGAGTTCCAAGTATCGAAGCGTTTAGCAAATACCTACTAGATACCAGTTTAAGCTCTACTAAGTCATAAGAAAAGGTCTAAAAAGAGAAAGTAGTGGAAAATTTGCTAAGTTAATTTAACGAAAAGTATAGTTACCAGAGTATACTAGTTCAAACAATTATTACAATTTTCAGTACCACGACAGCGATCTGTTAACTCACTCGTCGAATCAAATTTACTCCGCAATTTCGATTATCACAATATAATTGTTTTCAGACTGATTTTCGTTACAAAAATTGGCTAAAAGAGCCGTATATAGTATGCTTATCTATGTTTGGTTATGATTATTTTGTCCTATTTTTACCAAATGTTCCGAGCATTTGTGTGAAAAATACCTTTTTGGGAAAAGTTTTCAAGAGGTCATTCATGACTTTGATAACCTACGCCCCTAATTTGGGTTTCTAATCCAATAATACGTGGGTGAGAATTTTGATTTTCAATCTATATAATCTTGATCCGAGTCAATATTTACTTATTCAACCGTTCTCATCAGTTTAAATTTCTTCACCATTATTATCTTTCTACAGTTTCAATTTTAGAATTCGCTTTTGTGTTGGGAATAATTCAAGGTCAGTATTAATTTGGTTCTTTTCCGAAAAACGCTTAAGTTTAACTTTCCATTCCTACACCACTAGACTTTTTGGGTTAGATTCGCACTGTCATTTTTATGAAACACATACGCTCTATAAGGAAAAACCCTAGTAGAGTTTTTTTTAAAATTAACAATCGAAATTAAAAACTCAAGACTAATACTTAAGAATTAGGGCATATACGTTTGCCACTTATTAGATGCGCACAATTGATCTTTAACTAGTAAATGTTCATAAAATTTGAAGTTCATTAAGTGAGTTCAGAAGTCATTTTTTGAGTGAGGTTAGTCACGCAATTGAATTAAAAGTAGAACAAACAAACGACATCATGCACACAAACTTTAACTGCAAAGCAGTAGTAGTCACTGTAATTGAAAAAGTCAATGGTCGCAAGAATAATCGATGGAGACGACGAATTAAAAAAAACATAGGACAAGTCCTGAAACAATTAGAAGAATTTTTATTGACTAAACGAAAACCAGACCTTAATTGGACAGTAAATGGATTGGGAACACCATTTAGAAAAAAATGCAATGCTAAAAAAGATAAAAAATGAAAGCCAAATTGCCGCATGTGAACAAAAATGACAATCGAGAAAGCGAATTCTTGTTCAAACACCATTTTCTCGCTCTACTTTAAAATTCCGAGTGAAAAAATGACGCCGCAAAATCAATCGCTTTTTTGCTCCACTTACTATTTCGGCGTGACCAAAATCACTACTCCAGTTTGACCTCAGAAGTCATGAAAATGTCAGGTCTTTAAAAAACAGCGCCCCAGTACAATTCCGATTCTTCGAATTGTAAAAAACCACGATGTCCAGAATAATATCCGCTATCGCTTCGCGGCTATTAATCATACAGAATTCAGTCTCGAAACTAAAAGGCTAGTAATCTTAATACTAATACCAATTAATTCAGAAACGCAACTGAAAATCGATTACTCTTTTCTCCATTAGCTGAGTCACTACAATGCGCTAATTTTTGAATAAATTATAAACTCTAGTCAGATGAAACAGTGATTGAGGTAAGTCAGAAAACCAGCGTTAAAAGGCCTTTGAAAAGAAAACATAGCTGGCAGAGTGCCAGAAAATAGCCGCAATAGATTCGTAGATCGGTAGTCTAAAAAAACAGTAAAAAAGACAGACCAAAAAAATTCGTCTTTTCAGTGAGGGCTGTTATATTTTGATTAAAAATCTGTATACGTTATTGCTGCCTCAATTAACTGCTCTCTAATAACCTTCATTTAGAGTGACACACATCCATTTGACCTCATCTCTTTGAATTAAAGTAAATAAAAGTCATTTTCAAAGTGAGGAAGTCATTTTTGAGAGTGAGGTAAGTCAAGTGTGATCAAAAATTTAATCACGCGCATGAAAAAAACTCGCTCCACTAAGAGCGAAAAATGACGTCACACATGCAATTCAGTTGAAATTGCATGAACGAATGAACAAAAAGTGGCTGTGACGTCATATGGTCGTATAGCAGGACAAGTCCTGACGTACAATTCAAAGATTTTTCATTGACTAAACAGAAAAACTAGACCTAGAATGCACTATGAGTGAAATTGCCGCATGTGAAGAAAAAACCACTACCGAGAAAACGAATTTTTGTTCAAACACCGTTTTCTCACTCTACTTTAAAACTAGAGCAAAAAAATTCATGCCGCAAAAGCACTCGATTTTTCGCTCCATTTGCTGTTTCGGCGTGACCAAAATCACTACTCCAATTTGACTTCAAAATCATGAAAACGTGTGAACAGATCTTAAAAAAAGACAGCGCACCAATACAATTCAAATTCTTTGAATTGTAAAAAACCAAGAGAAGGCCAATAATAGCCCCAGCTATCGCTGTGCGGCTATTATTAAAAAGACCTTTCTTATTAGTGTGATTTTGCCCAGAGGCCCGTTTGAACTGGCTTTTGGGTGTGCTCTTGCCAGACCCACTGATTTCGATATCTCCCCCACCCGATCGCGCACTGTCAGAAAACATAGCCGGAAGAATTCCGGAAACGACTCGAAGTGAAAATCCATTTAAACGCCAACCAACAACTCATCAAACAAAACGTGCCTTCAATTTATTATTATCTTGAAACAAAGTCATGAAAAAAACAAAAACAATAAAATCAAGTCTGTTAAAATATGATAAAAATCTGATCAAATTTTGTTATAAATTGAGATCCCGAAAAAACTATCTCTGCCAAAATAACTTCATCAAAACAACTAGTACTTAAAAAACCCACTTATGTGAATTTTGAAAAAATACTTTAGGCTAAATTATGAAAGAAAAGCTCTTAAAAACAACTTTCACTGAAAACTGGAAAAAGTTACTAAATTTTTTAATATTTCAAAAAACATATAAATCCAAAGAAAAACTTCCTTCAGCCAATAGGTTATCCAGATGCTCGCAAAACAATAGGCAAGTCATAATAGGCAAAGAAACTTAGCTAAAAACAGCAAAAAAACGAAAAACTGCAAAAAATTAAGAAAAATAGTTCCAATTTTCGCCATTTTTTTGTCATATTTCTCAACAAAAAAATGATTCTCACCCACAAAACTGTAACCAATTGTTTTCAAAAATTTTCTCAAGTAGAAGGGGTTTCTTCAATACCCATTTGAGCCAGTAAAACAAAATAATCGTCAAAAAACGCAAAAATTAGCCCGAAAATCAGCAAAATACATTGAAAACCTCCGAATTATCATAAAATTCATATGAATTTCCAGAAACCTTCAAACCACTACCGAAACCTGCCTAAAATTAAAACAAAATCATAACCAAACCTCTTAAACAAAATAGAAGAAAAAAACTGCTTTAAAATGCCGCACGTGAACAAAAATTTCGCTCGCTTAGAGAAAATTTTTTACACATCAATTTCTCGCTCTCTCAAAAACAGCGGTATGAACAAAAACCACTCGCTCCGCTCATCACTTTTATTCGGCACCAAAATCACTCCAATTTTTTTCGTAAGTTTCATTTCCCGCTTCAAAAATCACTCCAATAAAATTGATTGAAAAAAAGGACTTCTCCAATACTCCTCTTCGAGTCGTAAAAAGACAGCGCCCCAATACAATTCAAATTCTTTGAATTGTAAAAAACCAAGAGAAGGCCAATAATAGCCCCAGCTATCGCTGTGCGGCTATTATTAAAAAGACCTTTCTTATTAGTGTGATTTTGCCCAGAGGCCCTTTGAACTGGCTTTTGGGTGTGCTCTTGCCAGACCCACTGGTTTCGATATCTCCCCCACCCGATCGCGCACTGTCAGAAGAAAACATAGCCGGAAGAATTCCGGAAACGACTCGAAGTGAAAATCCATTTAAACGCCATCCAACAACTCATCAAACAAAACGTGCCTTCAATTTATTATTATCTTGAAACAAAGTCATGAAAAAAACAAAAACAATAAAATCAAGTCTGTTAAAATATGATAAAAATCTGATCAAATTTTGTTATAAATTGAGATCCCGAAAAAACTATCTCTGCCAAAATAACTTCATCAAAACAACTAGTGCTTAAAAAACCCACTTATGTGAATTTTGAAAAAATACTTTAGGCTAAATTATGAAAGAAAAGCTCTTAAAAACAACTTTCACTGAAAACTGGAAAAAGTTATTAAATTTTTTAATATTTCAAAAAACATATAAATCCAAAGAAAAACTTCCTTCAGCCAAGAGGTTATCCAGATGCTCGCAAAACAATAGGCAAGTCATAATAGGCAAAGAAACTTAGCTAAAAACAGCAAAAAAACGAAAAACTGCAAAAAATTAAGAAAAATAGTTCCAATTTTCGCCATTTTTTTGTCATATTTCTCAACAAAAAAATAATTCTCACCCAAAAAACTGTAACCAATTGTTTTCAAAAATTTTCTCAAGTAGAAGGGGTTTCTTCAATACCCATTTGAGCCAGTAAAACAAAATAATCGTCAAAAAACGCAAAAATTAGCCCGAAAATCAGCAAAATACATTGAAAACCTCCGAATTATCATAAAATTCATATGAATTTCCAGAAACCTTCAAACCACTACCCAAACCTGCCTAAAATTAAAACAAAATCATAACCAAACCTCTTAACCAAAATAAAAGAAAAAAACTGCTTTAAAATGCCGCACGTGAACAAAAATTTCGCTCGCTTAGAGAAAATTTTTTTACACATCAATTTCTCGCTCTCTCAAAAACAGCGGTATAAACAAAAACCACTCGCTCCGCTCTTCACTTTTATTCAGCACCAAAATCACTCCAATTTTTTTCGTAAGTTTCATTTCCCGCTTCAAAAATCACTCCAATAAAATTGATTGAAAAAAAGGACTTCTCCAATACTCCTCTTCGAGTCGTAAAAAGACAGCGCCCCAATACAACTCAAATTCTTTGAATTGTAAAAAACCAAGAGAGGGCCAATAATAGCCCCAGCTATCGCTGTGCGGCTATTATTAAAAAGACCTTTCTTATTAGTGTGATTTTGCCCAGAGGCCCGTTTGAACTGGCTTTTGGGTGTGCTCTTGCCAGACCCACTGATTTCGATATCTCCCCCACCCGATCGCGCACTGTCAGAAGAAAACATAGCCGGAAGAATTCCGGAAACGACTCGAAGTGAAAATCCATTTAAACGCCATCCAACAACTCATCAAACAAAACGTGCCTTCAATTTATTATTATCTTGAAACAAAGTCATGAAAAAAACAAAAACAATAAAATCAAGTCTGTTAAAATATGATAAAAATCTGATCAAATTTTGTTATAAATTGAGATCCCGAAAAAACTATCTCTGCCAAAATAACTTCATCAAAACAACTAGTACTTAAAAAACCCACTTATGTGAATTTTGAAAAAATACTTTAGGCTAAATTATGAAAGAAAAGCTCTTAAAAACAACTTTCACTGAAAACTGGAAAAAGTTACTAAATTTTTTAACATTTCAAAAAACATATAAATCCAAAGAAAAATTTCCTTCAGCCAATAGGGTATCCAGATGCTCGCAAAACAATAGGCAAGTCATAATAGGCAAAGAAACTTAGCTAAAAACAGAAAAAAAAACGAAAAACTGCAAAAAATTAAGAAAAATAGTTCCAATTTTCGCCATTTTTTTGTCATATTTCTCAACAAAAAAATGATTCTCACCCAAAAAACTGTAACCAATTGTTTTCAAAAATTTTCTCAAGTAGAAGGGGTTTCTTCAATACCCATTTGAGCCAGTAAAACAAAATAATCGTCAAAAAACGCAAAAATTAGCCCGAAAATCAGCAAAATACATTGAAAACCTCCGAATTATCATAAAATTCATATGAATTTCCAGAAACCTTCAAACCACTACCGAAACCTGCCTAAAATTAAAACAAAATCATAACCAAACCTCTTAACCAAAATAAAAGAAAAAAACTGCTTTAAAATGCCGCACGTGAACAAAAATTTCGCTCGCTTAGAGAAAATTTTTTTACACATCAATTTCTCGCTCTCTCAAAAACAGCGGTATGAACAAAAACCACTCGCTCCGCTCTTCACTTTTATTCAGCACCAAAATCACTCGAATTTTTTTCATAAGTTTCATTTCGCGCTTCAAAAATCACTCCAATAAAATTGATTAAAAAAAAAGGACTTCTCCAATACTCCTCTTCGAGTCGTAAAAAGACAGCGCCCCAATACAATTCAAATTCTTTGAATTGTAAAAAATCAAGAGAAGGCCAATAATAGCCCCAGCTATCGCTGTGCGGCTATTAATAAAAAGACCTTTCTTATTAGCGTGATTTTGCCCAGAGGCCCGTTTGAACTGGCTTTTGGGTGTGCTCTTGCCAGACCCACTGATTTCGATGTCTCCCCCACCCGATCGCGCACTGTCCAGAACAGAGTTGGCAGTATTATCAGTTGGAACAGCCATCAACTTGTCTAACTTCCAATCACGCGTCTGCAGGGGACTAGGCTTGATACCTGTGAACATTATTTGCATTGTGAGTTGTAGACGTAGTAGGCTTATTGTGAGTGATAGGGAGGGGAGAGAGCAATTAACAAAACTAGGTATACCGATAAACGCATTACGATGCAGAGGTATACCCCAAAAATTCCGCCTTTGTAAAATTGGCTCGAAAATTAGATACATACAATGAACGAAATTAGGAGACATCCTTTGTATCTTACTTTTCGCAGAAGGGGTTCCGCCAATTTTGCGAAATAAAAGAAAATTCGGTGCGAAAAGTAGGTAACAAACTTTGTAGCACGTTTCCGCTCAATTTAGGTATCTATTATTCGCGCGCATTTTGAGCATGCAATAAGCACTTTAATAAAGATTTAATTAAAGCTTTCAAAGCTTTAAAGTACTTTAAATACATGCAACCACAAAAACTGATTATTTTCCGAAAAATCCCTCGCACATCAAAGGCTTTGTATATCAACGTGGGACTGGCCGAGTTTAATAAGTAGTAATAAATAGTACTAATAAGTAGAAATAAGTAGTAATAAAGTACTATAAGTAGTAAAAGTAGTAATAAAGTACTACTAGTAGTAATAAGTTAGGCTGAATTAAATAAGTAGTAAATAAGTTAGGCTTAATTGCGGATTATATGCGAAATCGAGCTACATTGCGTTCAAAAAATCAATACATAAATGGAGCAGATGCGTGATACAAGCCGTGCAAAAAATAGGTTATAAAGTTTGTACTTATATTTCGTGGCTAGCATTAGGACACTTTTGCGAACACAGGTTGTTAATTTCCCTTCCACTTTGCCGGTTTCTGCTAAAGTAGCTATTTTCCGCAATATTGTTCCACTTTCAATGTATTAACATAGTAAAAACGAACACGAGATACACGCATCGGGCATATCTGCCCGTGACGATTTGGGTATACCTCTGCATCGTAATGCGCTTCTGAATGTTATGTGCATATTTTCATTTCACTTTTACCTTAAGCGCCACAAGCAAGTCATCATCACGTTATAGATCATTACACTTTGAACACGAAAAGTTCGAGTGCTTTAAGCTTGCAGGTACACAAATATCTTCTATAATCAGAAATTATCCAGAACTATCTAGCGATATTCAGAGACGTTTGATCAATGTAGCACCCTCCTCCTACAAATTTACTACAAAGACATCGTTTAGGTTTTCACTAAGGCAGATAAAGACGACTAATATCGACGAATTGCTCACGAACGACAAACGGAGCCTGATTCTATTGTAGCCTGCTTCAGTCATGCGCAACAAGGATTTGACAGTACCTTGACTTAGCGGGTTGCAATAAGTTACCAATGAGTATAGATGATGTTATTAGAGCTTATTGTCGACCAGCAAAATTTCAATTGAAATGAAAATATTTTGGAAATACTTTTTATTTCATTTTCAGAAGGAATTTTACCTCAACGGAGTTTGGCTGCCTCAAGTAGTGAATGAGCGCAATTTAGATTACGCAAAAGCCATGGTCGTGAGAATGACTCGAAAAGACACGCAGTTACGATAACGGCTTCAAACTTCGTTCGTGAGCATTTAATAAACCAGAACGAGATGTGAAAAGGTAACCTGATATCCACTGGAAGCATATGTTGGCGACATACTCCTTAAAATGGACATCGAACAGGATCTTGGACATTGGGAAACACTCGACGTAAGATGCGAACAGGGTCTGTGCAAGTACATTCGGATATACCTAAGCACAAGCATAACTTCTCTCAATTCAACCTCGAATAACAATTTAATTTTTCGATTCAGAATTTCGAATTAAAAATCGTCTCTTAACCAACACTCTTAACAAATTTTACAATACTCCACATGCTTAAGCTGAGATATGCGATTATTACAAATCTCCTTTTTAGTCTGCTCTTCAGGTCAAACAATATATATAGCAATTCAAGTTTTTCAAATTATGATAAAGATGTAACACTTTAAACAGCTGCCTCGGAAGTTAGTTTTTCTACGACAATTTTTTTTCAAAATGTGGTTCAATGTTTTTACCCCGTACTTCACAGAGAACCATTCAACATTTTTCTTGATTAAAACTCAATGAGCAATTTATTGTCCATTTATGGTGTAGTGTACCCTTTTGAGGTCAAACATTTCATTGCAGAAATGCTCACTATGAAGCTTATTTATTGAGTTCTGTACAAACTCTAAAAGCTCATACAAAGGAAGCTCGTAAACTGATTAAAAACATTTGAGAAACAAATCGTCGCAACTTCGTTCTTATTCAAAATAAATTCATGAATTTTGTAGACGTAAAACCGCAACAACTGTAAGCGGGAATGCCGTACTGGATGTGATTGGTTCAACATTAGTGACATAGACAGCAGATTGCCGGAAAATAGCCGCCATTGAAGCACGTCGGGATTGAAACAGAAAAAGAGGGAGATAGAAATTGACAGAATTTTTTCCTAAGTTTCAAAAAAGATCCTAATTCGGCGTGCAGTTGATTGTGGTCTTCTGTCAATAGAAAATACGCCAACCAATTGATATCTTCTTTCATGCATTTGGTTTGACTTTTAAATGAACAGCTTTCTTAATGCTGATAACCAGCGTGTTTTGTTGAGTTATACGCACCCATTCAATGTACGCTAAAGAAATGATTTATAGGGCTGACTAATATGTAAAAGCTCTCGAAACATTTTTTGGTTTTAGTCTTTCTAGAAACATCTCTCAACTGACATAACTTAACTGAAGGTTCGGAAATCTTATCAGACATGTTCATTTTAAAATCATTTATTTTAACTCAAGGAGGCCCGCGTAATAACAAAAAACAATTTTATTCTTCTTAAAATATCTTCAACTATTTTTTAATAATTTAAAAATAGCCGCAAAAACCGTAAAAAACACAGACCAAAAAAATTAAGATTCTGTATAACTTATTGCTGTTTCTATTAGCTGCTCTTAAATAACCTTCAATTAGAGTGACAAGCACTCAATTGCCCTATTCTCTTTGAATTAAAGCACAGAAAAGTCAATTTCAGAGTGAGGAAGTCATTTTTAAGAGTGAGGTAAGTCACGTGTGACCAAAAATTTAATCACGCGAATGAACAAAAAAACTAGTTCCACTAAGAGCAAAAAATGACGTCACGCACGCAATTCAGTTGAAATTGAATGAACGAATGAAAAAAAAGCAATTTGAAGTGGTTGTGACGTCATATGGTCTTAACAAACATCTTGACGAAATAAATAAAAAAAAACAAGAGAAGGCCAATAATAGCCTCAGCTATCGCTTCGCGGCTATTAAAAAACGTATTATTCTGTTCAAACAAGTGGTCCTGAAAACAAAATTTTGTTAAAGAGAAGAAGAAACAGTTGCTACAAAAGCCCAGAAAAAAACGTACATTTAAAAATTTGTCCTTCATGTCAGGATGAATGCTGAAGAACATTGTGACGAAACAATCTGCAATCCTGTTGAACAGTTTATCCTTGCATTCCTGGATCTCTGTCTCTCCCAATCCAGAGGCAGATCTCGAATTTCCATTACCACCACCACCTTCCGTCTCCCCTTTTGGCTGTTTGCCACTATCGTCATTGTTAGATGCGTAAGCACCACCATTTTCACGCTGTTTGTTGTGCTTTCCCTGAAACTTACTTTCCCGGCTGGCTTGTTTTATCCCTTTTCTATAGACAAAAAGTTAAAAGGGCCAGACGAAAAATCGGTCAGGCAAAAAATTGCATTAACCACAGGACCAATATAATTGCTAAAAAAACTTCGTTGCAGAGCAATTAATCAGTTTATGAAGTCATTTAAGAATTTATTCAAGCTGACTGAAATGCAATCTCGAGACAATGTTATCTGCTAAGAAAATTGGAATACAATTTCCGTTCCAACAAATCGACTAGCGTCGGATAAATTGCTCTCAATCGATAGGCATGGGCAATTTAATTCAGAGGGGTTGCAGCTTAAAAACCCCCACAGTTCGAAAAACGGGAAAAACGGACCTCCAGGATGTCATTCTCACATCTTCACAACTTAGCTACAATGTTGGCTGCAATAATGGTACCACGTGAAAGTTTCAGACGCAAAAAAACAGTCCATTGTCACCAAAAAAGAGCAATTCTGCTCGTAAAAAGATCAGTCTGAAATGTGGGGAATAATAAGAAAAAGGGCAGCTGAGAACAGGCTGCTGTAGGCCTAATGCTGCTCCGCTGCGATAACGCAGGAACCACAATTATTACAATGACTTTAATTCTTTCGCTCACAATCGCTTCAATAGTAGCAAGAAATTATCTTTCAGAATGAGAACAACTTAGATCGCAGAAAAGAATAAGAACTGAAGCGTGACGAAGTAACTCAAGAAGTCTGAGAGTTTTCTAAAACAAAAGCGCGATAACTTCGCTCGAGAGCAATTAATAAATGCAATAGGATGTACCGTTTGCATTTCGAACATTCTTTCAGGACACGCGTTGTAAAATGTGTTTTTCTTTTGTAGCAAAAATTCTAACTTTATCTATAGTTTGGCGCCACAGCTAAGAGCTTTCTACTATCAGCATTGCGCTTACTCCTTTCATCAACTTAACCGATACTGCTTAACCAAAAGATTTAAGGCTACTGAAGCACCTACGAGTTAAAGTTCTGTTGTTTGCAAGCAATGATATTCGTTCCATATCCTTTCGAGTGATTTCTGAAAGCCACCGAATAAATAAAAGACTAAGTGTATCAACTCAGACCCTTTTTTAAAAAGTTTGGTAATTATTTTTCCTATTTGAATTCACTAGCTGTGAGAGCAACATCACCCTTTCTCTCAGCAACTTAAATAAAGTTCTGTTGCAGTGACTGTGACGTTAAAAGCTTCTTGTGGACTCGCTTACAATTGGGTAACTAGAAATTCCCTGTTGCCCATCGCTAGCACGTAACAATCTTTTTAGCTCAATCACACAGGTTAAATTTAAGGCCGAGCATGCCGAGATGATTTTGTCTCAATCAATCATGTCGCGATGACATCAGGCACTCAAACAGATAACTTTATCAAAAAAGCCATATACGGGGAGTCATTTGACGCTGAAATAATTGCTGCGTTCTCTGGATTCAATGAAATGAGAGCTTGCGGAAAAACTCACATTTTTCTAAATAATTCCCAGTGGTACGGAGTTCTTCACTTAGCTAAACCGTACACTCAGCGCTTAAAAAACTCAAAGAGAGTTGCTCAGATTTAATGCCGTCGGGCTTCACCAGTTTATCCTGTTTCTAAGACGAAAAGTTCAATTTCTCAAGCGATAATGAAAAAACATTCTAGAAGATAACGGTAAGCATAAATAATGCATAAAAGGACAGCGTTTACAATAATTGCTTCAAACTTCGTTCAAGAGCAATTTAAATAGAAATACTTTATTTGTTCACAACATAGTAGCCAACTTTTCTATTTGAAAAAACCTGCATATTTCAGCGCGTGCTAATATTAGTTAACATGTACCTCAAACTTGTCCAGAAATATCCACCAGAAGGTATCTTGCATGATGGCCACAGATGCCTCGGACAGAAAGATTCTCTTCCAGAACTTCATAAAGCCAGCCTAAAAAACATCGTTAGCCTTAATAATTCTGGGTATTTTATTCGCTACATGATAGTTAGTATTCGAACGATAGTTTCCGTCCCCCCCCCCATACGCACATGACATATTTTTATATGATTTACTATGTAATGACACGTGCTCTGTATGTGGGGGTGCATAGTGGGGGGGGGGGGGGGGGCACAAACGGAAAAGAGAAAAGATTCAATTTTTCCTAATAGGATCTCTATATCCGAGGCTCAAATCAAGAAATTTGGTAGCTTCCAATAATTTCAATCAATCCTGATATTTTGAAAATGAAAATAGGCACATTTTTATTGAGACAAAATACAAGAGAAAGATATTAACTCAAGAAGAGGAGAATTAAAAAGACCGCTCACGTTGAAACTCTGTCTCTGGGTGACAGCATTCATTAGAACCGGTGCCTCGTACTGTCCAGGAAACTCAAGCATCTCTTGAGCGTAGAAACCAGGAAAATGGATTGCCTAAAACACGAAAAGCCATCAAAAGGTTTCTAATGACCTTAACATCACGCCTGAGCTTAATAATGGATGACAACCAAATCACAGAGAAGAATAACGCGCCTTTTGTAAAAAAAAATTTCTGCTTTTATAAGCATAATGAGATCAAGCCAGCATAATTCTACTGATTGAATCAAAAATCAAATCGGATAGTACAATATAGAAACAGTAGAAATATGGAGCAGGAAGTAAGCAAACATTCTCATTATTTCAATAAGATTTAGAAAACTGACTTAGAAACAGAAGTATTAATTCATCCTTTGTATCAATACAAAAACTGATAGTAAGCAAGAATAAAATAAATTGATGCTCGGAACGTCCTCACAACGCCTGACCTATTTACTTATTAAAAAATCAACAAACAGAATCTCAGAATCTGACGGTTTTCATCAATTGCACCCAAAGATTTTACGAAACCACTTCTGCGGAACGTGTTTAGACGACGTGTGAATGCAATTTATTCACATCAGATCAAATATCAATTAAAACACTCACGTGCATATTTTAAAATGCCAGAAGTTATAATGCCAGAAGTTGCTACTTAGCCAGAAGTTGACTTTCGTCATTTTGAAACGTGCGCGTTTCCTGTTTTAAGCATGGTTAAGTGACTCGGTAGAAGTCACTCCGAAATTCTGACTTAATATCTCGAATGACTTCGCGGTTCTCGATAAACGCCAGAAGTTCTCAGTGACTTCAAGCACAGTCACTTAACCATTACTTCAAAATGAGGTATTTAACGAATTGTGTACTCACATCGACGCTTTTTGATGTGCGATCACCTCCCCCGCCAGCCAACTTCCGTTTCTGAAGATATGGTCATAAACGACAGTTAAAAAGATTAATAACATGCATTACAACCTACTAATGTCACTTGCCTGCTTCTTCTCCAACTCTTGTCTGAAAATTTGCAGACCATCACCGTATCTCTCCATGTCTTCAACTAAAATTTAAAACAGTTGACGCAACATTATTAATACCCCAAACTCATGCGCAGTGAAAAAAGGGGGTCTACCACAGTTTTAGGCGCCCTCGGCAAATATTTGGTTATTCACCTTTTTTGGGGACGTGAAAGTGTCCCTCTTTGAACTTGGATGGCCTGACAGTGTCTGTGACTGTCATTGATGAGAACTCGACCAATTGGGTCTCCAGGGACAACAATCTCTCTTCTAGCTCATCCAGAACCTATATAATGATTCCTTGCAAAGATGTACCCGCGAAGTAAAGACAAACTACCTATTCCAGGCAAGTACGCTATCATCTTAGAAAAAGATGAAAGAACAAAAATCGACTAACATCGGAAAAATTGCTCTCTAACGACAGGCGGGTCAATTTAATTTAGAGAGGCTGTGCCTGGATAATTTTTTGTGCCTGCAAAAAGAAAACGATCACGGAAGGGTCCTAGAACAAAACGCTAATACAAAAATTTTGCCACACTTTTACGATATTTGCTTCAAAGTTCGTTCGATGACAGTTAAAAAATTTATTTTAATAAGTCTGTTGTTTTCCTCCAAGTATCGTGCTGTGGTTTGTCGTGACTTTAACGATAGATTTGTACTGCAATCGATACTTTCATTGCATGTTTTGCAAAAAAATGTTTTGTGTGCATGCATTAACTGTCTTCTAAAGTGATTTTTCGCTGACGGAGCCGTCAAGTCCATAAACGATCGTATAACAACTAGTTTTATCAACTAAGAAGAAGATTACCGATATATTGCTGATCGTTAAAAATAGCTTCAAGTGTTGTGTCATAGTTAACAATTCAGCTTGTTTACTCAAAAAGCGTTCTAAATGAAAAAATAATCTTAGAATTACCTCAAAATCAAGCAACATTAATCCCATTCTTTGGGAAAATTCTTACTGTAGTGATCGTAGATATGATTACAGTTATACGGAGATGTTGCAATATATTTTTTGAATTTCAGATAGTTTTGTGTGTTTTGTGGTTTCTATTTGCTTTTAAGACTTAACTCAGAAAATTAGAAAAATTCAGGACAATCTTGAAGCTACAACATCCTTGAACACGCTGACATTGTTCTAATAAACAAAAACATTGTGTACTGAAAAATTACAGAATATTATTTGACAAAATCATTACATAGAAAATTTGACAAAATCAAAATTGATAGATGTCGGCCCATTCTACTTAAGTCGGGCGTTTCCTTGGTTGTCAAAAAATTCTTTTCAATTACGTATACAGTACAATGAATAATAAATTGAGCTCATATTAAATTGATGTAAACCACTACAATTCAACCATTACCCAACCGCTATTTTTTAAAGACTAAAACCACTCAAATTTCTTTGAAAAAATATTTATATTGACTCCGGCAAAGCTTCCAATTAAGTTTTTCAATAAATTTTGATTTAAAACGCCTTGTTTCAATTTGACACACAGTTTCTTTATGTTAAATTTTATTTGAGCCAGAGGAGTCAGATTGCTACTATTAACGGTGTTTTATCTATTTCTTTTCCTTTAGAAAGTGACATGAGACCCCATGAGACAGTACTTGGGCCTCTGCTTTCCTTCTTTTCCCCATTTGCCAACTCCATAAATGGTTTTAAAATACAGTATCGCAGATGAAACCAAAAAATTTCCTCATTTAATGCCAGGAAGACAATTTGTTGTGCTTGTGGTCACTAAGATTATTTATTTAACACCAGAACACGCGAGCTGGCGATAAAGAGCTCAACATTAGCAGCAACGAATTAATCAATGTTACTGGCACTTCAGACTAAAGAGGGAACGAAACAAATAAATCAAAATGATCATTTCAATGTCATAAGTCAAGCATGACCATGATTATTATTGGAATGTCTAGTAGTTTTGAACGTTTGCGTGCATTGGAAGTCGATGACCTTCTTCTACAGCGTATCCCATAAAGCTGATACAACAGAAGGCTCAACAAGAGCGAGAAATTAAACGAAGTGTGAGAGGCAGAGGATCGTTTGACAATTATGTACGTTTTTGACCTCATGATTTGTTGGAGGCAAAAATCCTTAGCCGAATTGGCTAACAAACTTTTCATTAGTCCAAGCACTGGTTGGCGAAAATTAAAGAAGCTCTATCTGGGAACTCCAAGCTCAACAACATTGAATCTGCCCCCCCCCCCCCCCTACCCTCAAGTTATGACATCAAAACAAGACCCGAACTGAACTAGACGGACACATGGTAGATTTTGCAATTACAATATTGACAGCCCAAAGACGAATTCGACGGGCAGGATTCAGATATTGTACAGCCCAGCAAATTTTTTAACGGTCTTTCAAAAAAAACAAATCAGATTTTCCCCGACTTATTTACATTGTGCTTGGAGTCGAGTTTTTTCCGATGAAAAGATTGACATGTCTGACATCAATCCGAAGGAAAATTTTTTGACCAGGTTTAAGAGCAAATTGGAATCTAACCCCTCATCCCTCAAGGACACATAACGAGGTCTCTTTCAATATACAAAATATTTGGCCATCTCTGTAGAAGGTTAAGCGCCAGTCTTGTCTTTGAGCATGCCCAATAGGCTTCAAAAAACAAAACCGGCAGATTGCCGGCAAATAGCTGCGCTGGACGCTTGTGGCCTTCCATAGAATTGAAACTACTAAAAACATAAAAGACAGATTGCCCACCATTCCTTTAATGGACCAGACTTTGTGGGTTAGATTTGGACTGTCATTTTTATGAGACACATACGCTCTGTAGGGAAAAACCCTACTAAAGCTTTTTCAAAATCAATATTTGAAATCAAAAACTCACGACTCTACTACTCAAGAATTAAGGCTGCGCACTATTGATCTTTAACTAGTAAATGCTCGTAAAATTTGAAGTTCATTTATTGAGTTCAGAAGTTGATTTTCCGAGTGAGGTAATTCACACAATTGACCTAAAAGCGGACCAAATGACGTCACGAACACAAATTTTAACTGCAACACAGTAGAAGTCACTGTAATTGAAAAAATCAATGGTCGCAAGAATCATCGATGATGAAGACAACCAATTAAAAAACATAGCCGGAAGAATTCCGGAAACGGTTCGAAGTAAAAAAAAAGTGACTCACTCACTTCACTTAAGAACAATCTAAGTAATTATACAAAGCACTTGAAAAAACAACAGAAAAATATCACGAGAACACTAACCGACAGAAACAGATACACACGTATAAAAATTAATTTTAGATGAGACTTAAAAACGGTTGTTCAAAAACCTGTAATACCGAAGCAATGGCAGCCAATAGTCGGCGCAAATTTTGTCTGTTATATCAGTCACTCATCCAAAGCTCTTAATTCAGCACTGATTCAGAAAAAAGACAGCGACAAGCGCAAGATCAGAAGAAATGGGTATAAACCATAATCAGCATACAAAAATCGGCAAACGGTTGCTCCAATTTAGCCAATTTTCTCCGACAAAAACATTTAATACAAATAATCAAACAGATTCGAATACATTCGAAACTGCCTAAACAATCTATATCAGCCACGTAAGTTCGCAAATGCTACAAAAATGAAGAATACGAAAATTACCAGAAAAGCTTAAAACAAGGCGAAATGGTTAAAATGGCTGAAAATTGAATCTATAAGAGTAAAATTTGCTTCAGATGTTCAAAAAAACTTCCTAACTCACTACAACTTGTTTAGATATTTATAGGAAAGACTATTGATTGAAAACAATGGAGTCAGCTAAAAAGAGACTGCTTTGAAAAGGACGCACATGAAAACATAAATTCGCTCGCTTTGCGAAAATTTTTTACACCTTTTTTTCGCGTTCCTTCAAAAAATGACATTTACAAAAAACCTCTCCCTCTTCTCTCTGCTCTTCGGTTCATTCAGCTGTTCGACCTTAACATTTATTTTTCACATGCAGTGTTGACTTTTAACATCCTAATTTAAAAAACTCCAAAAATCTCTATAAAATACTAAAATTCTAAGGAACAGATTTTCAATAAATTTCAAACATTAAACGTCAAAAAACCAGTGGGTTCTTTTATACGCGAATTATAACCACTTGCTGTGCACAGAAATATTTTAACCACTAATTAAAACCGGAAACAGATAAACAATGAAAAATTGAGCAAGAATAGTAAAAAAACGGATTAGTATGTGTACAATTTAGCAAAAAAAATCCTCACGTTCAAAACAGTTGTTCAAAGCACGCATTGCCATACAAACCTTGCAATACACTTAGAAAAAGCCCACTCTAAGATCCAAAAATGAAACAATTAATGAATAAAAACAAAAATCAACTGTCAAATTGAAAATTAGTGCGTATTCTTCACTTGAAAAGAATTATGGGCTCTGGAAAACCTTCCTCATCAATTCAGAAAGTTACATATTAAAGCAGCATTGATCCAAAACCATTTCTACAAAAACAAACAAAAAAACCACTAAAAAATTGAGCCAAATGGACGAAAAAACGTCTCAAAACGTTTATCTATATTCGCTGTTCTATCAGAAACTTTTTTAAAGTCAAAAAGTAATTCACTGAACTCAGTGAATTAGGTCAAAATGCAGCATGAACAAAGCAAAAATTACTTGCTGTAAAAAAAACAAAACATAGCCGGCAGATTGCCGGAAAATAGCCGCTATAGACGCTTGTGGCCATTCATGAATTGAAACAAGCAAAAAATTAAAATAGAAAGATCGACCACCAGTCCTTTAATAGACCACTGGAGTTCTTGGGTTAGATTCGCGCTGTCAATTTTATGACATATAAGGTCTATAAGGAAACGCCCTAAAAGAGCTCTTCAAAATTGATATTCGAAATCGAAAACTCAAAACTAATACTCAAGAATTAGGGCATATAAGTTTGGTACTACTTAGATGCACACTATTGATCATTAACTAATAAATGTTTATAAAATTTTAAGTTCCATAAGTGAGTTTAGAAGTCATTTTTTAGCACGCATTGACATAAGAGAAATGACGTCACGTACGCAATGACGTCACGTACGCAAATTTCTACTGCAAAGCAGTAGAAGTCACTGAAGTCATTGAAAAGCCGATTCCAAGAAGTCAGGTCGTAAGAATCATCGATGGAGACGAATTAAAAAACTTAGCAGGTAGAAAACCTGAAACAACTCCATTAAATTTTTTAAATGCCGACAATTTTTTAGGTGCGGGGGGAGCTAGGTGGGGTGGGTGGGTAGATAGGTTGGGGAGGTGGGTGGTGCCGTAGTGCTGGGGGTAGTTGGGGGGGGGGGTAGGTGGGGGGTAGCTAGGTGAAGGAAGGGTGTAGGGGTAGGTGGGGTTAAGTTGGGGGGAGCTAGTTTGGGTGGGCGGGCAGATATGTTGGGGAGTGTGGGCAGTGCTGGGGTAGTTAGGGGGGTAGGTGGGGGTAGCTACGTGAAGGGAGGGGGTAGGGGTAGGTGGGGGGTAAGTTGGGGGGGGGGTTGCGGGGGTGGGGGGGGGGGGCTAAGAATTATAAAAAAACATAGCCGGTAGTATACCGGAAACGACTCGAATCGTCGTGCATTATAATCTCTAACCTAATCTTACCAAAATCAGAACATCACAATAG